>NC_058404.1:14584328-14830683 GCF_002201575.2 Neomonachus schauinslandi
AGAGAGAGAGAGAGAGAAATGCACAGTCTTGGGGGTACCTGGGTGGCTTAGTTGGTTAAGTATCTGACTCTTGATCTCAAGGTCATGAGTTCAGGCTCTGAGTTGGGTTCTGCATTGGGCTCTGCACTGGGCCTGGAGCCTACTTAAAAAAACAGAGAGAGAGAGAGAGAGAAACGCATAGTCTTGCCCTTCTAGGAATGATTTGAAGTGAGACACTGACAATGAGCTAAAGAGATAGAGACCAGTTAGAAGGTTCTTCAGTAGTAAACACAACACCATGAGGGCCTAATCTAGGGCAAGAGCAGTGAAAATGAACAGGCAAGAAGAGATAGTCAAGGTCACTGTAGTCACTAGACCCTTGTGATCTGTAACGCGGAGAGGAAGAGCTCTCAATGTTAATATATGGACTGTGACACTCTTAACCAGGATGGGAGCTAGCGGGCAGCAGTTGGCCCCAGTGGCAGGGTGGGGACAGGCAGAGCGGAGTCGATGTGCTTGCTGTACGTCCCTACGGCTTTCTGGGTCTCATGCTCAGGGGAGAAGCTGGGGCTGCAGATGGAGTTTCGAGAGAGACCAGTGAAGAATGGTCAAAGCCCTGGGCTGGGATGAGCTTCCTCACAGGAAGGATGAAAGGCAAGAAAAGCCGAGGTTCGCTAAGCGGGAGGGCCTCCACGGTGGACACGGTACATGGGACTCTTGAAGCCTTTGGTCGATTAGGATCACTGGGATTGCCATCAGTCCGGGCAGTGCCTGCAGGATCCATTTACAGCCTTTCTGATTCTGTGGCGGACTCTCGGAAAACCTGGGTGTAGACTCCCGCTCACAAGTTCCTGGACTCGCTCGTGAAGGTTGGGGGCCCCACGGGATCAGCATTCCCCCACCCTTATGGAGCTCTGGACTCTGTGGCCAGAGCGGGCTCTGGTTCTGTGCTCCAGAATGACTTTAAAGGAAACATCAGCCGAAGGACCCACACCAGCCTTAGCCCAGAGTCACAAAATGAGGAATTTCTGGGAACAAAAGGTAAAATCTGAATTTGCATCGCTGCCTGGGTCCAGTTTGCCTGAGGTCATTACGGGGAGCACCACTGACATAGAATAAGTGAGCTGTCAATTCTGTTCCCTCTCTTTATATTTTTTTATTTTTTTAAGATTTTATTTATTTATTTGACAGAGAGAGCACAAGCAAGGAGGAGGGGGAGAGGGAGAAGCAGGGTCCCTGCTCAGCAGGGAGCCCCATGCAGGGCTCGATCCCAGGACCCTGGGCTCATGACCTGAGCCAAAGGCAGGCGCGTAACCGACTAAGCCACCCAGGAGCCCCTGTTCCCTCTCTTTAAACAAAAAAACAGGCTCTAGAAAACTGAAGAGTTCTCAGTCATGTGTTCAACAGGTGTTTCCTGACCCAGCCTGGCAGGGCCATGACACTCAGACCTCACCAGGAAGGGGCTAGAAATCGCCACCACAAGGTGGGGGTCCCCTGAGGCAGGGGGAAGAGGAAGGCCTTTCTCGGGGCAGGTGGGCCTTAGGGCAGGGGGGTTGCAGGAAGAGTTCTGCTTCCATCAGGCCTGAACCCCCAATCTCAAAGAGTGTGGAGCAGAGCTGACGAGCTCGGGTCACTTGCTTACAGACCTTTCCAGAGCAGTGAGCCTTCCTGGGGACCCATCTTAGCAGCCGACTGGGTCCCCAAGCCTTGACAGCCGCCCTGGAGCGCCGGAGGACGGGTAGGTCCAGCTCAGGGCCAAGCCCACACCCTCAGCCCGCCGCTCGCGGCTGAGCCTGGCCTGGCCAGAGGGTCCGTAGGAGGGGAGCGTGTCCCTAGGTCTCCCCACAGAAGCGCACCGGCCGCTGCCAGCTACACATGGCTTTCCCAACACTAGGCTCTTTGTTCTCGCTACAGGTTGTTCCATTCTGGTGTCCCGAAAACAGGGTGCTTGCTAAGGGAGTCTGAAGGAGGTGTCTCTCGTCAATCTCCTTGCAAAGGAAAGCCTTGTATCCCAGGGATATATTTTGTCATGGCCTCTTCCTTCATAAATTCCTTGTTATTGCAACCGCTGAAAAGCATAAAGTGGAACAGAAATTGGCTGCATGAAGGCTTCGGCGAAGCTGGAGCTGAAAGTAACCCTTTTCCTCCCTTCCGCAAACCTCCCCGCCTCCCTTAGCCGGCTGTTTGTCTCAGGAGCCGGGCACCACGATGAGACATGACAAAGGGGGCTGGCAGCAAGGACCCCATTCCCATGGAAAGCAGCGAAATCCTGCATTTCCCTATAAAGCCCCCCAGCCCCTTCCTGGGGGCGGGCTTGCAGGTTTTCTGGGCCAGAGCCTGCAGCAACCTCCTGCCCCTGGCAAAGCAATAAAGCTATTGTTCCTCTCTACCCCAAATTCCATCTTCGAGTTATATTTTGGCTCCGAAGCACAGAGGTCGGTTTTCAACGACATGGTCTCTCCATACACCTGTTCGCCGCTCGGAGGCTGCCAGCAAAAGGGGCTGGCTTGCCTGGCTACACGGGAGAAGTGGGGCAGCCACTGCACCCAGCCGTGGAGGCTTCCAGAAGGCTGACCCCTCCCCAAGGAAGTACCATTTCACTGTCAATACAGATCACCTCTGAAAATCTCCTACACCTAATACTCGTAAGAATGGTCTTACTTCAGAACCTTTACATGGATTCCCACCCACCGCCACCCAGAGAGTGAGACTTTTCCATGAAGCTAAGGTTTATTGGAAGGAAATAGAAGAGGGACGCCTGGGGGGCTCAGTCGGTTAAGTCTCTGCCTTCAGCTCGGGTCATGATCTCAGGGTCCTGGGATTGAGCGCTGCTCAGCGGGGAGCCTGCTTCTCCCTCTCCCTCTGGGCACTCTCTCGCTCGCTCGCTCTCGCTCTCTCTCTCAAACAAATAAATAAAATCTTTAAAAAAATAAAAATTAAGAGAATAAAACTGGAGCCTCTGCCACTGGAAAAAGCTTGGCAGACAGGCTTGGCTCAGCTCGCCTGCCCGTGAAACGCGCTCTTTCCCCTTAGACTCGAGGGAACGGACGTCTCGTGGGGGAGCTCCTCTCTCACGTGGAGCCATTCGTGGTGGTTCCGTGCGACCATCTCACTCGTCTGCAGATGAAGAGGATCAGATACCCGGGTCGCCAACTGTGGTTCCTGTGGCCACCGACCCACCTGCTCGACCTGTGGCTGAGGCTGGGAGGCTGGATCCAGAGTCCGTGTCTCTGGCCAGTTTTCCCTAGGATGCTGCTTTGGGACAAGGCTGTAGAGATTTACCAGCACAAAGATAACTGAAAGGAAAACCTTAATTTGAAAAGGAGGAAAATGGATTAAAGAGATCGCAAATGTGAAATACTTTGCATCAGCCCCAAATCTTTACATTTATCCATCCTTTGGTCCATCCATGCATCCATTCGTTCCTTCCAGCACCAGGTATCCCCACCTTGAGTGCCTATAACAAGCACATCAGGCACGTGAGGCACAGGGAGTCAGAGATGGAGAAGAGGGGTCCTCTCTGTGAAGCAGCTCATGGACCATTCAGAGACATGGACAAGCAGAGACGATTAGAGGCCATGTGATGCTGTGGAGGGAGGGGCAGAGGAGAGGGTGCAAGGGCGGGGGTGGGGCGGAGGGAGAGGACACCAAACACTTGCTGAGAGTCCCGTATGCACAGTCAGGGAGGCTTCCCAGAGTGGGTGATGCTTCAGGGCCATGCAATGGGAGCCTACAGGGCAGAGAGGAACAACAGTCTGCCGGGCAGAAGGAACAGAATGTGTGAGGCCCACTGATCAGTGGTCCCAGCAGACTCCCAGGCTGGGGAGGCCGGGGGCAGGCACCGGGGGAAGCCTGGGCTCAGGGCTTCATCGTGCATCTACACGAGGCCTATGAATTCCTTTCAGAATAATGTGGGGGGTTTTTTGTTGTTTTGGGGGGGGTTAAAAGATTTTATTCTTAAGTAATCTCTACACCCAACGTGGGGCTTGAACTCAAAACCCTGAGATCAAGAGTCACACGCTCCACCGACTGAGCCAGTCAGGTGCCCCCAGAATAATTGTTTTTTAAGATTTTATTTATTTATTTGACAGAGAGAGAGAGAGAGCACAAGCAGGTGGAGCAGCAGTGGAAGAGGGAGAAGCAGACTCCTCACTGAGCAGGGAGCCCGTTTCAGGACTTGATCCCAGGACCCTGGGATCATGACCTGAGCCGAAGGCAGAAGCTTAACTGACTGAGCCACCCAGGTGCCCTCCAGAATAGTGCATAAAATAGAATAGAATGCAATAAAAAGATGAAATACGTAAGTTGACAAAGGAAGCTAATTACATTGGAATCCAGTTATCAAAATACTTTTCTAAATGGTTGATAGATGTGCTTCTTTATTAACTCATGAAATAACAAGATCTAGCAGAGGGGTTACCGGGACCGTAGTTTCCAGATGGCAACAAGTGTTAACGATTTCAGCGTATCTGTAACAACTGCAGTATAATATGAAAACGTGGTTTCCATCGGTGTCAAACCACCTGGGCTACTAAACCGCTGTGGTATGTCGCTCACGTTCATCGTTAAAGGAAATGGTACATTTTGGTTAGAAGTCAGTAGAAAATGTCGTTTCTTCCCATTTTCAAGAGCCCCCTTGTTGGCGTTCGTGGACTCCGAGTGTACAAACATGGGGTCCAGCCCAACTCACTCCTCCTGTCCCGCCTCCTCCGGCCCCTCTCGAGACATGTTTGCTCACTCCCCTCCTCTCCTTATAGAACGTGAACTCCTGGGGGGCAGGAGTCTGTCTTTTCACCTCTGGATCTCCAGGGCCTGTCAGAGGCAAGTCTCTGTATATGGCAGGTGCCCTGTAAATATCTGTTGAATGAGTGAACGAGTCATGTCACACTAAGAATTTTAGACTTTGGAAAGGGATTGGGGGTGGGGTTGGAGTGGCAGGATGAGATTTCTCTGCAGCACTACCGTGTCTGGCCCAGATGAGGGGCCAAGGTGGATGAAGAGTGAGTCTGGTGCCTTCGAAGTTTGTGTGGGGACCTGCCATTCTTATCAACCCTTCATTCCGCCAGTATTTCCAGAGAACGAACCAGAAGACAAGCATCACAGCAGCGGGTCTGCCTCACACACAGATGCATGGCTGTGGTCCTCTTGAGTCTGGAGTCTGACCCACAAGCAACACTTCACATTTAAGAAATTACTGGTTCTTTCCACCCCATGAGAACGTGCCCCTCGCGAAGGACCGCGAAGGACCGCCTCCACCTGTCCCCAGAAGAGAAGAGGAAACACAGGAGGAAGCGCCTGGTGCAGAGCCCCACCTCCTCCGTGGACGTGAAGTGCTCAGGATGCGACACACTCACCACGGCGTTTAGCACACACGGTAGTTTGGTGTGTCGGCTCCTTTGCCAGGCTGTTGGGAAAGCGAGGCTTATAGAAGGAAGCTCCTCCAGACAGAAGCAGCACTTCATGTACCCTGAATCAAAATGAGTGGGAAACTATCCCAATAAACAGATTTTGTATTAAAAAAATAATAATAATATATAAAGGAAATTACTTGTTAACTAATCAGATACATACGTATTGTGTGCGATGCATACTCCGAGCAGCTGAATATGGTCCCTCCTTACAAAATGATATGTAATCTTATAGGGGAGACAACACATCACCTAAAAACTAACATAGAAGGTAAAGATGGGGAGTCCCTTAGGCCAGGAACAGATTACAGGAGATGCCTCCAAGGGGATCAAGGCCAGCTATGGAAGAGGAAGTGATGGGTCGATTTGGGAAGGTATCACTAAGAAAGCGGTCTTTGAGCTTAGCCCAGGAAGTTGGGCAGGATTTGAATAATATTAATTTTAAATGGTTTATTCCTTGCCAATAGAGAGTGATTCCAGGTGGAATTCTTTGTCTTCATCCTCGATATTTCCTTATTAAAGGTCCAGCTCACACTATCTGGTATTGTGAATAGTAGACCTTCCTTATCTGAATTTTATCCCATGTGCCTTCAGCATTTGGTGAATGCAGTCATGACCCCTTACATAATTTGAAATTTATTTTTGTAAGGGTGGCAGTGTGAAGCTTTCAAACAATTCCAGAACCCTTACAATAACCAAAAGATAAATGCATTTTACTTCGCTTGCGGAATTCATGCAACTCCTACTTGCATTTTTAACAACGCTGAAGAAAACCATGATCCTAGGGGGAAAAACCCTCTTGGCAAATGCTAAGACCTGCTGTGGAAAAACAAAAATGCATCAAGAAATTAAAAGTAGGAGTAGATCTTTTACACCCAGGGATTTAGTTTCATGATGAAGAGATACTACAAAATATGAGATATAGTGGTTATATGTCATTAATTTGAAGCTAGCCCCAAAACTAGAATGGACTTTGGATGTATATTTCAGCCATGTTTCCGAAACCTGAGGAATTTATAGGGAAATAATTTTGAGTTCTCTCAGAATTTGTTCATGAACCCCAATTTGAGAAAACATTGACTTAAGAAACATAAAGTCTTTTTCTAAAAATATTAAATGTAAATTATCTTGGTGAGTTTTGTCTTTAATAAGTTTTAAAAATGTATCAATAAAACAAAACAACAAAATTAAAATCTTGCAGTTGGGGCGCCTGGGTGGCTCAGTCGGTTAAGCATCTGCCTTCGGCTCAGGTCATGATCCCGGGATCCTGGGATCGAGTCCCGCATCAGGCTCCCTGCTCGGCGGGGTGCCTGCTTCTCCCTCTGCCCCCCCCCACCCCTGCTCGTGCTTTCTCCCTCTCTCTCTTGCAAAAATAAATAAAATCTTTTAAAAAAGTAAAATCTTGCAGATGTGTAAGCATCTATGATTCCCAGTTTGAGAAACTTTCTATTTTAGAAAATTATAATTAAAACAAATAGGATCTCTAATTGCCTGAGAAATAGTAGTTCATATTGTCTTTAATTATGTGATATACCAAAGAAAATTAAACTTTAACTATAAATGGCTACAACTTATGGTAGAGACAGAATAGTAGAATCAAGAGAGTTGAGTTTTACTTAGTAAATTTTATAATTTATAAATTTATAATTTATATCCCACCTAACCTACTACTTCTCTAAAGAATCTGAATTTGGCCAAGACAATTAAAAACTCTGCAAAACAGCATTGTTGCAAAAAATTTTTAATTTTATCTCCCCCTCCTCACAGAGTATGTGGAACTTTAAAATTTGGGAGATTTACATTAAAAGATTGGTGTATGCTACCATTTTTAATACCAAAGTCATAGTAAGGAACCTCTTCGCTTGAGTGAGCACTAATGTGCATTCTGTCGAAACTGCCAAATGAAAAGTTAATTGTTAAAGTATTTACCGCCACTAGAAAAAGTTAGATGGTCATTTTTCTCAGTCCGTTCTGTGGGTATGACTAGTGGTCTCTGTTTCTCTGTCTGCCTTCCCTGCTGACCAGATGCTTGAGGAAGGCTTGGAAGGCAATGGCCATATTCGATTCCTTTCTGGAAGCTTTTTCTACTCCTAGTGCATTTGGTTCTTCCGAGACCATTTTGCCAGGACCGCTCGAGGAAAGGCTTTGACCTCGCAGCTCCCCCTTGGCCAACACACCCATTGCTCTCCTCTCCGCTGCCTACATTCTTGACAGCACTGGCTGGCACTCCCTCGGCGTTGCCTTCCTTGTTCTTAGACCTAGATTCAGCACACATCTCAGCTCTAGTCCCTTGTTACTTGTTTGTTCGGTTTTGTATTCCTTGCAGTTGCCTCAGATTAGAATTTCTGTGCCCTCCCACCCCATACAAGGATGGCTGCCTCATGCCCAGGGATTCTAGAACTTTCCATTTGCTCATTAATAATGTCTGTGGTCAGGAGAGGACTCAGACCTCGAATGGATGGGGTACGTGTGTGAGGTTTGGTAGGGTCTAAAAGAAAAAAATAAGGCTGCTTTCTCGAAACAAGGTTGTGCTTGATGGATTCTTGCTAATTTTTTATTTTCTGGTCTCATTTCACAAAAGTCGTGAGAACAAAGACGATAGCCTGAAAAATGTTTGGAGGAAGTGATCCTGATTTTACTGAAGCTGGAAGAGAACTGTGGAATTAGTCACCACCAGACCCCAGCCCTGTCACCAAAGAGGTGGCTTCTTTCCCTACTCAATACCATCTGCCAAATAACCAACCAGTATTTGGCAGCAAGCAGGTTAATTTATTCAGTGGCCAGAGAACGGAGAAGGGGAACTCATGCTCTCAAGGCACCTTCTCTCCAGAAGGTCTCGTGGTCAGGGTTTAAAGAGGTGAGGGTAATTAAGGGGCTGGTATGCAAGCTGATGCAGGCGGTTTTGGGGCGGGGGGGGGGAGGGAGGAGGCTTCTGAGAATCAGACTGCCACCTCTTTTCTTCCCTTAAATGGGCACAGTCAGATCGGTTACCCCATGGGTAGGTGTGTTTTTTGTTATTACAATTAGATGCTGAGGTCGGGTGGAGGGTTAGCACTGCATCTGAACTGGATCAAACTGGCAGAAAACTGGGTTATGAGGGCTCCTTTGGAGCTTTTAGCAAGGTGACAGCCCTCCCCTTGCTCCCGCCCCAGGAGTCAGGCGGGCTCACTTGTCTCGAATGTGTCACAGATTTCTGGGTCAGCCCTGGATTGCTGACCCTGTGTCCACTGTAAGTCCCAGGGCTAATGAATTCATCCTCTCATTCATTCGTTCACCCGTTCTTTCACCAAATTGAACCATGTACTGGATACCGCACTGGTCCCGGGGAAACATGGTGCGGCTGCCACAGTCTTGTGGGACCCGTGTAAGGAGGAGGGAAGGGCAGGATGCTGTGGGAACACAGACAGCAGCTCCTAACCCAGAACGGCCGGTCCGGAATGGGCTTCTTGGAAAAGACAATAACCCCATTAGAGGGATGAGCGAGAGCGGTGAGTGGGGAAGGCATCCTGCCCAAGGAAACGGCAGGTGTGCAGGCTGGAGGCAAGAAACTCCACAGAGTATCAGTGGCTCTCCAGCTGGGATCATCACGGGCTGAGCCCGAGAATCTCCACAGTCGAGAACATGCCCAGAACTGAAGCAGCCACGCATGCCGTGGGGGTTAAATCCTACCTCTATCTGCAGGGAGCTCCGGGCGCAGAAACATGGGGCAGCTCTAGGTCCGGTCATTGTTGGCTGCAGTAGGCTCTCAGCCTCCGCAAACAGGGTGGAATTTTCTCTTTTTGCAAGTGGGAAGAAGCAGGGACAGAGCCACACTCCCAGTCCCCCGGTGGCTTCCTAGAGTGCCCCTCCAGGACCAGCAGATCTCCGATTCCATCCACATTTCCATAAAACCCAAACCTGTCAGCTGGACCCCAACCACCTTCTGGAAAGGTGGGTAAGGAGGATCTCTTAAGGGAGAGTTTGCAGGTCTACACTAACAGAAAGAAGTTTTGGCACCTCTACACTCAGGGCCAAATTACGCATTCATGGAGCGCGCACTGTGTGCCTCACACACGTGCTACAAGGTTCTCACAAGTCGCTTGTGTTAAAGGGGACCCACAACGGGACGCTGGTGGGGTGCTTCTTCGTTGGCCTGCGTATTCTCCCCTGGCTGTGGCTCAGGGCAGGCTTTCCTGCTGGGATCCCTACACAGACCTCTGGACGTCTGGCCCCATGCCAGGCTGATGGATTTCCAACCTCCAGCAATGATACAAATGTCACTTAAAACAATCTCCCATCTATTAAGCAGGCACAATCTTTTTTTTTTTTTTTTTTTTAAATAGAATAAAGCACAATGCTGGCAGGACTTTAAGGAAATGAGCACATGCATACCCGGCTGGTGGCTCTTTACAGTGCTTCTTCTCTTCCTTGAGAAAAATTGGACAATATGTAACAAGAGCCACGGAACTGTTTGACCCAGTAATTCCCCTTTTGGGAATATGCTACAAGAAAATAATGCCTAAGGAAAAAAGCCTAATATGTACAAATATATATACAGCAGTTGCTATTTAATATGGTGTAAAACTGGAAACAGGCCAGACACACAGAAAAGGGGAAATGACTGAGCAAATCGTACAGTGATATGAAACACTCCATGGCCATTAACAACCAGCACATGGACCACGTCAGTGTATTCAGGTCTGACTATTTCAGCAACGATAGAACGTGAAAGCGCCATGCCCATGCTGAGTGTAATTATATTCTTTAAAGCATGTCAGTATTCTACAGACATTACAAGATAACCTAAAAGGAAATACATTTAATTTAAACGATCATTGGGTTCTTTCTCTATGTAGTTAATTATTTAAGTTCATCATTTAAAAAACACATTTTTATTTTATTATTATTTTTTAAAGATTTTATTTATTTATTTGAGAGAGCAAGCACAAACAGGGGGAGTGGCAGAGGGAGAGAGAAAGGGAGAAGCAGGCTCCCCGCTGAGCAAGGAGCCCGATGCAGGACTTGATGCCAGGACCCCAGGATCATGACCTGAGCTGAAGGCAGACCCTTAACCGACTGAGCCACCCAGGTGCCCCTAAAAAAACACATTTTTAAAAGGCAGACGTGTGTGTGCCTCTCTAGAAGGAAAACAGCCCAAACCTGGGAGCACTGGAGAACTACAGCCGTGGCCGTGACAGCGCTGTGAGATCATCAGGCTGCGGTTGACGAAGCCTCGTCGTCTTGACTTGCTCGTCGTGCTTGCACACCTGCCTGGGACAGGATTCACACAGCTCTTTTCTCGGAGGACTGCAGGACAGCCTAGTGCCAGGAAAGCCATGGATCTCGTTTCTGCTCCACAGAGCACTGGCAGGATTAACAAAGGGAGGCAGAGAATTTCCAGTTTGCTTTAGAATGCCAAGATGCCCTCCTATCCGCTAGGACAATCCGTCTGGCTGGGCTGGCATTTGCTGCGCCAGAATGTAAAGAAGTTACACACAAGGAAAGGAATGACCAACAAGCCAATATGTAGGATATTTAGGGTCTAATAACTAAGAAGCATATGGGCTCCAATCCTGGTGCAAACTGGGGCTTTCAGGAAATAGTCACCATCAATTCTCTTTTTTTCATTGTATTACCATTAAATTCTAATCCAAAGACCACTTTTGTGGTAACAGCTTTATTAAGATATAATTCATACCCCCTACAATTCCCCCTTTTAAAATATACAACTCAGTGGTTTCTAATATATTTGGAGGTGTGAAATTATTACCGCGATCTACCTTACAACATTTTTATCACCCCAAAAAGAAACCTCATGGTCTTTAGCCATCGCTCCCTAGCCTCCCCCACCAGTCACCCCGAGAAGTAGACAACCACTAACATACTTTCTGTCTCTATAAATTGCCTATCCTGAATATTTCCTATAAATGGATTCATACAATATGTGGTCATTCGTATCTGGTTTCTTTCACTTAGCATAATGTTTTCAAGGTTCATCCGTGTTCTAGCATGCAACAGTACTTCATTTCCTTTTTATGGCCAAATAATATTGCATTGTGTGAACAGATCACATTTTATCTCTCCAGTTGCCAGTCGATGAGCATTTGGGTATTTCTACCTTTTGGCTATTATTAATAATGCTGCTATGAACATTCATGTACAAGTTTTTATATGGACACAGGTTTTTATTTCTCTTGGGTATATACCCAGAAGTGGAATTTCTGGGTCATCTGGTAACTCTATGTTTAACCTTTTGAGGAACCACTAGACTGTTTTCCAAAGTGGCTGCACCATTTTACATTCCATCAGCAGTGTGTGAGGGTTCTAACTCCTCCATATCCTCACGAAGACTTGCTATCATCTGTCTTTTGTATTCTAGCCTTTCTAGAGAGCGTGAAGTGGTAGCCCACTGTGATTTTGATTTGCATTTCCCTGATGATGAATGATGTTGAGTATCTTTTCATGTGCTTATTAGCCATTAATAAATCTTCTCTGGAGAAATGTCTGTTCATTTCTGATCTTTTGCCCATTTTTAAGTCAGATTGTCTTTTTATTATTGAGTTGAAAGAGTTCTTTATATATTCTAGATACAAGTCTTTTATCAGATATATGATTTGCAAATATTTTCTCCCATTCAGTGGGTTGTCTTTTCTTGATGGTGTTCTTCAAAGTACAGAATTTTAAATTTGATGAAATCCACTTTATCTGTTCCTTGGTTGTTTGTGTGCCAGACTCTTGCAGAGGTTGGTCCAACAGAGACATTCATTCTGTCCTGAACTTTCTGAGGAAATTTAATTTAATTTAAAACTTCTGGACCTTATCATATTACACATCCCAGTTCTGCATTCAGAAAGTTGTAAACTCTATGAATATACTCCAACATGATTCACTAGAATTTCAATTTATGATTCTCTGGTTTGGGGAACAGGACACTTTGAGTGATGAAGAATACATCTCTCCCCAGGAAGTCCCTGAGCTGACCTCCATCACTGCTTCTCTAAGGAACTTTCCAAAGGCTTCCCCAGTACCAGAAGATGTTGGAGTCCTCAAAATTTAAAACATGTGCACTATTTGTTCCTGCTTCTGGAAATCGATTCTGAAGACATTCTTACACAGGATAGCTACTCAAGCATGTCTATGGCAGAATTACTTTGTAAAAGGGAAAACATTAAGCCTCATCTAAATCTCCATCCATAAAGGATTGATTAAATAAATTTTTAGTGTGGGAATCTCTGAAGCAGTTTTAAAAAGAGACAGATCTTTAAGTCTTGGCTTGGAAAAATATCCACAGGATATTGTTTCTCAAAAAAAGCAAGTAGAAATACTCTATGTAAAATATACACTTATTTATGTAAAAAAAATTGTTGGACATTGTTGAAGATTAATAGAAGGATGATTGCATTGTGTAAAGGATATATGGCTTTCCTAGTCTCTGTTTCCATAACTGATCAAACCTTCTTCAGGTCCCCCCTCCCTCCAGTTGAGGGAGTAGAACTTAAATCATCTAGTTAACATTTCACTTTCCTCCAGTTTGAGTGGTTTCCCAATTTAAACAGTTTCTATCCAGTAAATATTGAGTCAAGTCAAAGGTCAAGTCCCAGGAGAAATGTTCCTCTCAGCCTTTTCCTCCTGCCCACGTTGGCCCCTGGGAGCAGAGGAAAGGTTGCGTCCTCCTGACCTTGGGGGTGGGGCCCACCATGGAGGTCCCCTTCCTCATTCCTGCTGCAGGGCAGATGTTTCTGTCCTTGGGGTGTACTGGGTGCTCTTCCCTGGAGTGAGGGCAGTCTGCACCTGCCTCTAGACAACCCCTGGCTTCTGTCCTTGGCACCCCAAGGATTCCTGGGCTTCTTTCTAGGGATGATCAGGGCCTGGAAGCCCTCCCTTGCTTTCTCACTTCACCTTTGGCCAGAGCTCTGGATGCACCCCCAGGTCTGATTGGGACCCCAGAGAGTGTGTGGCTGGAGAGCCCCTCGCATCCCCCATGGTGACCGGGTCCCCTGCCGTGAGGACCACGGGATCTCCTGGCTTTCTTCCACTCCTCTTGCCGAAGCCAGGAGCACTGCCTGGGCTTCCACTGCAAGCCCTCCCTCACCGGCCATGCGCTCTTACCCTTATGATAGTCCATTGCCACGGGGGCTGCTTTCTTCCCTGTTCTGCCTTCACCCCTCAGCCCTCCCCTCCTGCCTTTCAGCAGGAGTGGGAAGCCAAGCCCACCTGCCTTCTCCCCTGCCACTTCGGTAAGCTTCAGGAGGGCCGGGCTGGTCGTCCTGCTCATGCATTCCCTGGGGTATCTCACGCCACCTGCACGGGGGTAGACACTCAGCAAATATCACTTTAATAAATACATAAAATGGGGCCCCTGGGAGGCTCAGTCGGTTCAGCGTCTGCCTTCGGCTCAGGTCATGATCCCAGGGTCCTGGGATCGAGCCCCGCATCGGGCTCCTTGCTTACTGGGGAGTCTGCTTCTCCCTCTCCCTCTGCCCCTCCTCCTTGCTCATGCTCTATCTCTCTCAAATAAATAAATAAAATTTATAAAATACATACATACATACATACATAACGTAAAACTTCCAGCTAGGCAGATACTTCCTTTCTTTTTTTCTTCCTCTCTGGTTCTGACTTTCTCCTGCCCACAGGCAGCTCTCAGTTTCCCCAACCCTGGCGCCCTGGCGTGAATAGAGCACAGGGACAGAAACAGGAGGGAGGGAGCCCCCCACGAAATGTTATTCCTCCTATATTAGTGTGTGAATGTGACTATGTGTTTGCTTGCTTGTTTGTACGCTCAAAGAAAATGTTCAAAAGGACGCCCCCAGAGAAATTATTCCTGTGGTCTGGGGACTTGAGGAGGGGGTAGGGTGGGGGACTTGTACTTTTCCTTTATACCGTTCACTCCTATTAGAAAGTATTAAATGAGCAGGTTTTTGTCATTCTGAGAAACTTTGTCATTTTGCAGGCTGTGGCACTGGGGGAGGAAGCTGCAGGAGGACTCACTAGAAACAGGGCATCCTGTGCAGTTGGTTAGGGGTACGTATTTGGCTTTCTCTGGTTGGAGTCTGTGAGAAGCAGAGACAAAAATCCGAGAAATTGGCAGTTATTAATCAAATCCTGGCCGTTGGGGGCTGATGGCTGCAGGGGTTATGTCTGGCTTCCTGGCCCAGGGCTAGAGATGGCGGTCTGATGGAGAGAGAGCAGGCTGGCTTCCTGGGCTGGTTACTATGGATAATGGGTTGGCTTCCTGAGCTGGTGGCTGCAGACTGTGGCTCAGTGTTCTATTTTTATGCACGGTCTGGCTGTTGTCCATTCGTGTATTCACTCTCTCAGGCCTGACATAGAAAATTATAATATCTGTATGGCACGCTGGGGTAAGAAAAGGAATCCGCTCAGCTAAGAGGCCTCATGTCCCACCTGTCACCCCCAGGGCTGCTGGGAGTGGACATCGGTGCATCTAACTGGGGCGCAGGACCCAGGGTGCTACAGTTCTACGTAGCCCCCCTAAGCGTCAGCTTAGAGACACGTGGAGGTCATAATTCTCTCTTGCAGGGCTGTTGTAGGGTTCAGACGGAATAACGTATGCACAGCACCTGTTACAAATGAGACATTCCATGATGGTTAGGTGTGGGGCTACTACCCCCTTCAGTCTAATTCATGCTCTAATTGATCTTCAGTGTGAAAAAGAATGGTCACACAGACTGTTAGCAGCTCATACATTATGAATTAACTGGATTAATCAGAACTTCACGGCTCTGAGCCTTAGAATTTGCAAACCAGGAGTCCACGGACTGAGACCGAGTGCTTGGTTCAACTTTCTCGGTATTTCTCTAAAATCAACACAACATTTAAAATCACAGCTGGGACACTTGGGTGGCTCATTCGGGTAAGCATCTGCCTTCAGCTCAGGTATGATGCCAAGGTCCTGGGATCGAGTCCTGCATAGGGCTCCCTGTTCAGCAGGGAGCCTGCCTCTCCCTCTGCCTGCCACTCTCCTTGCTTGTGCTCTCTCCTCTCTCACTCTCTTTGACAAATAAATAAATAAAATAAAATCACAGAGAATCCACACTCTAGGGGCGTCTGGGTGGCTCGGTCCGTTAAGCGTCTGCCTTTGGCTCAGGTCATGATCCCAGGGTCTTGGGATGGAGCCCCGTGTCAAGCTCTCCACTTAGCGGCGCGTCTGCTTCTCCCTCTCCATCTGTGATCTCTCTTGCTTTCGCTGTCTCTCAAATAAATAAATAAAGTCTTTAAAAAATAAGCTTAAAATAAAATTGCAAAGAATCCACACTAAAAATTTTTTTTCTGGCTCCTGGGCCACCCTGCCCCAGGGCTGCCGTCCATTGTGCAACCATGTGTGTGGACAACTTCTCACACTTACCACCGCTGCCCCTTGTCTGATCCAAACCCTTCCAACCCCGTCTACTGTGCTCTTTATTTCAACCAGGAAATCTCTCATACTTAATCATTTTGCTTAAGTCTTGTAAATGAACGCCTTCTTATTCCTGCTTTATATTGCCAATAGCTTCATTTTCTATTAAAATAAATAGAAATAATAAGTATTTTACAGCCTTAGTCCATCTGTTCCAATAGTTCTGCTTTGGATGGTTGTCCCATGTTTTGGTCTTTCTTTTATGATATTTTGCTCCTGGAGAGCCTAAGCTCGTGTGCTGCTGGTACGTCAGTCACTCCACAGGTCATGCCCATTAGGGTTGAAGGTCAGGTCCTAGCCTCGTTGCCTCTTAGGAAGCAAGGAAGGAGAAGGGATGAGCCCCAGGGCAGAAAGTCATAAGCCCCACAGACCCCTGGTTAGACATATTTATTTGTAGGTGTAAAGAGTATTCCCACACATTTAAAATGAAAGTAAAGTATATCTATTTTTTTTTATTTTTTAAGATTTTATTTATTTATTTGACAGAGAGAGCAAGAGAGCATAAGCAGGGGGAATAGCAGAGGGAGAGGGAGAAGCAGACTCCCCACTGAGCAGGGAGCCAGCTGCGGGGCTCAATCCCAGGACCCTGGAATCATGACCTGAGCCAAAGGCAGATTCTTAACCGACTGAGCCACCCAGGTGCCCCAAGTGTATCTGTATTGATTTTGCTTAACACCTGGCGCATTTTACTCCTTCGTGCTCCCTGTCTGACCCCTATGAGCATCTGAGTTCGTCACGTCCCTGCCAAAGATTGTGTGGGCTTGACTCAGAGGATGGTTAAAAGGGATGCGTGTGAGCCGACAGCCACTGCTAATTTGTGCAGATCCCTGGTTAAGGGGAGATAAGGGAGGAGTAACTTGCTGAGTAGAGCAGAAGCCCTCCTATCAGATAAGATCAGCGTTGGTAAGTAGTCATTTATTGGAAACAGTCTTGAAGTGGAGAATCATGAGAAATGATACGCATTCACCGTCATCAGGTCATTTCACTTTCAAAGACATAAATATACTTTCATCCACTCACCTTGTGATGTCAGGCCAGGCTGTTCAGGAGAGTGTGTCTGCCGACCAGAGCATCTCTTTGACTTTTGTGCAGAAACCACACTTGAACCTGGTATCCGCCAAGTCTGCTCCTGGTTTCCCTAAAGTGGAGTGAAAATTTACGGCACTTGAGGATTTCAGGTGCAGAAGACATCGTCTCATGGCTTTTCCCTAATCTTTTAGAATTGTTTCACCAACACCTACTACAAGAGCAAACCGGAGATATTCACCTTTATCAACTGTTTCAAAGCATTCAAACTAGTTTTCATATAAACCAACTTTATTACCACTCATATCTAATCAGTTTATGTGAGATCTAGCTAAATCAAAACCAAAGAAAAATGGCCAAACCAGGTGTAAAAAGAAACACCACTAACTCAAGACAAGCACACAACTCAAGTAGCGAGAGCAAAGTCCCAGAGAGCAGCCTACACTCTGACAGCCAGCTGCCTGGGGTGGTCCATCTGCAGGCTTCCTGGTGGCCAGAGAGTGTCAGTTCATGTGGCCTGTGGGCAGTGGGGAGAGCTTCGGGCTGACAGTCTTCCTTTAGTGGTACCAGGCAAGGTCGTGCCATGGGAAAAGCCTTGTCCTAAGAGTCTCTGACCTCTACTTTGGTTCGTCCTCTAACCATGTGATTGGAAAGAAAACTTTTCACTTGCCTGGCCCCTCCCACCTGCCGCACCAATCCATGGGGGCTGCTGGAGAATCACACGACCTCATGCCCTGATTCACTGAGCAACAGAAGCAGTCAGAAGAGAAGTCCACGCACCGTGACCATCATATGTGCCCACCGTGTGCTTCTCACCTGACTGCTATAAATATGCAGTATCTGCACTCTGCCTGTCCTCCAGGGAGGATGTGGGAGCTCTCACTGGCCTTTCTGAGCCAGCCCCTGCCCGTGACCATGAATCCCATAGTCCCTCACAATTGTCCCCGCTCTGTCTCTGGCATCATCAGACTCCCCTCGTCACTGGGTCTTGCTCATCAGTATGCTATCATTTCACCCACCAAATAAGAATAAAACCTTCCCAGTGCCCACGCTTGCTCTCTCCTTACCTTGACAACAAACTCCTAAAAAGACTTGTCTATACTCGCTTTCCCCGATTTCTCTCCTCCCTTTCCCTCTGGAACCATGCCCATCAGGCTTTGCTCCCCACTCATCTCCCGAAATGGATCATGTCTTGTCCTCAGCTGCCCCAGCAGCCGCAACCCCCGACACCCCTTCCTCGAACCACTTCTTCACTTAGGATCCAGACCAGCTCGTTCCTTCGGCAGCTCCTTCTCAGTCTCTGACATGAGGTGAACGGTATTCCCCAGAAAAGATATGTTGAAGGCCTAACCTCTGGTCCCTCAGAATGTGACTTAATTTGGAAACAGGGTCATTGCAGATGTAATTGGTCAGGGAAGATGAGGTTATTGGGGGCACAGTAAGCGCCTAAGCCAGCATGGCCGTTGTCCTTATAGGAGGACGACCATGTGAAGGCACGGAGAGAAGACACAGGGAGAAGGCCAAGTGAAGATGGAGAAAGACATCAAAGTGACACATCTACAAGACAACGGACACCAGATTGCCAGCGCTCACCAGAAGCCAGGAGCCCTCAGAAGGAACAACCCAGTGGATAACTCCATGTCAGACTGCTAGCTCCCAGAACTATGAGACCGCACATTTCTGTTTTGTTGAGCCACGCACTTTGCCGCACTTTGTTATGGCAGCCCTTAGAAACTAATGCAGTCTCCCTTCAGTGCTCCTTTTTTCCTAACACTGGAAGGTTCCAGGACTCAATTCTTGGACCTCTTCCTTTCTCTACGTCTGGTAATCACACCTACCCATCTCACCTCATTAGTACCTATATTCTGACTACTCCCAATGTTACACCTCCATCTCGGTTCTCTCCCCTCAACTCCCGTGCCTCTTTGGTGGTGTCAGTGGCCTCTCGATCTCCTAATCCCCTCCTCCCACAATCCTCTGTGTTTCTCAAACACCGCCCTCCAATTTCACAGGCCGGAAGTTCTGCTTCCAGATCTCGTAGCCCACATCCAACCTGGCAGCAAATCCTGATAGCTCTAACTTCAAATGCATCCGGAACCATCCACTTCTCATCACCTGCGTTGCCTCCACTTGATGTCCTTCCCGAATTATGCACACGCCTCCCACTCCTCCCTGCCTCCCAGCAGGCAGACTTAACAAACAAACAAACAAACAAAACCCTTAAGACAAATTCTAATAGTGGGGGTTCCTCCAAAATATCTGACCAGTACTCCTCAAAACTGTCCAGACCATCAAAAACAAAGAACGTCTGAGAAATGGCCACAGCAAGAGGACGCTGAAGAGACATGGCGACTAAACGTAATGTGGTGTCCTGGATAAGATAAAAATGTGCAAGTCTAAACACACCTGCATTAACAATAGGGCATCAGTTTTTACTTATTACTGGCAACAAATGTATCATACTAATGGAAGATGTTAGTTGTAGGGGAAACTGTGTGGGATATGTGGGAATTCTCTAGACTATGTTCTCAATTTTTCTGTAGATCTCAAACTGCTCTAAAAAAATAAAATCTGCTAAAAAAGACTTTAAGCCATTTTGGGTCAAAACTCTTTATCTGTTTTCCTTTCTTTATGAGACCCTGTGGTGACACTCAACTTCCTCTTAGACCTTGACACCTAAGATTTACCCTCTTTCTTCTTATGGCCACCTTAGGGCCTTTGCACTCGCAATTCCCTCTGCCTGGGATTGCCCAAAGATAGTCTGATAAGTTTTGAAGAAACACCAAAAGGAGTAGGAGACCAGGTCTTGATGAGAGGTTGTCTGAAAAGCAGAATATCTAGTGAGATACTGAGTGAAGGGCAGGGCTATGCCCGGAGCACTTAGGGACCCCCACTCAACCCCAGAGGTATACTCAGCATTGGAAACTTGAGCCAGGAGGCAGACTCAGTGTAAGAAAAGCTCTTAGGCTGCCATGGTCTAAGGCCAGGTAATGTCAGAGCCTTGAGACACCTGTGGCCACGGTGACCCCAGGCCCTGGCTTTGGCCATGGAAGCAAATGCAATTAAACCCATTCTCTCAAAGCCAAGATGTGGCCTTTTTCCTTTGTTGTGATGGGACAGAAGCCAGGGGTTGAAGATCCCACAGAGAACAGTAAAATGGCTTTTGGGCTTGAAAAATGAAGCATGAATGCTCCTTTCCTTTTGTGTTATCAGGAGAGACGCGTGGGTCACACTTGACCACACTTGGGGCTTTATTATAGTTACAGGTGGGCAAACTCCTCATTCCTTCACGCAGATCCTAACACTGGCTGTCAATCAGCCTTTTCTTCTCTCTCTCTCTTCCTCCCCTTCTCTGGTTGTTCTTTGCTTTTTCATAGTACAAAGTTATACAGGATCATCTTTTTTTAATGTAGAAACTATAAATGGATGATTAAATGAAAACAAAGAAAAATCATCTGTAATCTTACCACAGACCAAGAGCCATTCTGAACACTTCTAGGTGTCCTCTCACAATTACTTTTTTATGCTTAGATACATGTGTACATGGTTTTCTTACAAAAAAAAAAAAAAAGGGACAAGAACACATTGTTTTTTTGTGCCTGTCAGCCCTATGCCTGCATGTCTGCATGAGTATCTCTCCATGGTTGTGCCAGATACTGTCTGCCTGCCAGGGGTGGGTTGAACGGTCCCCCTCCCACAAGATATGTCAGCCCTGAACCTGTGAATGTGAGCTCATTTGGAAAAGGGTCTTTGCATATGTGATTCAATTGATGGTTCCAGTAAGGGTTTGTCCTGAATTAGCTGGCTGGGCCCCAAATGAGGGGACGAATGTTCTCAGAGGAGGGGAGACTTGAAGGAGAAACACAGAGGGGAAGGCCATGTGAACCATATATTTGAGTGCCATGCCTACAAGCCAAGGAACACCATTGCCGGGGGCCAGCAAAAGCCAGGAGAGGGGCTTGGAACGGGTTCTCTCTGGGAGCCTCCAGAAGGAACCAACACCATGTGGACAATTTGATGGTAGACTTCGGGCCTCCACAACGGTGAGAGAATAAATGTCTGTGTTTCAAGCCATCAAGTCTGTGGCAACATGTTATGGCGGCCACAGGAAACCACACTGCCCTGCAGACTCGCTGTCTACTCTTCCCGCCCCTTCCCATCTGCGTCCACCCTGTAGGGATGTCATCCATGGGGCCCATTACCTTTGCTCTTGTTTTTAGCTGAGTCACCAGGAGCCTGAGCTGGAGAGCAAAGAAAAAGGACAGTCTTTATTCTCCTGGCCTCCACTCTGCAAGTCCCTTGGGCTGGCCTTGTTCTTGACCAGTGCTCATTGCTCCCCTCGGGGCTCCCCACATGTTCTGGTCACCCCTCCCTCCACGTCCCTCTGGGGGATGGCCAAGGTTGGTACCAGCTCCGCTTGCCCCGAGTTCCCACACTGTCCCTGTGGTGCCCGTCTAGCTGGTGTGGTTTTGCCATAAAAAATGTATGTATAATTCATGAATTAATTGAACGACTCCTTTATAATTATGCATTTCGGTGGTTCTAGTTTTTGCCTTTTATAAAAAAAAAAGTCTCTGTGAGCATCTTCGTAGTCAAATCATTTGACACAGACATGATTCTGTAAGATCAATTTCTAGACCTTTATTTGAACAAATACTTTTAAATTCTTAACAATTTATTTAATATTACTATCTAATATTAGTTATAATTAATTAGTATTTAATATTAATTCTTCATTCATGATTTAATTCTAAGGCTTTTGACACATGGCACAGAATTGCTCTCCAGCAACGTTGTATCAACTTACACCCCATCAGGAGCAGAGGAGAAGAGCTAGCTCCCGCTCTAATCAGCCTTGTTGGATAAATAATGAAACCCCAAGATCGAGTGGTCCCAGGTCTGCTACTAAATGCAAAGCTGTGCATTGCGAAAGTGAGGACAAAAGAAATTAGCTTTCAGAGCGGTGACTAGAGCTTCCTGAGTGGAAAAGCATCTTAAATAAGAGAAAAACAGAGCCGCCTCTGCTGCAGGGTTATCAGGAGCTTGTCTGGAATAGTTTGTAATGAATGGTTTAGGTCAATGAGAGGGTGATTCCAATTAAGGAATTTTAGTAGAGAGGGGAAGGCAGCTGCCGGCTTGAGAAAGTGAATGACCATTATTGTCTGAGATTAAAGCAGCAAACCCTTCAAATAGAGCATGCATTGTTTCGAAGAACTGATTAAGAACACGTCTGCAAATGGACGTCCGTTATATGGAGGGTTGTTCTAACTATAGAGTTTGTGATTTACTACATGACACTGACCTTATCTTGAGTGAGTTATGATATTTTCTGGGTCTCAGCCATGAGATCTCTCACTGAGCTGACCTCATTGTGATAAAATAATCAGAGTTCAGGTTCGTCATCGCCATCTATCCAGGCAGACCCAGGAAAAATAATAACCAAGCAAGTGGGTAACGCTCGGATATAATCTCATTAGGAGGCCTTCGTGGTGAGATTGTGGGAAGGCAGCCCCAGTGAACTGAGAATCCATAACCCATTCTGAAATCTCAGAGCCATTCTCTGCTCTTTAAAGACCAATTCTGCCGAAAATCAAAATCTACCTGTTGTGAGCTCACTTCGTGTTTCAAGCAGCATCATGAGCCGATCTGGACCAAGAGAGGCTGGGTGAATTCAGAAAAGAGCTATGATGGAGGGGGTCTGTCTCCGAGCCACCATGGGACTTGGGAGGTTGTTTAAAATCCCAATACAGCAATCTGTTCATCCACAAAGTCCAAGTCCTGTACTCAGGGAAAATAACTTGTACTTGAGACCAACAAGAAATCAAGCCATGGGGAAAAGATGTTGAAAATAAAACCCACCACCCTAAAGACCATCCCCACGCTCAGATGCAAGTCTACCTTGAGTGAACATGACCCGTGGCTCTTCTTGTCTCATGTCTAACCTTCCCCTCTTCAATACCCAAGTCTGTGTATCTTCCTGGACCAACTTTCCTCCCTCCCTCCCTTCCTTCCTTCCTTCCTTCCTTCTCCCCTTCCCCCCTTCCCTCTTACCTTCCACAGGCAAACAAATGTTCACCAAGGTCATACTAAGCCCCAAGCTCTGTTCTGGGGCTGAGGCACTAGAACTGTCCAAAGGACATGGTCTGCAAATCTGTCCCCCTTCCCTTTCCCAGAGGTAATGTCCAATAGCCATTCTCCCGGGAAAACCAGAGGAAAACCCTGTGGGAGCCCAGTTGCCACCTCAGCCACTCCCTGGATTGGTTCCTGCCTTCATCTTTATCACCTCTCACTTCATCCCACCTGGATCTGAGTGATGGACCATCAGAGCCCGGAAGGGGGCAATGAAAGGGCCACTCATGTTTTGTGGCTGGGACACCAGCACACGTGGGAGGGATCTGTGACAATTTCAGTCTGAAGTCCGAAGAATATCTGGACTGGAGAGAGAGGGCACTTTTTTCTAAAATATTAATGTTTGAGTAGCAGTAATAAGAGCAAGTGGGGCTGATCATTTATAGCTCAAGACAATGAAATAATTTATGCCTACCCCTGCAGTCGGCAATTATTTACCCCAAAAGGAACAAATTGGCAAGAAATTAAAGGAGCAAGAAGTTGTCAAAGAGAAAGATCAGCTTCTCCCGCCCCCATGCCCCCATTTTACCCGCCTCCCCTATATTGGCATCAGGCTCCTGAGAGCAAGGGGTGTGTGACAGGCTCTGGTGTGTGTGATGGCAGAACTCTAGCTTCTCCTGACCTCCTCCACTCTCAAGAAATAACATCAAGATATCTCCCCACTAGTGTATTTATTCATCCATTTATTCACTGAGCCCAGCGTGGTATTTAAAAATAGGAGCTCAGGAGTCTAACTGCCTGGGTTCATATCCTGACCCTAACACTGACCAGCTGTATGAATGACCTTGCAGTGTTACTCAGACTGTCTGTGCTTTAGTTGTCTCTCTGTAGAATGAGGTTATAATGAGTCCCCACCCCATAAGGCTTGGCGGGGAGGACCAAGAGAGATAAGGCACATAAAGGACTTAAGAATAGTGCCTGGTACATGGTACGTGATGTCTCTTATTAGTTAAGAGATGTTCATCAAGCACCTGCTATGTTCCCTCACCAGGGACTCAGCCCTTTTTCTCGTCTACTGGAAGACAGATGAGAAACAGACAGGAGGTAACCAGGGCAGCCATCAGAGCTGGGGGGGCCAAATCAGTCAGGGGTGGAGGAAGAAGCTCAAGGAAGACTTCCAAGGTGGGATGACCTGTCCACTGAATTCCTAATGACAAATAAGATTTTACTAGGGGGGGACGCCTGGGTGGCTCAGTCGTTAAGCGTCTGCCTTCGGCTCAGGTCATGATCCCAGGGTCCTGGGATCGAGTCTCACATCGGGCTCCTTGCTCAGTGAGGAGCCTGCTTCTCCCTCTCCCTCTGCTGCTCCCCCTGCTTGTGCTCTCTCTCTCTCTGTGACAAATAAATAAATAAAAATCTTAAAAAAAAAAAAAAAAAGATTTTACTAAGGGAAAGGGTGCCTGGGTGGCTCTGTCGTTAAGCGTCTGCCCTCGCCTCAGGTCCTGGTCCCCGGGTCCTGGGATTGAGCCCCGCTTCGGGCTCCCTGCTCACTGGGGAGTCTGCTTCTCCCTCTGCCCCTCCCCCTGCTCATGCTCTTTTTCTCTCTCTCAAATAAATAAAATCTTTTAAAAAAATTTTGACCAAACATAATTTTTTTTTTTTTTTTTAGAGGAAGCAGGTGTGGATAGGAGAGGGGACAGTACTCCAGAGAGCAAGAGACAGTTGCTGGTGGTTCTGTATGGTGACAGCAGATCCTGGAAGACTCCTGGGGGCAGAAAGGACGCCACTAAACCATGAAGGGTCTTTTCTGGCATCCTAAGGAATTTAAACTTCATCCGAAAAGCCAAGGGGAAGCTCTAAGGATTTTAAACCAGCCGACCCCCGGGAAGGGTTCACGAACCAGCATCCCACCGTCTGCCTCATCTTTATAGTGTATCTGAAAGAACATTGTTTTTTTTTCTTTTGTCATCGCAAAGATATTTGTAATAATGCTTCTCTGGGTCTCGAATTGTGGCCAAGTTTTCCTGAAGCAGTAGTTATGATTTCATGTAGGCCACTGGCCAGATAATAAATGCTTCCTCCGGCGAGATGTTTTCCCCATTTCTTTTCTCATTTTGTGCAATCATTTCTGAAAACGGCCCACTGATTGTATTTCTTCATCCGAGGTCCCTGATGTGGATGGACACACGGCGGGGCCTTTCGCAGCGTTTAGGGCAAAGCACTTGGCTGAGCTGTCAAGTCAGTGTGAGTGTAAGCAGCAGATTTATTTGAGGAAATGTATTTATGGTACTAAATGGCTGTTCTAAATGGGGCCATTATCTGGCCTTTTCGCTGTTGCTATAAATGTCCCTCCAGAACGCGGATACCCACAGTAAGTTCATTAAGCTTCCCGGACATGACTCTGAGACAATATTTAGGCTGGTTCCAGTCAACGCACACACATGTTCTTGGGTAATGCCGTCATGTTTCTTGAACACATAAGGTGCAAACTCCCTGCTGGACGCTCTGGTAAATGTTTTCGGGGCAATCTGAGACAGAAAGAGGGGAAAGAGCAGAGGTTTGTTGAATAATCAATAGCACCTCGGGGTGGCAATGTGGCCCTAAATTATTCATAGCTTGGAATAAGCTGAGGAGAAATTACAACTATACATCCTGGGGCCACTTCGAAGAGTACTCTCTTTCTCCCAGACCTGGGGGTGCCCTCTCCCTAGAGTGCAGAGAGAGAAAGCCCAGCTGAGAGGGGGTCTTCCAAGGGGCCATCTGCAGGGAGCAAGAGGTTGAACCCTCTCTGAAGGCCATCGGTAGCCGTCAAAACCTCCATCAAAATGGAAACTCTTCTTTTCCATGATTCCAGACCACTTTGCCAAGACACTTTTGAGACACAGCTGCTTTGGGATTTCATACGAGATGTCTGTGCCAAACCCCCAAAATACCTTTTTCCATATGTTCTTGTTTTGCTTCCCCACCTCGAAAGCTTGTACAACAGACATGGGAACAGATTCTTAAAGAATGCTCCAGTTTTTATTTACTTAAAAAACTAATTGTGTGTGGAAAGGGATGAGCCCATGCATACAGAAATACAGAAATGGAGCAAATATCCATGCAGCTAGGTGCCTCTGACATCTGATATCTATCTATATTCAATTGAGAAGAGGAAATTACTGTTTAAAAAAGTTAAAATTAACCGAGATGTTTCACATTCTAAGAATGCCTGGGTGGCTCAGTTGGTTAAGCGTCCGCCTTTGGCTCAGGTCATGATCCCAGGGTCCTGGGATCGAGTCCTGCTTCGGGCTCCTTGCTCGGCAGGGAGCCTGCTTCTCCCTCTGCTTGAGCTCTCCCTCTCTCTCTCTCTCTCACAAATAAATCAATAAAATCTTTCAAAAAAAAAACAGATGTTTCACATTCTAGGAAGAAAAGCACAACTCATTGTAGGTGGCATATGGGCTTAAGAAAACATGTATATGGGCTTTTTGGTCAGGAGGCATAAAGCCCCCAGTGCAGTCTGTATGGGTTGGGATTGGCAGGGGAGGGCAGGGAGTAAGAGAGAATGAAATCGTTCTGCTTAGTAAAGTAAGGGGGATGTCAGCGGGGTCCTCTGGCAGTTCTAGAGGAAAAAGTCTTTGTGGGCTTGGAAGATGAAGAGAAGAGCCGATGTGGACGAGAAGGGTCTAGAAGAGAGGAGGCAGCCTGAGGACACACGACAAGGGGCACAGACATGATGAGAGGGATAGCCAGGGAGAAGGACCCCGTGGCAGAAGGACAAAGGGTCAGGGATGTTTGATCATTAGTTGCAAGTCGGTACCTATTCTGAGAATGCTGTGGGAAGCTGGGGGGCCCCCACATTTATCAGATTCTGGTTCTGTTGGTGCTTTGGGAACTGAGAGAGAGCCATGTTTAGGGTGGACAAAAGCAGTGCGGGGAGAAGGAGCACCCAGATTCAGTAAAAACGACTTGTTTTTACAGCAAGAGATGACTGTGGGAATATAAACTCGTAGCCCTGCCTCCAAATCTGGGGGAGTCATCAGGAATTTTGTTGAGGCCAAGAACATACTATAGCCAGAGCATGGCATAGGCTCTTGAGTGAGTGTTCGGATATTAAAAAAAAAAAAAAAAGCTATTACAGAAGGCTGGGGGACTCGGGGGCCTCCAGGCAGGTGACGCAGGGTGGCAATGATGCATTATTATGCGTCTGGATCAAAAGGAAAAGAACCTTTGCGATTCATCGTTTCCAGATTTGCTGTTCTGAGTCTTCATCAGGCACCAAGTCGACTTACGGCCTGTGTTGCGTTTTTATTTCTTTGGCTTTTTAAAACTGCTTTTCAGGGTCCTTTTGTTTGCTTCAAAGGAGAGAGCCTCTAGCAGACACAATTCCTTCTTTTTAATTCCTTCAATTAATGAGGTGCTAGTTTCTTGTGTCCTCTAATTGAAGCCATTTTTCCTCCTTTCATGAGAGCAACACATAATTGCCCCATCTATGGAGAAAGGCCAAATGGGAACAAACAATTACATTGTTTTCAAAATGGAAGTGGTTTTATTGGCTTTTCATGCTATAAAAGGGATTTTTTAAAGAAAACTTCTTTTAAGTCAGACAATACAGAAATCTAAAGAGGAAAATAAAAATACCTGATTTCCTACCACCCTGCTTTTTTATTTTACAAAAAATCCACAATGGATGGTGTATAGTCATGTAACTGGCTTTGTTTTTCCGTGGCTCTATGTTGTGAATATCTTTCCATGTCAATAAATATGGAACATTATTTTTTCCCTTTATCTCTATTTTTTTTAATATTTTTATTTATTGGCGCATCGTTTTAATGGTTGCATAGTATTCTGTTGAATAGATTGTTTTAATTTATTTAGCCAGTCTCCCATTTTTAGACATTTTAGAAGCCGTCAAGAGATAAATGGATTTTTACCAACATTTTTGCACCCTTGGCTGTTTCCTGGGGATGCATCTTAGAAATGGGAAGTTTTCATGATTCATTAATACATGTATTGGGTGCCTATTAACACGCATCTCTCTTGACACTCGGAACAGAGCAAGAATCAAGACAGACACTGTCCCTCCTTCAGAGTTGTTACTCTGGTAGAGAATTTAGGTATTTATTAAACAAGGAATGCAAAGAAAGTGTGATGAGTGTTTTCATGAGGAAAGCACAGAGTATTTTGGTTCAAAGGACGTGCACTTTTAAAAAAGGCTCTTGCTGCAGCTTAGTAAATTGCTCCCTCAGAAACCCTGAGTTGATGGGATACCCCCTCTAGCAAGCTTGCAAGCTGTGTCCTGGCTTCCAGAGGCAACCCTGTGAACCCACATCCTTCTTAATCTTCGCCAATCCAAAGGCCAAACTGCTTCTCATTGTCGTGTTCACATCATCGTGTATTCTTAGGTTTCTGGTTACTTTTCTATTGTCCTCTCCGTGCATAAGAAGACACTTAGCAACAGTACCTTCGTGTGTGTGTACGGTTTCGAAACACTAATTGCTCAGTTTCGCGAAGGTCTGCTTAAATTTCATACCTCCAGCAAACCGTCCACAAGATGAAGTTGGTCCCTTGCATTGTCCTTGGCCCAAACTTCCCTGCCTTCACTGCCCTCTGTGGCACGCCACCTTCTGCTTCTTTCCATCTGTATGTTCATGCGGGGGCTGCCCTCAGCCCTACTTTCCCTGAATAACACCCATCAGTGCTCCAGGGGGCTCAAAGGAGGGCTCTCAGGGATGCACACTTGTTCCTGACTCTTTCTGCACAAAATGCATCCATGCAGAAGGTTTTGGGTGGACAGAAGGAGGGAATGAAAAGGGCAAAGGATTTCAATAATGGTCCCATCTAGAAGAGCCTGAGGACATTGGTAAATCCCACAACAGGCTTATTTAACCATTTGCTGGGCCACGAGCCCGTCAGTCATTTCAGTTCTGTGTAAATCAGTCTGAGAATTAAAAGGCCATTCACTTATTCGCTCAACAAATAGTAATAATACTAGTTACTAAGCTCCTCATGTGTGCAAGGCCTCCATGCTGGAGGGGGAAATGTGCCTCTAATCATTATATGAAGATGGTAAGTTATTGCATATTTTGGTTATTCTCACATTAGCAGATCTGCAGCCCTGGTAAGTCATCTTCCAGGCCGGCGGGGTTGGCAAATCCTTGTACCGATCTTCGGGGTGAATCCCTCCCACGGAAAACCAGCCCTGAGTGACAGAGCACTCGGGGAGCGGGGCCTCCCTCAGTCTCCAGGGAGACCAGCTCTTGGGTGCCCTGCAGTAAGAGGCCACGATCACAAGAGGATCAGAAATCTGTCTTTGGGGAATCGGATTCTGTCTACTACTGATATTTTCTGTGGCTGTATTCTTTTGGCTTTCCTTGGTCAGCAGCTTGTCTCCTTCGTACTAAGAGACACCAGGAAAAGAAACTTTGGTATGTGCTCAGGCTAGGTTTTTCTTTAGGGGGGTGGGGTGGGGGTTGGAGGGGCTCATGCGATGCATCAGCAGGGGGAACAGAGCTACGAGACTGCAGGGGGATTTCGGCTTTCTCCACACAAGGTTATTCTTCCACTTCTTTTCTTCCTCCTCCTCCTTCATAGCCCTTCTCCTCCTCTCTAACCCCCAGCTCCGTGGGAAGCTAAGAAGTGGCCATACCTCTTGAGGCCTCATCTAGAAGCTCTGCAGAAGAGCAAGCTTCCCCTAAACCCCTCTGGGGGGGCTGCCACCAAAGGGAACCATCTCTGAGAGTCTACTAGGGGACCTCTGACTTGGGAGTTTTGTTTTGTTTTGTTTGGACCTTAGCTATTCCAGAATGTTTACACTTCAGTGGAAGAATGATATCATCCTTTGATTTCATGATAGTACAGCTTTGCTGTCTCAATGCACGAAATCCTCAGCAGATCGGGCCCAGTGAGAAAACAGAGAAGCCATTCTAAGCAGGCCCAGGACCTGGAACGCTGAGCCGCATCCCAAGGGCGGTGTCTCAGGTGTTTGAATTAATTTCACTATAGATCCTGTATTATTTTATTTTCCTTGTGCTTTTGTAAGTGAATTTCTCACAGATGATTGGGTTATTTGGGCTCTCACTCTGAGGGGAAAGATTTGGGTCTTGGTCTGCTTAGGAACCTCAGTCGGCCTGAGCCCGGAACAAATCAATGCAAAGATAAAGCTCCACCTGGGCAAGTGGTTGCTAATGGTTCTGCACTGGGAGCCCCGAGACGGGGACGCGCCAAACCACAGCTCCCGGTGTTTGCGGGCAGTGTTGCAAACTGATGCTGGGGATTCGGAAAGAGAGCCAATCATGCACATGCAATCGTAGCTTGATAATCCTCATTCTTTGTTTATTAACTTTTATTTTCAGTCTTTAAAAACCTCCCACCGTTAACCCCCCTCCCCGGGCACAAGGACCCTAGCAATAGGGTGACACAAGCAGCGAGCGGACCAGAAAGCCGGCTCCAGAAATGGTTTGAAGCCAATCTCACGGCCACTTTCCCTCAGATCAAATCCAGAGCGGAGATCCACAGTCTTTGCTGTCACTAAAGGTCAGAGTGCGCATCAGACGCGGGAGGCCTGCACCATCGGTGGAACTGACACTTTGGTCTGCAGTAGGGCAAAAAGGAGACTACAACCTCCGCTTGCAAGTTTGCTCACGGATTTTTGAGAGTTTGGAGTTGGGATCCTCACCCAGGGTACCAGAGAGTAAAGAAGGGGCGGAACAGGAATCAGAGGGTCTGGTTCATGTCTGGGACTTACTGGCTCTGCAGCTTTGAGCAAGTCTGGCTCATGGAGCCTCAGTTTCCCCTCCAGGAGAAAAAGGGGAAAGGGGGACGGGGAGACTCATCGTTCATGCAACCCATTTTTATTGGGTCCCACTGTGGCTAGAAAGGGTTGTAAGCGCTGTGGATATAGTTGTGAACAATAGAGATAAAAAGGCCCGCCTTTCTTGGCCAGGTTGGTGATTCTAAGAAGTGACCAGCTGATCTTATGCTTGTGACGGCTATGGTAGAACCGGAGAGACTCCCGATGCCGGGGCCCCCAAACCGATCAGGGGTTCGGGCCAGTCTTCTAGCTGAACCTAAAGCCTGAATCGGGGCTTGGGGGTGCTGGCCAGTATTGGCAGGGAAAGTGCTCCACACGCAGAGGAGAGGACTGTGGCGGGTCCAGGCCCCGACTCCACAGTCCCGCTGGGTGGAGAGTGGACCAGCCATCCCTGCCTCATCTGGGCTCCTCCCAACACCCAGGCCCCAGGCCGGCAGGGTGCTTACCTGCAGGCGGGAACCCCAGGACCCTTGCCCTTGCCTGTAGTGGGTCCTAGGTTGGCCACACTGGCTGGGGCGGGGTGGGGGAAGCCTGGGGTATTGGGGCCAGCCCCAGGGGTGGACGGGGGTTGGGGGGGAACAGAGCCAAGGGAGGGGAGCTGGGGGGCGGGTGTCCCTGTGGGCTGGGCAGTTAGTGGTGACCTGACAGCGGAAAACCCTAAAGTTCTGTGGTTCTGTTAGTTGGTTTTGGGGGTCTGTTATTTGACATAAGTGATTTGGTTTCTCTTTTAGGCCCGTAAGATATTTTTAGACAGTTTAGAAAAGTTTGCAGGATCTAAAAACATACCCTCAAACCTGGGTAGGGAACCGCCTGGGTAGCCCTGAGCCTTAATTCAGAGCTCCAGGACCCTCAGCTCTGTCACCCCTACTCGTTCAGGACCCCTCCCTTTCCTCCTTAACCTGGCAGGCGCTCTGCCTTGCATTTTCCCACCTCCCTTTCCCTTCCCTTCCTTTCTTTGAACTCACCTGCCAGCCTCCTACCCTGGTCACACCCAGCCCTCCACCAACCCTCTGGCATCCACAAAGCTGAAACCCATAGGAGAAACAGCGATACTGCTACTCCCACTTTAAAGCCCAAGCGTTGACCAGGGGTCCTGCTTCCTGTCCCCTCCTACATTCTGATGGCTGTTTTGCAAACAGTCCCCCTTCCAGACCCCCCCCCCCAAGCCCCTTCTGTGGATCTGGTGGAGACAATCAGAAGAGAAGTCCCATAAAAGCCACATCCACCCCCTTCCATAAACTTGGTCCTTTCGTTGTTATTCTGGGTGAGCTGTTGGGGCACCTACCTGAGGGACCCCACATTAGTACCCTAAATCCACCCTTCTCACTATTCAAGGACATCCTGCCAGCAACGAGCCCGCCTCTCTCCTGCATCACCAGATCTTTTTTTTTTAATTTATTTTTTATTTTTTTATTTTTAAAGATTTTATTTATTTATTTGAGAGAGACAATGAGATAGAGAGAGCATGAGAGGGGGGAGGGTCAGAGGGAGAAGCACACTCCCTGCCGAGCAGGGAGCCCGATGTGGGACTCGATCCCAGGACGCTGGGATCATGACCTGAGCCGAAGGCAGACGCTTAACGACTGAGCCACCCAGGCGCCCCAGATCTTCTTTTTTTATTGGACCATTCCACCATTCCCACCAGCATACAAACATTATTCACATCTTTTTTTTTAATATTTTTTTTAAGTAATCTCTACACCCAACGTGGGACTCGAACTCACAACCCCGAGATCAAGAGTTGCATGCTCCACTGACTGAGCCAGCCAGGTGCCCCAAACGTTATTCACATCTTAAAAAAAAAAAAAGCCACATGTCCTTCTGAGCCCCACATCCATTCTCCACTCCCTCCCACTTACAGCAAAACTTCCCAGAGCAGTTCTCTCTGGAACCTGTCTCCAAATTGAATCTGTAATCAAATTGTGTTGGTTCTACCTTCAGAATATATCCATAATAGGGCATCTCACTACCTACCACTTCTGCGGCCAAGCCTCGGGTCCAAGCCGCCATCCATCCCCCGCCTGGATGATTGCAGTGACCTGCTGATGGGTTTCCCTGCCTCCACCCTTGCTCGCTTTCCTCTGAGAAAGCCACTCCTCTGCTCCCATGGCTTCCCAGGGACATTCCAATGGCTTCCCATTGACAGAGTAAGAGCCAAATGAAAGGCCTTACAGGACCCCCACAGTCCCCACGCCTCCAACAGCTGCGTCCCAACACCTGGCTATCCCCACAGCCAAGCCCCAGCCACACGGTCTGCTTGCTTTACTATAAGGCTCCTTCCACCAAGACCATGTCTTACTCCCTCAACGTTCTTCAGATCTCTGCTCAAACGTTCCCTCCTGGGGCAGCCCTTTCTACCCAGACTATTTAAAACTGCTTCCACACACACATTCCCTAATCCTCTGCCCTGCTTAATTCTTTCGCCATCGCATTTATCACTATATGACATGCTAATGTATATTCTATTTTATTGCACTGTATTCCTCCCCACCTAGAATGCAAGCACTGTGAGAGCAGAAATTTTTTATTTGTTTTTGCACAATTCTATCTCCCATAGGGGAGAGCACAACTGCTCCACGAATGGCCTTATTATTCTCATTATTATATTAGGTGTGCCCAGAAGGACATGTCGAAGAAGTAGCATTAACTCTAGTTAACCCACTTTACAAACATGACAATATGTTAAACACATAACAATAGGCATACAGCCTAAACTCCAAGGGTGGATCTCTGATGAGCTACAACTCCTTGTGTCCATGCCTTTGCAGACCCCCAGCCCCTTGAATCTGATTTGACCTTCTTAATGAAGCGGGAGGGCGAGGTTCTTGTCTCACGGAGTCGAAGAATGAATCTCGTGGACAAAGGAGAGTGAGCAAAGCTAAAGTTTTATTAAGCAAGGATACAGAAAAAGCTCTCAGAAGTGAGAGGGGTCCCAACTGTGTTGCCAACAAGGGCTTTTAGGGTTGGTCTTTTATTGAAAACTGACCAGGGAATTTAAATTTTTCTAGGGTCTCTAAAGATAGCACCACGGAGTAAGGACTGGTGATAACATCTTTAAAGGTTTACTTCTTTTTTAGGGTCTGGTCATCCTTTGTTGGTCACAAGGTGACTGTCATCAAAAGACCCCACCTCTGACGCCCAGGGCAGGGTGGTCTCTGGTTTGTTCCCTCATCTCTGGTTTCCTTATGCCTCAGCCTTTCTGGGATTTCTGTGAGCCTGATCGTGTAGCCCCCATGTGAGCCTAGTCACAGAGCCCTCTACCTGTCTCTCCCTACCCAGCCCCACCTGTCCCTTACTCACTAAGTGACTTCTAAGGCTACATCAGAAGAAGCCTTGCATTATGTGCTGGACTCAGTTGAACGGCATGCTCTCGGGGAAGCCGCTGCCAGAAAGAAGTTCCACCACCTTGGGGACCCTGGGAGTTTCAGTCAGTGAGGCGTCCAGCTCTTGATTTTGGTTCAGGCTGTGATCTCAGGGTCGTGAGATGGAGCCCCCTGTCGGGCTCTGAGCTCAGTGCAGAGTCTGCTTGAGATTCTCTCTCTCCCTCTCCCTCTGCTCCAACCACTCACTCTTTCTCTGAATAAATAAATAAATAAAAGCTTTTTAAACATTAAAAAAAAATAAAGAAGTTCTACCACCTTAAGATCACTCTGCTGTGAGGAAGCCCAAGCTAGGCAGGTGGACAGGCTTTGGGGAGAGAGAAGCATCCAGCCAGCCCAGAGCTCTTCCCTCCCCCCCCCCCCCCCCCCCCCCCCCCCCCCCCCACTAGCCTAAGCACACAACATGTGGCTAAAGAAGCTTCCTTGGAGGTTCAGGCAAGTGCCTTCAGGTGACTCCAGCCCAGCTGATATCTGATTGCAACTACAGGAGAGACCCCAAGCCACTAAGTTTTGGGGTGGTTGGTTACACAGGAATAGATACCCAGAACAGAGGACACTCTCGAAGGCAGTCCTTCCTGGTACCCGTAGGGCAGTCAGGTTCGTCAAGGCTGCCCAGGTGCTCTGCTTAGGAAAACTCCAACTTGAGGAATTGTGTTTAAAAGAAATAAATTAAGGCCTTATAAAAGCATTGTCTTATTACAAGTGCGGCTTCCAAAGCACTTGTAAGCATTCATTAAGAGGGTAGTCGCTACTCATCAGAAGCCTATGAGCAGAAAAACAGAAAGAGAAATGTTGGAAATAATTACCTTTTAAAGATAATTAGGTGCCAAGGTAAAGCATCCTAAAATTTATAGTGTCAGTAAATGAGAAAATTATACAAGGACCAAAACTGAATTCACACACAACCTTTCAGGAACCAACCCAGATATTGTTAGATATCGTGAAGTAGACTTGTATTTCAAGTTAATCTCACGACTATAGACATCCAGGTCACTTCAGTCCCCAGTCTGTGTCAGCCCCTATTACCCAGCCTAGGAATATAACCAGGGAAGAACAGAACTGAATCCAGAATTTTCCAGATTGGTGGTCTACACAACCACACCCCACCAGACAGTTGCCAAATTTCCATTTCCTCTACCGCTTCTGAGGAGGAGCTTTTACTGTTTACTTGAGGTTTAATGATTCAATTCTTCAATAAGAAGATCCATTAACCCACGAAACTGTCAGAAGGTGTTGGGAGTAGAATAAAGTTATACGCTTTTAGACATTATGGAAGATAATTGTAGAGTTAGAAAACATTTACCTCTTCTGTTAGTAAACTAATGTGTGTAGACCAAGCTGTGTAGCCAATTTAGCATTCTGTCAGCAGAATCAGGATGCCATGTAGTAAGTCAGTTGTAGAAGAACCAATATTCTGTTCTAGACCAGAGAAAGGACTCCCTATCCCACAGGGGGGCCTTGTGGGTGTGTGGGCAGGAGAGTACCCAGACCCCTCTGAGGAGCGTGCACTGGGAATAAATCAGCCAGTGTTAGTATTCTGATGAGGAGGTGGGCTGCCAGGTTGGCCTGTCCGGGGGCTGGGAAAGAATAAGATAAAGGATTCTTTGATGTTTTTATTTCAGACTTTTGCTCAATAATTCAATGAGAAGATCCATTAACCCATGAAACCATCAAAATGTGTCAGGAGTAGAAAAAAGCCACATGCTTGTTAGATATTATTGAAGATTGAGGGGATATTTACCCTTTATGTTAATTGGCATTTTCCCATAATCAAAGGGGGGTTGAACAAGCCTTCCAAACAGGGCGTGAATGAGAAGGAGATAAAGGTGAGTAAGATCTATGAGGAGTGGGATTTTTCTTCCTCACTAGATTGTTGTTTACATTCCCTTTAAAAAATTAATATCCCCTGGTGAATGTCTCTGGGAGATAAAGAAAAGGCTCTTTCTGACAAAGAGTTCCTCTACTTTGAAAGTGCCGGCCATGCTTAGATTTTCGAGAACTGAAACGTAAGATCGTCTAGGTAAATGGATTGGTTCAGTAGGAAGAAAACTAAGCGCTCAGCTCGAGCCTCAACTCTAAGCAGGATGTGTGGGAAAAGAGACCCCTGGCTCCTTGGGAAGGTTGAGCAGGAGAGGAAGGGAAAGTCTGTTGGTTATGGATGCTTCAGGGATTTTCAGGAATGTGAGACACTTGAGTAGTGAACATTTCAGAAATAAGATAGATACAGTAAAACAACTGTTGGAGGACAAATGATGGAACTGTGGCCCGTGCGGAGAGAGAGCTAAAAAGCCCACAGAGAAGAACTGGAAAGAAAAATATAGTCCGAGCCAATGAGGGGAACAGTGTGATGGGAACATGCAGGGTTTCAGCTGCTCTTCTGTTAAGCAATGACTCCAATATGATGAGAAAAATGAAACGGAATCCATACAAACTAAAAATTAGCTAGGCAAGCCCAACAGAAAGAGATTTCATAGTGCATTTCGATTTCTTGTTCTGATTTTTGTTTTGATGAATGTTTTTAGTACAAGACCAGAAAAATGTTTTCATTAATAAGATATTTCTGATGGGGCGCCTGGGTGGCTCAGTCGGTTGGGTGTCTGCCTTTGGCTCAGGTTGTGATCTCGGGGTCCTGGGATTGAGTCCTGTGTGGGGCTCTCTGCTCAGCCCAGAGTCGGCTTCTCCCTCTGCCCCTCCCCCCACTTGTGTGCGCATGCTCTCTTGTGCCCGTGCGCTCAATTTCTCTCTCAAATGAATAAATAAAATCTTTAAAAAAATTTTTTTAAATGTTTCTGATGGGGGCGCCTGGGTGGCTCAGTTGGTTAAGCGACTGCCTTCGGCTCAGGTCATGATCCTGGAGTCCCTGGATCGAGTCCCGCATGGGGCTCCCTGCTCAGCGGGGAGTCTGCTTCTCCCTCTGACCCTCCTCCCTCTCATGCTCTCTCTCATTCTCTCTCTCTCAAATAAATAAATAAAATCTTTAAAAAAAAAATGTTTCTGATGGTTTCCCTCCCCAACCAATGATGAGAGAGAGAAGCCACAACCAAAATCAGAAAACACTTTGGGGCAAGTCTGAAAATTACACAGCTGTGGCCAACTGAGGGCTCCCTGACTTTCGTGAGGGCTCCCTGACTTTCGTAGGTGCTGGTGGGCTGCTGGTGGGAATCGTGTGTGTGTGTGTGTGTGTGTGTGTGTGTGTGTGTGTGTGTGTAGGGGCGGGGAGGATATGCACGGTGTGCTGAGGCTTCTGACACTCGCTAAGGTTCTGACCACCAATCATTCCACTGTGTGTCGGGAGTGGGGTGGTGTTTCCATACGTCAACTCACTTCTCAGACAGCAGCTGGGCGTCTTAGAAGTCAACTCAATTCTAACACCATTCACCTGGAAATAGCTTCAGATCCCGCAGGTGGAGGGCTCAGTCCTACCCGACGGCCCCGCCCCCTTAGATGCCAACCACAGGTCCAGGCTGTCACGTTGCAGCCGGGGCGCAGGGTGCAAGACCACCTGGCTCCGGGAGTTCAGACAGACCAGCTGCGGCCACCCGCTGCTGCCCGAATCAGAGAAACAAGTGGTGGTGAAACAAGAAAGGGATTTATTTCCGTGAGGCCAACAGTGGCAAGACTGTCTCCCAAAGGCTGAAAACACTTCCAGGCTTATAGAAGGAAAATGTGGGGCATAGGTAAGTGGGTACATGCAGGTGGGCAGGGAAGGGCAGGTCGCTCAGTGTCTTGGGGTCAGACAGGCAGGGTCTTGCTGGTTTGGGACAGTCCTGATTGCTCGAGGGGGTAGTTTCGTTCCCGTCAGAGGATGCTTTGCCCGCAGGGTCTTTTGCCTGAGTTAAGAGATAAACTGGAAAGAAACTTAATTAGAAAGTTCGAGGTTGGGGGCGCCTGGGTGGCTCAGTCGTTAAGCATCTGCCTTCGGCTCAGGTCATGGTCCCAGGGTCCTGGGATCGAGCCCCGCATCGGGCTCCCTCCTCGGCGGGAAGCCTGCTTCTCCCTCTCCCACTCCCCCTGCTTGTGTTCCCTCTCGCGCTGTGTCTCTCTCTCAAATAAAGAAATAAAATCTTTTTTTTTTTTTTAAGATTTTTTATTTATTTATCTGAGAGAGAGAATGGGAGACAGAGAGCATGAGAGGGAGGAGGGGCAGAGGGAGAAGCAGACTCCCTGCCGAGCAGGGAGCCCGATGCGGGACTCGATCCCGGGACTCCAGGATCATGACCTGAGCCGAAGGCAGTCGCTTAACCAACTGAGCCACCCAGGCGCCCAGAAATAAAATCTTAAAAAAAAAAAAAAAAGAAAGAGTTTGAGGTTGGGAGGCACAGCATGCTAGACTCTTCAGCGAAAAACCTGAGGGTTGCTGGAGCGGAGGTGGGTGGGGGGTGGAGCGATGGGTATTAAGGGGGGCACGTGAGGAAATGAGCACTGGGTGTTATGTAAGACTGATGAATCATTGAACTCTACCTCTGAAACTAATAATACACTATACGTGAATTGAATTTAAATTAAAAAAAAATTTTTAAAGGAATAACTGAGGTCTTCTTTCACCTTTGCCTCTGATCAACTGGCTACAGGTTGGGGGGGGGTCCAATGACCCCCTCCTTAGGTTCAATTAATTAGCTAGAGCTGCTCACAGAACTCAGAGAAACATTTTACTTCCCAGATTGCCAGTTTATTATAAAAGGATATAGTTCAGGTACGGCTTTTTATATTATAAAAGCTGGTATCTCAGGCCCTCAGTTCCATTTCCTCTCTGAGCACACCACTCTCCCCAAATCTCCCCGTGTTCACAAACCTCTAAGCTCTGAGCCCTGCCCTTTTGGGGTTTTAGGGAGGCTTGACTACAAAGGTCTGACTGATTAAATAGTACCCCCCCCCCCCCGGCGGACTCCCCTTCTGGGGAGGTCGGAAGAGGTGGGACTAAGAGTTCCAGCCCTCCAATCACATTGTTGGTTCTCCTGCTTGTGAGGTTGGGGGTGGGACTAAGAGTTCCAGCCCTCCAATCACATTGTTGGTACTCCGGCTTGGGCGGTTAGGGGGTGGGACTAAGAGTTCCAACCCTCCAATCACATTGTTGGTTCTCCTGGCCACCAGCCGCCATCCTTAGGTGGGGTCCGAAAGTCACCTCATTATCATAGCAAAAGACACTTTTATCGCTCTAATCACTTAGGAAATCCCAAAGGTTTTAAGGGCTCTGTGTCAGAACGAAGACCAGATCTATGTGTCTTATTTTACTTTATTTTTTAAAAGATTTTATTTATTTGAGAGAGAGCCCAAGTAGGGGAAGGGGCAGAAGGAGAGGGAGAAGCAGACTCCTTGCTGAGCAGGGAGCCCAATGCGGGGCTCGATTCCAGGATCTTGATATCACGACCTGAGCGGAAGGCAGAGGCTTAACCAACTAAGCCCCCCAGGCGCCCCACCCGATGTGTCTTATTTTAAATCACAATATCACAGGTGTCCATGGGCATCGCTTGGTACTGTAACCTAATCCCCAGCCACCTTCTCCTGCCAATAATGCAGTTGGCCCCCTGGGAGGGGTGAGGTCCTCCTGCATGGCCAGGCTTTCCCTCCCTGCGCATGCTCCAGGAGTGATGGGCATCAACATAGGCTCACTGTCCAGAAAAGCTGATGAGGATGACCAAAAAGGGAAGAGCCCAGAGGGACCCCTTTATGAACAAAACAAGCCCCTGGAGATAGAGAGGCAGAGGTCAAACAAACATAAAGATTTTATAGGCTTTGTGACCTGAAAGGGAAATAAGACTTGAGCTTAAAAACCTCCAGGGCACTGATGTCTTAAAATTGACTTTTAATTACATAAAAATTAAGATGAGTTTGCAAAATGAGTCGAGGGATGTATAGGTGGATAGGTATGTGACGGAAAAGCTATGGTACAATGTTAATTAATGATAGAGCCAGGGCGGTGGGTATGTGTGTGTTTATTACAAAGTCTTTCCCATTTCTCTGTTTGAAAATGTTTATGATGAAATGTTGGGGGCACACTTGACCAGGTGAGCATGATCTTAACGGGAACCTGGAAGTCAGAGCCAGCACGTGGCGCCCCCCATGGAGCTGAGCTACAGCAGCAGCTCATTTTTCCATGCACCCCGTTCCACGTCTACTCATTTCCTTGGGGCAAATTCTCAAGGTCCCTCGGAATATACTCAACCTGCCACTGAGAAGAAAGAAACGGTAGAATTAACCAGCATGACATTTCACAAGACAGACTTTCACAGTAAAACATCTTTTTTAACTCTTGCTGGTAAACTTCTTCCCAGAAAAACCTTCCCTTCCCTTTATGTATAGAAGATTATTATTATTATTATTATTATTATTATTATTAATTTTAGAGAAGCCTTTTGCCTAGCACAGTTTCATACACAGCGGACGTTGGGAATTTTTGTGGAAGTGTTTGTTTCCTAGATGTCCGTCCCCACCTGGGATGATCAGTGACCCACCACCCAGAAGGACCAGGACACTGAACAACCACAGTGGTTTTGTCTGAGACATAAGAGACCCCATGTGTGAAATGTGTCCTCTCTATAGCATGGAGAGGAAAATGCCTAGTTTGCAGAGTTGTGATAAAGGGTCAGATGAGATCATGAATGGAACAGAGCCCAAGCATTATGGGCACTAATTGCCTCCCAATGTTGACCAAAGTCAATCAATAATCCACACTGAACCTCCCTCTCAGGGTAGGGATTTCAGGGAGCATCCGGGAGAGGCACATTCATATGATTGGAGACTGGGAAGGTAGCTCAGGAGAGACAGAGAAAGGAGTGCCTATGCAGGATGGGGAGCCTGACCTGGCAGAGAAAAAGAGATGGAATAGGGTTTGCAGTATGTCAGGTTCAGAGGGACTGAAAGGACATTTGCTTCAGGTAGAGACTGAGGAACCTCCTAGTGGACCAACTCTCCCACAGATGACAGCTATCAGCTATAAATTCTGAACAAAATACAACAAACAAACAAACAAAGAACAACAACAAAAAAACATACTTGAAGGCACTGGAAAGTGACCAAAAAGAGCTTCTGGAAGGAAAAAATGGCACTGGGTGAGTTCTTTGTTTCCATGTCTTCAAGCACAGTTGGCAACCTACAGAGTGTCTATAACTTAGGGTGACCAACCAGCCCCGTTTTTCCAGAGCTGTTCCAGGCTTAGCACTGGAAATCCCACGTTCTGGGAAAACTCTCAGTTCTGGGCCAACCAGGATGGTTGGTTACCCTACTAAAACTCCAACAGAAAATCTACAGTTTTTCTGCCCCAAAGGGACAGTAGACAGACTTTGGGACAAACACAGCCAATGGACAGTGGCAGAGGAATTCAAGAAAGGAGAGTGCCCGGGAAAGGGAGACTCATGTCTGTGTCTGACTCTGGCCAAATCTCTTGCTGATTTTTTATCCATGCATGTCAGGAGCAGACTGAAAGCAGTCCAGCCAAGGATGGCAGAACTGAACGAGATGTCAGCTACTTCCCAAAAAACAGTTTGCAATCAGAATTTAAACAAGTTAATTGCCTGGCTATACAACAATAAAACTGGGGCATCTGGGCAGCTCAGTCAGTTAAGTGTTTGCCTTCGGCTCAGGTCATGATCCTGGGGTCCTGGGATTGAGCCCTGCTCAACGGGGAACCTGCTTCTCCCTCTCCCTCTGCCCCTCCCCCTGCTTGTGTTCTCTCTCTCTCTTGCTCTCTCTCTCTCAAATAAATAAAATCATTTAAAATAAATAAATTAATAAAACTGACACTATTCAGAGGTATGTAACAGAATCCAGAGTCTTCACAATACAACATGCACAATGTCCAAGACACAGTCCAATATGATTCAACATATCAAAAATACAAGAACATTTGACCCGTTTTCAAGATAAAAGAAATCCACCTTGAGATAGCCAAGATATTGAAATTAGCACATAAGGATTTTAAAGTAGCTATAACAACTATGCTCACCGACTAAAGGAGAATACATTCACGAAGAATGGAAAGATAGAAAGTTTCAGAAGAGAAACAGAAACTGAATTAGTCAGAATCTCCTGAGAAGCAAAACTGATAGGATGTGTATGTATACATATACATATACGTATACATATACATACACAGAGAGAGAGATTTATTGTAAGGAATTGGCTAATGAGATTATGGAAGTTAGCAAGTCCCAAATCAGCAGGGTGAACATGCAGGCTGGAGACCCAGGGATGAACTGATGTTATAGGATAAAGTCCACAGTCAGTCTGCCATAGATCTAAGAAGAGACCACATTGTAGATGACGTCTGAATGCTATCTGTGGCAGAATTCCCTCTTGCTGGGGGAGGTCAACCTTTTGTTCTCTTCAGGCCTTCAATTAATTGGATGCGATCCACCCACATTATCCGGGGCAACTTTACTCAAAGCCCATTGATTCAAATGTAAATCTCATCACAATACACTCTCACAGAAACATCAAGAATAATGTTTGAACAAATATATGGGCACTGTGACCCAGTCAAGTTAACACATAAAATTAGCCATGACAAGAATCAAGCAGAAATTCTAAAAAAAATTATGATATCTGAAACAAAAGAAGAAGGAAAATGTACCACAGGAAACAAAAGTGTAATATTTGAAAGAAACAAACAAACAAACAAAAATCCATTGGATGGACTTAATAGCAGAATGCAGATGACAGAGGAACATGTCCAGTAACCAAGAGAAGTTAATCAGCAGTTCTTTCTTCAGTATAACCATTCCACATTTACTCATTGCCTTGGGACAAATTCTCAAGAAAAGAAAAGAGAAAAAAAGAAAAGGGAGAAAAATAGTTGAAAAAAATGAACAGAACCTCAGATACCTATGGGACAATATCAAAAGGTTACGCATATATGTAATTAGAGTCCCAAAAGAAGACAAGGAAAATGGGGCCAAGCACAATTTGAAGAAATAATGACTGAAAATTGGTGAAAAGCATGAATTTCCAGATTCAAGAAGATCAACAAAACCCAAGCAGAGCAAATATGGAGAAAGCCACATGTATGGATAACATCGTCAAATGCTGAAAATCAAAAGTAAAGAGAAAACCTTGAAAGCCGACTGAGAAAAATGACACAGGGGGAAACAGTTGTTCGAGTTATCACTGACTGTTCATCAGAAACAATGAGAGGTCAGAAGACAGTGGAACAACATGTTTAAAGTGCCAAAAAAACCAGAATTCTGTATCTGATGAAATGTCACTTAAGAATGAAAGCAAAATGTGCACACTCAATCTCAAATAAATAAATAAATAAATAAATAAATAAATAAATAGAAAGCAAAACAAAGACATCTTCGGATAAAAGAAGACTAAGCAAAATCATTGCCAGGGACATGTACTGTAAGAAATTCTTTTCTTTTCTTTTCTTTTTTTTAAAGAGTTTATTTATTTATTTGACAGAGAGAGAGAGAGCACAAGCAGGGCAAGTGGGAGAGGAAGAAGCAGGCTCCCTGCTGAGCAGGGAGCCCAATGCAGGGCTCGATCCCTGGACCTTGGGATCATGGCCGAGCCAAAGGCAGATGCTTCACCAACTGAGCCACCCAGGCGCCCCACTATAAGAAATTCTAATGTAAGTTCCTCAGGCAACAGAAAATTTTATCACGTGGGAATTCAGGAAGGAATGAAAAAATGGTTACTATCTGGTTAAATATAAAAAATTACTTTCCATTTTAATTCATCTGAAATACATGACATTTGTTTTTAAGATTTTATTTATTTATTTGACAGAGAGAGAGAGAGCACAAGCAGGGGGAGTGGGAGAGGGAGAAGCAGGCTCCCCGCGGAACAGGGAGCCTCATGTGGGGCTCGATGCCAGGACCCCGGGATCATGACCTGAGCCAAAGGCAGACGCTTAATGACTGGGCCACCCAGGTGCCCCAACAGAAGCAATTTTAGTTCTCTTTCTGATCTCCATGCCTTTTATTTCTTTTTCTTGCCTTATTGTAAGAACTAAGACCTTGAATAAAATAGAAATGGAGAGACTGGACATCATTTGTTCCTGATCTTAGAAGGAAAATATAGAATACTTCAACATTAAGTGTGATGTTAGCTCCAGGGTTTTTGTAAATATTCTTTATCAGGTGGAGAGATTTCCCTTCTTTCCTATTTGGTTGATAGTTTTTCTTTTTTCTTTTCATTTCTTTGTTTTCTCACAAACAAGTATGGAATTTTTTCCAAATACTTTTTCATCATCTATTGAAATAATTATGTGGTGTCTCTCTTCATTCCATAAATATGATAAACTACACAGATTGATTTTTTTTAAAGATTTATTTATTTTAGAGAGAGAGAGCTCAAGCAGGGGGACACAGAGGGAGAGAAAGAATCGTAAGCAGGCTCCACACGCGGCACAGAGCCCCACAGCAGGCTCCATCTCATAACCCTGAGATCATGACCTGAACGGAAATCAAGAGGCAGACGCTTAACTTTAACTGACTGAGCCACCCAGGCACCCCTACACAGGTTGGTTTTTATGAATGTTAGACTAACTTTGCACTCCTGGGGTAAATGTATTTGGTCATGATATTTATCATTTTTATATATTGCTGAATTTGTTTAGCTAATATTTTGTTAAGGAGTCTATAATCAAGAGGGATATTGGCCTCTAATTTTCTTTCTTTCTTTTCTTTTTTTTGTAATGTTTGGCCAAGTTTTGGTATTAGGGGGGCGCCTGGGTGGCTCAGTTGTTAAGGGTCTGCCTTTGGCTCAGGTCATGATCCCAGGGTCCTGGGATCGAGCCCCGCATCGGGCTCACTGCTCAGCGGGAAGCCTGCTTCTCCCTCTCCCACTCCCCCTGCTTGTGTTCCCTCTCTCGCTGTGTCTTTCTCTGTCAAAAAATAAATAAAATCTTTAAAAAAAAAAGTTTTGATATTGGGGCTATGCTAGTCTCATAAAATGAGTTAGAAGCGTTTCCCCCTACTCTGTTTTCAAAAAAAAAAATTATTTTTTTCTTAAATATTTGATAGAATTCACTAGTGAAATAGTATGAGCCTGGAATTTTCTTCCTGAGGTTTTTGATAATAATTTAAATTTCTTTAATAGATATCAGGTTATTTAAGTTCCCTGTTTCATCCTGTATCAGTTTTTATAAGTTATTCAGAGAGTTTGTCCAACTTCATTTAAATTGCTAGTAATTTGTTGGCTTAAAGTTACTCATAATAGTCCCTATTATTCCTTCAATATTAGTGGGATCCATAGTGATATCCCCTTTCGTTCCTGATGTTGGTGATTTGAATTTATCCACGTTGTAACATGTATCAGTTTTTCATCTATTTTTATTGCTGAATAATATATCCTTGTATAGACATACCACATTTGATTTATGCATTCATCTGTGGATAGACATTTTAGTTAACATTTTTTGGGTCTCATGAATAATGACTCTACAAACATTTGCATACAATTTCTTGTGTGGATCAGCTTTTAAATCCGTGTACTACTTTGATCCCAAGAGGCCCTCCCAATCGCCACCTGCTTTCAGTTGCTTATTGCTGTGTAATTAAGTCAGGAGAGTCTCTTAGTTCCGGTCCCTGAAAGGTAAGCAGATCATGTAGCCTGAGCTGGATTAAGGGAAGGGTGAAATCTTGAGACACCCGAACACCTGGACACTCTGGCAGCCTGACTTGGACTCACTGAGCTGAGGATGCAGTAAAAGAAAGAACAGGTGCAGAATTTTATGACTTGGTTCAAAACCTTTGCTTAAGAATGCTTGTGCATAAGTTAAAAAATAAACTTGAAAACTATTAATAAAAAAAAGAATTCTTGTGGAATTTGTAGTTTGTCAATTGATGTTAATGAATGCACATATAGTTAAGCACTATCATTTGCCTTTGAGATTAGCTTCGTTCATATACACGCTCCTTTATCCCTGAAAATCCTTAGGAAAAGCTTGTTATATTCTGGAGGAAACTTCATCCCTTGCAATCTGTTTCCTCCGCAATTTGTACATAACTCCAAAAGACAAATGATAATAATTTATTTTTCTTTCCCATTTTTAGCATTTACCTTACCCAGAACCACGTCTTCTGAAATCCGTAAAGATTCCTCACGTTAAATGAGAATTTGGCAAGTCCTTCATTTTTTTTTAAATTTTCATTTTAAAAGGCTTGTGGGTGAAATTATTGAAAGAACCTTATATCTGATAATAGTCTAGGTCTTGAATTGACTTAATAAGTAAAGAAAGGAAGGAGCAGATGGAGGTTAACTATGTGTGAATTTATAGATGTTTTGGTGTCTGGGGTCCATGTAAATAATATATTACCTCACTGTAAATATTAACTCTGCTAGAGTCTAGGTCTTTAAACAGAAATTACCAGGAACTCCAGGGAATGAAGAGATGCTCTGCTCTTAATGATCTTTTTAACACCAGCTCCAGGTACTTAGGACCCTGCAGGGAATTCCTAGAATGAGTAGTCTTTAATATGGTGGTTTCCAGTGTTGGAAAATTTGCAAAGGAAAAAAGAAAAAGAATCTTCTCCGTATAAAATAAAAACTAAAACACTCTAGAAATTCATCTTTTAAGAACAATTACAGAAATTGTTATTGGCCTGCAGACTCCAAGCTTTTAAACATTCAGTAGGTAATTTTTTAAAGATTTTATTTATTTATTTGACAGAGAGAAAGAGAGAGAGAGCACAAGCAGGGGGAGCAGCAGAGGAAAAGGGAGAAGCAGACTCCCTGCTGAGCAAGGAGCTCGATGCGGGACTCGATCCCAGGACCCTGGGTTCATGACCTGAGCTGAAGACAGAGGCTTAACGGACTGAGCCACCCAGGCGTCCCTCAGCAGGTAACTTTTTAAGGAATAAAAGTGAAAACTTTGATCAAAATTATTAGTAGAGGCAAGTGACACACGTTTCACACATGTCCTTCCAGTGTCAACGGGGACTCAGCCTGACTTGCTTATCTCTACTGGCCTCTCCAAAACAACCACAGCAGAAGCTCCTATGCTCCCCACCTCTGGCCCTCTAGCCTCACCCCTGCTCCTCCACCCATTCTTCTGCTTACCATTTTCCACATCGGTCCAGTGATAAGTTCTCCGAGCTCCCAGTTTCTTCCTTCCATCGCTCTCAAAATGGCTCGGCTCTGTGGGAATTCCCTGTCTGCCTCTTTTCCTCATCACTAGCATACATCCACCTTGGCAGTCACTGACTTTTCCCATCTCCGTGGTGACCTGTGACTTCTCACCAGCTGGCATTCCCCTGCCCCCATGTGCCATCACCTGGGCCCACCCTTCCTCTTCCTCTTGACTGTACCTTTGCTCGCAGGCCCGTGACCCCACATAACTTCCGTGCCCAGTTGTATGGGCTTTGGAGCTGATACTTGCTACCTGTATGACTTCTGCCACTTGCTAAACCTCTCTGAGCCTCGATGCTTAGGGCCTAGATTGCGGGGATAGGCGGGGATAGTTGCACACACGTATGCTTATCTCAAAACTCATCAAGTTGCATACATGAAATACGTATAGCTTTTTGTGTCAATCATAGCTCAAAAAAATATTTTAAAAAATAAATATTGTTGGGGTGCCTGGGTAGCATCTGACTTCGGCTCAGGTCATGATCCCAGGGTCCTGGGACTGAGTGCCACAGGGCCTCGGGCTCTGCACTCAGCAGGAGACTGTTTGTCCCTCTGCCCCTCACCCCTGCTCATGCTCTCTTTCTTTGTCTCTCTCAAATAGTCTTTAAAAAGATATTAAAAACTAAATAATGCTTTCTGCCATGCTTTCTTCTAAAAAAAATAATAAAGCTTCTATGAACATTCGGTTAGAAAAGAAACCAAAAATAAATAAATAAATAAATAAATAAATAAAAGAAGAAGAGAAGAGAAAAGAAAAAAAAAGAAAAGGGAAGGAAAGAAAAGAAAAGGAAAGACAAGACATAGCAAATAGATGCTGGTTAGTTCTTCTTGGCCTGCCTACTCATTCTGCCCCTCCTTATTTGGTGTTGGGACTTCTCGTTCTCATCCCATTCACCCCTATCCAGGGTTCCAAAAGTATATTTCAGGGATGAAGTATTGGACATAGCCCTAAGTAAGTTCTGAGTTCTGAGCCCTAAGGAAGCACGAGAATCAGGATGAATGGCTTGGCTGATTGTGGGAAGGCACTGCAGGCCAGTTAGATGTTCACAAAACACTTTGCTATGTTTAAATATATTTTATGGATTTAAAAACAAAAAGAGTTCTACTCTTTTTCCAATAACAAATGTATAGTGTTTAGCCAATTATAGTTTATAATGGGAGAAATTGGCCACCTTTTCCTTCCTTCCTTCCTTCCTTCCTTCCTTCCTTCCTTCCTTCCTTCCTCATTTGGAAACCTAACCACTACTTATGATATTATTTTAAGATGTAAGATGATTACCAAATACATGATAAAACCCAAGTTTTTCTAGGTCTCACCAACGTTTGGAAGAGGTCCTGTGAAGACTAATCATCCAATTCTCCAAGCCACAGGAATGTCACCTGGTGGTGATTCTGCCTGAGAAGTCCTGGGCATGCTCAGGGAGACTCTCCTCTGTACTTCTCCATGCTGCCAGTGTCCCCCCAGCTCTAGCGCTTCATGCTGGGGCTGCCACTGTGCCTCTAGGCACATGCCTCCTCCTGCAGGTCCCCAGGGTATGGATAACTATCCCCTATAGGTGATGCCCTCGGTGTCCTCAGTTCTCACGTTTCCCAAGCTATGGACTAGTAAGTGGTGCCAAAGGGAAGGAGTATCAAAGCACTATTGCTTCAGCTCCCATATTTTATAGAGTCTATTAAAACAGATCTTTCCATGTTTTTTACTTATGGTCTTCTCTTTCTCTAGACATGGGTGTGTGTGTAGTAAACCGGGCCAAGAACAGGAGAGAGGGACAGCTCCCCCGCACCCACAGCATTCAGAACATCTTCATGCTCAGTTTCTTCCCCTTGGATGAGTCTCTTTCCAGGAAGCTCCCTGCTTTTGCAGAAGGAGCTTTGTGGGGTCACTACCCCAGTTTCCAGCAGTGACCCAGGCTGAGTTCCTTCCTGGAAAGCTCCTCAGCCTCCCAAAATACACGTCTGTTGGGCCCGTTCTGCCCATCGATTGAGGACACCAGAAGACTATTCCCCCCGGGAGGGCTTCAGCACATGGTCTTACAAGTAAGTCATTTTTTTTGGTAAGCCTATTTGTGAGCTTCAATTTTTCAAAAAATTGACAACTGCCTGTCCAATTATCCCTTAAGGTATAAATGTACCATCATAAAGAAGGATTTGAAAGCTGGGCAATCGCTTAAAAGATAACCAGTGGCAACAGTCCTATATTCTAGCAGATTCACTGGGCAGATAATGCTATGGTTTCATTCATATTTTTGATGAGTCTAAGAAAAAAAGAATCAAGACTCTTTGTTGGCAAAGATGGAGGCACTGAACCGTAGTCTGAGACCATGGCTCAAAATGATTCAGTACTTCCAGCAACAGAATTAAAAGATAAAGTCTAAAGGAAAGGCTTGCATGGGGACGTTCGCTGATAAAGTATGTGCCAAATGCCAAAGAGAGCAGAGGAGTTGGCTTCTTGTTGATTTGTGGGGTTTTGAGATTCTGGAAGTTTACCGGTCATATTTCATTCCTCAGAGAAACCATTCTTCCATTTCACCACAAAAGGCTCGCAGAAACCATTTTGTTGCAGCAAACCTTCTCTCTGGATCTTCCACTCCCACTCCGTGGCTGCAGAGGGAATGATTTCTGAGGCAGTACCTCCAAGAAAGAGATTCTTTGAACTTGGTGCCCTACAAAATGCCTACTTTCCCCCAGAGGCTGGGAAAATGCAAATTTGGGTTCTCGGGAGGCTAAAAGTGTCATTCGTTCAGTTCATCAGTCATCGGTCGTTATTAATCCCGTACAGTGAAGTGCAGACTCGCCTGGGAGCACTAGCAAGTCAGATGTGAGCAAACACAGTCCCTGCATTTAACCCAGGGGTGCGGGGGCACGCAGGGCAAGGGGGGAGTGGTGAGTTACAATATTGCAGTTTGCTATGTCATGGGGCTTACTGGAGGTCATTTTCTTGGCTGTCTTCTTCGTTTGCTCTTCAACCCAGTTCCTGTCCGGCCCGGCTCTGTTCCTGTTCCTTTGGCATTAGGCACACTCCAGGGGTCTGTGACACAGTAGGAAACCTGTTCTCTCCAGGGTCCCCATCCACATGGCAGCTCTTTACGATGAGCTTCTGAGAAGGACCTCTGTGGTCAGCATAGGGTTCTGGGAGCGTCTCCTTCCCACGTGTCCCCATGCTGCCTCGCCTTCTGTAGCTCTACTTCTGTAAGAAGTTGTGGCCGGGAGAGAAAGAAGAATCTCGAGGCCAACTGTGAGCCTCTGCTATGTGTTGGGCCCCTTTGCTGGGTGCTTCACGCACATTATCCTTTATGCTCCCCCAACCCAGGGAGGTCCGTATTAACACTCCCGATTTATAAACGAGCAAACGGAGAATCCGAGTTTGTGAAAAAGTTTCCCAAGGTCTCATAACTGTTAAGTTGCAGAGCCAAGACTCAAAACCAAGTCAAAAGGAAATAATGATAAAAACCTAAGTCTAGAGTGCTCTGTGATCCAGGTAAAAAAATACAAACTGAATGAAAAACATCATGCATTTTCCTTTTTCTACAAATAGGCGAGCAATCTTCCTATTATTTCACACACTTTAAAGGACACTCCCAGGAGGAGACCTACAGGAGCCCCTGATTTAAGGGGTCAGTGAAGAGGGACTGTCGTCTAGGGTAGGTCTCCTCCTTCTACTCTGTAGTGACAAGCTTGCCTTGACACGAGATTTCCTAAGAATTCATATGTTGCACACATTTGCATATGAAAATATGTGCCTAGGGCATCATCCAGAACGTTAGTGTTGTCTTTCACTGCTGTGTGGATTGTCTTTGAAAGTTTTCCCCCAAAGTGACCTCTAGTAAAGTCATTAAAATCAATGTACGTATCCTGTCTTGGGTCACTGTCACTCTAGCTCCAGGAAAGAAGAACGGCCAAAATTTACTGATCCAAATCCCGATCACCTGGGAAGGAAGAAGAAAATATAGCTTTCTTTGGTTATTTAACACCCCGGGAAATTGAAAGGGGTTTGCCTTTGGGGCGGGGGGGGGGGGGGGGGGGAACTGAAGGGGAGGGGACTGGGTTTTAGGTGCGCCTTGTACTCAAAACACAATCCTCCACCCCCTCTACTTTTTCTTTAGAACAAAACGGATTTAATCTTGCAGGATATTTGAGGAAAGTCAGACCAGGCGGGTCTAAGCCATTTGCAAATGTTATTGTCTCTCAGCTCAAAGTTGAACAAAATGAGAGTATAATCTTCGAATGTGCAAATGAACCCAGGTCACCCCACTTTTCAGCAGAAAGGCCGCTTTGCATTGGTAAACCCGTGACTGCTCATGACAATCAGAGTTTATTTTTTATTAATTCTCTATAAAACTTTAGTCCCACCTTGGACTTTTTTCTCATGCTTCGGTATAGAAATCCCGGAGCAAGATGTTATGCCCCACACCCCACGGTGATCATCCTGGGAAATAAAACCCTTACGACTCACCCATTGGCAAGGAGTAAGAATCCCCGGTCTGATTTACAAAGAATGATGGAAAGTTGGATCCTGGCTGTCCCTTACAGATTTGATCTTGCCTGCACTCAGCAAGATAGCGATCACATTTTCAGGTGAAACTGGGGCTTCAGAGAGTGGGGGCCTGGGAAGGGGTACACCACACCAACTCCAACCTCACCCCAGCCCTCGGCTCTCTCCAAGTAATTCCCGGCTTCCCATGGCCCCTGCCTATACCTCCCTTCCCGGCCTCCTGGCCTCTCTGGATGCCTCATTTTTTTTCACCTGGCCTCACCTGGCCTGGTTCCTGTTTCCTATTTTGGCATATGTATGAAGTTTTCCATATCTTAAAAGCCTACCTCTGCTGCCAATAGCCTGGCTCTCCGGCTAAAGCCCAAGAAAGTCTCTCACCCACCCACACAACTGCTCAGTGACCTGAATGCCCCCGAGTTTTGGGTGCCAGAGACGGGAGACCAGATTAATCAGTCTCTCCAAATGCAACAGAGGCAAGGAGCCAAGGGTATTTAGCCCTTTTTGGTTGTTTGCATCTAAATTAAAGTAGTCACCACTTTCATCAATAGTAATTAATATTTCCTGAGTGCTTATCAGTAGCATGGCATTATGTTAAGTCCACCCCAGGGCTTTTCACAACATAGAGGATGTGAGATCTCCAGCCTCAATGAGCATATAATAATGAGCAAGACATGGCAATTAATTAGCAACTATTTATGGAGTGCCCATTTAGGCTCAGCATTTTGCTGAAAACTTGTATACAACAATTCCGTAATCTTGGGAGAGACCCTTGACTGGTTGGAGGCTGTCTCCCAAGAGCCCTGAGTCTGGCTTTTGGAGGATACAGAGGAGGTTGGGGAGTTTGCTTCCTACCTCCAGCCCCAGGCACTACCACCTCCCTATGGTTTACTAACCAGGGGCTGTCCATTCCCCTCCCCGCCCCCCGGAGTGTTTGAAAATGGATGGGAGCATTTCTTATTTGCTTTGGGCTATTACAAATTGGCATTTAATGTGCGGGGTCCAGGATGCTAATATCTTACAGTATGCCAACACCTTCAGTCCTTCCAACCAAGAACTTTCCCACTCAAAATGCCAACGGAACCCCTCTTGCGCGCTGATAGAACAAAAGCTATGAAAATACACAGAAGGCTAGGGAGTCCTCACCCTGTTTCCTTCCTGCATTCTTTGGGAAACCCTTGGCAGGAGGATGGCTTGGGGAGGGGGCAATGGCTAGGTTATCCAAATGCTCCCGAAACCTGAGTGCCTTGGGCATTTAAGATTAAGCCTCAAAGGTCTGTTCTTCTTACAAGTCCAAAGAAGCGTGCCTTTCCTGGTTGTGGCCACAGCACCCTTCTGGGGAAAAGTTAAAAGAGATTTTAAGTTCAGGAAATTATCTGGCCCTTATTTTCAACTTAACAGCTATATCACAACTGTCTTTCAGAATAATTTTTCTTGATAACTGCAACCAATTTAGGAAAGGGGAACATGAAGCATAAAAAAACGGTCCCACAACCTGCAGTGAAAGGTTCATCAGATGCCTGTTGCCCCCCAAGCTCTGGGCCCTACCAAGATCCCCTAAGTTCCGGCCAAGCTGCCTGCAGACTTGCAGCAAGAGGCCAAGAGGCAGCCTGAAAGCATAGTAAGAAGTGGCCGACCAGGGAGCAGTAACCCAGGGAAGGGCGTGGAAGAAAAGAATGACACGCCCCCGAAGTGGAATGTGCATGAGTCTGCCTGAATCTTCGAGACACGATGGGGTGTAGAGGGGAAGGTGTCCACGTTCAAATCCATCTGGAGCCATGCCCTTCAGGACCAGAAACATGACCTTGGAGAGTGACATCTGGCTCTGGGGAATGCTGAGGGCATCTTCTGGCAGATGAGCCATCTTCGTTCACTCATGAGAAGGGTTTCTTGGATGATTAAGGCACAATTTCAAAAAGAAACCAGGAAAGTCGGTGAAGAAGAGATTGGGAACGTTCATGTCGGTGTCTGGGCAGGGGAAACTAGTAATGGTGAATTCTAGTTATGCTGTGGTCTGCCAGGAAGAGATAAGAAGGCTTGGAAAATTTTCACATGACCTTGGAGCCTCCCAGGTAGGCTGGTGATATTGGCAGAACGCCTTGGAGTCCAAGTTCTACCATTTCCTCCTGTGTGACCCCAAACAAGGTATTTCACCTCTCTGAACCCTTGTTTCCTCATCTCTAAATGAAGATATTACCCACTCTGGGTTTGTTGTGAAAATTAGGAATAATGTATTAAAAGCTCAATGCCCAGCACCTCATAGGTAGTCAACAGACAATAGGTTTTATTGTCAATTGACCGTTTCCTAAGAACACCCCATAAGAGCTTCTTCCTACCTAAACTAAGATTTAACTCCAAAGTGTTCCTACCAAATAGGCGTTTTTTTGTTGTTGTTGTTGTTTTTAAAGATTTTATTTATTTATTTGCGAGAGAGAGAATGAGAGACAGAGAGCACGAGAGGGAGGAGGGTCAGAGGGAGAAGCAGACTCCCCGCTGAGCAGGGAGCCCGATGCAGGACTCGATCCCGGGACTCCAGGATCATGACCTGAGCCAAAGGCAGTCGCTTAACCGACTGAGCCACCCAGGCGCCCCCAAATAGGCGTTTTTGACATATATTTCTTTCAAGGCAATTATAGAAGTATTTGATTATAGAATATTTGATCTGATCATCAAAAACACTACTGTAAGATGCTTTGCCATAATAACAATTTCAGTTAGAACTCATGGTTACAAGTGACAGCAAACTCCATTCAAACTGGCTTAAGATGAAAAGTGAATTCCCCTCCCTCCCCCCCCCCCATTTAAACTGAAACATACAGGGGTAGATCCATCTGGCTTTAGGTTTGGCCCAATCTGCAGCTCAAATAATATTGCCAAGGCTTGGTTTCTCTCTAGCCATCTTTTGATCTATAAAAGTAGAAATTCCCCTCATGGTGGCAAGATGGTTCCTGCATCTCCAGACTTTCCATTCCAATCCTGACAGTTTCTGCATAAGCCTTGAGACATAATCTGCTTAGACTGGAGTCACATGTTCATCCCCAATCACTGTGGACAAGGGGATCCAGTGCTCTGACCTGGGTCACATGTGGCACCCTAGTCCGCAGGATGAAACCTACCTGAAGGGCACGAAGTGAGCAGGCGAAGGACTCTTCTCCAAAAGGAAATCAGGATAAATGGATGTTGGGCTAAAAAACGAATCTATTCCCAATTGCTGGACCACACCCGGGTTTCCTGGGGTCATTAGAATACAGTGCTCACTGGGCCATGGATAGACATTAACCAGCCAGGTGAGCCATACTGGTGAGCGTGGTTTGGAATTTCTCAAAGTGTAGTCCATGGTCCACTGCAATCTAAATGAATATCCTGGGATGCTTGCTAAGAATTTAGGTTCTTGGGTTCCACCCCAGACCTACTTCATCAGAACTGTGGAGCTGGGCCCTCAAATCAGCATTTTGTTTTGTTTTCTTTTTTAAAGATTTTATTTTTAAGCAATCTCTCCACCCAACATGGGGCTCGAACTCACAACCCGGAGATCAAGAGTCGCATACTGCACTGACTGAGCCAGCCAGGTATCCCCACAAATCAGTGTTTTAAAATAAGCTCTCAGAAGATGCTAATGAACAGAGAAGTTTGAGAACAATTGAAGTGTAAATCCTGGGCCATATCAATGTGAAGAGCCCAAGAGAAACATTGCTGGATCAGCCTTCATATCGACCTCAGCAAACTTTGAAACACCTCCTAGATGATATCGCCTTACTCATTTATATAAAGGAACCTCACACAGGTTTTTGCATTTCAACATTTTGATGAGTTATCCTTAGGCCAGGGTACCACACAGAACTGCTCTCTTTACTGATGGGAAACTGAGGCATCATGGCTGGTAAATTGGCAGAAATGACGTACTATCTCTAAGGTGATGTCTTAATTTGCTCAGAGTCCCACATTCCCACCATTCCAGCTTTATTTTTCTCTATAAATAGTGTTGAACTATACGAGAAGTCCAATAGACCAAGAGAATACCCCAACAGGATGTGGTTTCCTTGCATATTTAACTCTGAGTTTATTTATTTTTCATTCTGGCTAAGAACCTCCATTTTGTTGACTGAACACCAGTTTTCTGAGTTCAGAGGACCTCCCCTTCTTGGGGATCTAAACAATACCCGAAATCCAATGAAAATACCACCAAGCACATTTGCAGGACCTGCCTCTTCCCACAGGGAGACAAATAGAGCAGAGTAAGCAATATGAAACCAGAAGCCTGCTTTAAATCCTTATCTAGAGAAATGTGGTCCCAATTGGATTTGATATCTCTAAATAAAAATGGGATCTGATTGAGCCATTGAAACTCCCATCTCAGTGTATATGCAGGATTCTAGCTGTTCTGTTTTCAACAGTCAACAGTGTTTTTATGGCCTTTTTAGAACATTCCTTTTGGCAAGTCTGCAGTAGCATTTCATAGGGAAAATTACTGCCAAAGGCTGGATGCAACTTTACTGCCACTTCTATTTCCTAAGGGATCCTTCTAGACACACAGACCAAGACAGCAGCAGTCGTGGTTAGTGGTAGTAATATTAGGGACTCATATCTTCGGCAAGTAATTAGTATTACCACCTGGTTGTTTGCTACAGTGCTGTTTCCTCAACAAGAGCCTTCTCTTTTCTATATTTGCTGATTCTTATTTCTCCCCAGGTACCTTACCTTTATCTAAATTAAACCTCTTCCCATTTACCTCACTTCCTCACTAAGATTGCCATAACACAGTTTCATCTTTTTTCCTTCTCTCTTCCTTCCTCCCTCCCTCCCTCTCTCCCTCCCTTCCTGCCTTCGTCCTTCCTCTCTGTCTTTTCTAGTTTAGTGGCGCCATATTGTTTTCCTCCTCTCATTAGTAAATTAATCAGAGTAAAAGTCTTGGCCAAAATGGATCACCGAGACACTTTAGTTTACATGCTCCCCATTTGAGAGTGAACCATTAATAAGTGTTTGCCTGTGTCAATTGGACTATCAAACACCATTTTGCTTTTATCATGAGGAATAACAGCAATGGTCGTGGATTTGGCCACGTCAGAGTGGGATTAGTTGCATCTTTTCCATTTCTGATGGATTTGGTTTTCCCTTTTATAATCCTATATTGAAGAGTAAGCAAGTTTGTACTTTCTTTTCTCTTTCAATAGCTATTGAGGGCATCTGGATGGTTCAGTCAGTTAAGCGTCTGCCTTAGGCTCAGGTCATGATCCCAGGGTCCTGGGATCGAGCCCCGCATCAGGGTCCCTGCTCAGCAGGGAGTCTGCTTCTCCTTCTTCCCCTGCTTGTGTTCCCTCTCTATGTCTGTCTATGTCAAATAAATAAATAAAATCTTAAAAAAATAAAAATAAATAAAATAAAATAGGTATTGAGGGCACCTGGGTGGCTCAGTCAGTTAAGCGTCTGCCTTCAGCTCAGGTCATGATCCCAGGGTCCTGGGATAGAGCCCCACATTGGGCTCCCTCTTCATCAGGGAACCTCCTCGTCCTCTGCCCCTGCCCACCCCCCACCCCCTGCTCATGCTCTCTCTCTCAAATAAATAAATAAAATCTTTTAAGAAAAAGAATATTATAAAATGTCAGTTAACCCTAAATTAATTTTTAGGTTGAATTCTATAGTTAGAACATATACTATCAATTGATACAATTTAAAAAGGACTAATGATGGAACACTACATCAAAAACTAATGATGTAATGTATGGTGATTAACATAACATAATAAAAAAAATCCAAAAAAATAAAAAATAAAAAGGACTAATGAGGGCAGACATGTATTAAAAGCTATTTAAGGGCGCCTGGGTGGCTCAGATGGTTAAGCGTCTGCCTTCGGCTCAGGTCATGATCCCAGGGTCCTGGGATCGAATCCCGCATCGGGCTCCCGGCTCGGCGGGAAGCCTGCTTCTCCATCTCCCAATCCCCCTGCTTGTGTTCCCTCTCTGTCAAAAAAATAAATAAAAATCTGGGCGCCTGGGTGGCTCAGTTGGTTAAGCATCTGCCTTCGGCTCAGGTCATGATCCCAGGGTCCTGGGATCGAGTCCCACATCGGGCTCCCGGCTCAGCGGGGAGCCTGCTTCTCCCTCTGACCCTCTCCCCTCTCATGCTGTTTCTCTCTCGCTCACTCTCTAAAAAATAAAATCTTTAAAAAATAAAAGAATAAAAATAAAAGCTATTTAAATGTATATGTATATATTGAACATACCCACACTCACATAGGTACACAAACAATCATTTAAAGGTGTGATACTTGCACAGAAATGGACAGACAAACCAGTGGAAGGAAGGGTGGATTACCCAACACATTGTGCTAAAAAAACATTGAAGACCCATTTGGAAAGAAATTATATATGGCCACTGTTTCCACCATAGGAGAAAACAAGATGCAGGTGAATTAAAGCAGTAAATGTAAAAAGAAAAATCACAGTAAGAAAAGCAGAAAAAAATCACCAAATATTTACATGACATATGGCCAAGAAAGGACTTTATAAACATTTTTATTTTTTTTTTAAGATTTTATTTATTCATTTGAGACAGAGAGAGACAGAGACAGAAAGCATGAGCCGGGGCGGGGGGGGAGGAAGGGGAGCGTCAAAGGGAGAGGGAGAAGCAGACTCCCCCCTGAGCAGGGAGCCAGATGCAGGACTCAATCTCGGGACCCTGAGGTCATGACCTGAGCTGAAGGCAGACCTTAACTGACTCAGCCCCCCAGGTACCCCAGGACTTTATAAACATTTTTAATGGAAAAACTATGAAGAAGAAAAAAATCAATACATATGACTACATAAAAATGTAAAACTTAGGCACATATGAATTAAGACATACTATAATAAACTAGGAAATAACAGACAAGCAGTTAATGTTCCTTCATTCAGTCATTCAGCAAATATTTATGGTGACTTACCATGCGGAGGTGTTGTCTGTGTGCTGGATGTTCAGCAGTAGACAATACAGACAAAACCACCTCCCTCGGGGCAGAGGGAGCAGACAATAGATCGGTAAGACAAGCAAGAAACCCCAGACAGGAAAAGGGACAAAGGATGCAAGCAGACAATTCACCTAAGAGAAAAACTGAACACCTAAGAAATCTATGTTTGTGTTGCTCGTACCCAAGTCTGTCCTAAATTCTACGAGCAGGACCTGTGTCAACCATTTGGCATCACTCGCTCCCATGGCCGAGGGTCAGACTTTTGCCAATAGCTGGCCTGTCCATCCACACACCGTCAGCAATTCTTCACCATTCCTGACACCCATCCAGGGCTCCAGACTCTCGAGCCAGTGTCTGGTTTGGGATCCTGGCCCCTCCACTTAGGATGTCCTTGGGCAAGTTACTTAACCTCTCCATGCCCCAGTTTCCCTCATTTATTTATTTATTTGAGAAAGAGAGCAAGAATGGGGGTGGGGTGCAGAGGGAGAAGGAGAAGCAGACTCCCCGTGAAGCGGAGAGCCGGACGCGGGGCTCGATCCCAGGACCCTGGGATCATGACCTGAGCCGGAGGCGGACGCTTAACGACTGAGCCACCCAGGTGTCCGGGTCTTCATTTTTTTATGTTCAGACACACTGTGTGCACACCTTCCTGCTGTCTTTTCATGAACTAATTCTTGATGGTTCACCAAGTGCTAATAAAGCCCTATTTTGCCGGTCTCTGGAACCAATGGGAAGCAGTGAAAAAGATTTGGCAGAAGTCCTCCTAAATAATGAATGAATAAAAGAAACCTTGTGAGTGTTCTTCGCACTATCTTGTTGAAAACTACCCCTAACACTGACATGTTTATTTTTCTGCCTTGTCCTCTTTATACATCTCCCCTTGTAAATGCCACAATCCTCGGGTAGTATTTTAACATAACTCAGCCCTGCCTTGGAAGTGAGAGTAGATAGCAAACCTACTGTTCTCCAAGGTAAGAGGGGGATTTAAGGTTCATGTTCCAAATGGCCAGAATGAAATTTGAGGGTCTCTTAGATCCTTGGCTTGAGAGCAAAGCCATGAATAACTAAGACTTTTGAAATGTCTTTATTATACCTACTCCTTATAAAGCACCTTGGGAAGGACAAAGTATTACATAGAGAATTTTGACTCTAGTATAACTCTAGTTTTATCCCAGCTCACAAAACCAAGGCACATTTCAATATGACAATAAAAATATAGCTCGTGGCTATGCATACAGATTTTTCAAAAACATGGAGTATGCCCCAATTTTTGTTTCCAAATTTGGAAATTCCTTCTCCTAACTCCAACCCTCCAGAACTGCAAGCAAGAATATTATAATTCAATAAAAATTCATGTTCAAGGACATTAACACAGTTATAAAACATAGGAGAGATAATCTGCATATATCATTGCCTATGTAAAATTAATAGGCATGTAGCTTTGAGAAGGACTTCCTGTTTCAGATTTCATTTTAATTGTAGCAGAGCCTGGTTTCACCTTTATTTTTCCTTAACCCATGTCCTCTATTATAGTCCACACTTAAAGGAAGCATTTACATAAGGACATTTCTGCCTAGCTAGAGAATTACTGGCTAAATAAAATATTCTTGTGATAACCTGCAGGCCAGTTACATAAATGAATGAGCAGAATGTATTAGACAACAGGACCAGTAAAGCCTACAAACTAGAGGTAAGCTGCCCTCTCTAACGGGGTCTGCCAAGTGTTACCATTCAGGATGAGGGGGCCAGGGCCCCCAAATCTTCCAATTTTCCAACACAAGTCAGAAATCCTGATTTTTAAGCAAAATCTGCAAATTTTTAAATTTTCAAAACTATGCAAAAATCAAAACAAAACACTGTATAGCCAGGCCAACAAACACCAAAACACATCTGGAGCGTCGAACTGTTTTGGAGGGTTTTGGAGGGTCCAGTTAGGGAACTCTGCAATTAGTCAGGTATTTGATTTCGTTTTGTTTTGGTGTTGGTTATTTTGATGCTCACTGCATTTCATAGCAAATGGAGACTCCTCATCAAGCACTGAATTTGAAGGTACAAATGTATTCAAGTCAACAACACGACAGCTCAAAGCAGATCTTATCCAGATGAGAACCATCATGGGAAATGGAATATACTGAGGGAGTGGACGATGTTCTGGCATTTTATGAATCAGGCTTGTTGCATGAAGCAGGCTAGCGTGGTTCTTGAATGAGAGTTTTCCATGATTCCATATTCCAGACCCATGAGATGGTGGGGTTTCAAAGGACAAGTTATAGGTAGCCTGTAAATAAATATTTAAGTCTGTTTTAGCACCCAGAATTACCTGAACCACAGGTTGGATTTGTTCTGGGTAAATTGCTTCAGATTAAAGAAGCTGACCCTTCCTACTTCCTTCCTGTTTCTATTTCCACTTTCTGTGTCCTCACTTTCTTCCTCCAGATGAGTCCGTTCTCTCCTCTTGGTCTATCATTCTATCTATGGTTCAGGCCATTCTTCTCAATCACCTAAGCTAATATAAATATTCGGTTCTGAAATGCATTATTCTATTTTCTTACTTTATTTACAACATTATCCTTAGGCAACTATTAAAATTAGTCTTAAGGAAACAATGCCCCCCATTTTCAAACCCATCAGTGCCTTCCCTCTGTCACAGAAACTCCACCCTCACCCACTTGTGTCCTTGTCTGTCTGAAGACAATGACAGCCATTGCCTGCAAGTGCAGGGGGTGGGGAGCATTGGGGATTGTTCTCAGGCTACGTGGGATTGGGGGGCTGACCTGGAAATGGGCTTCTGGCCTTCATCCCCATCTACTCTCCCTAAATTTGTTCCTCTTGCCATGTTGAAGAACTAAACTAGATCACTCTTATACATAAGGAGTCATGCCCTTGAAACGAACAAACAAAATAGTTGGAGAACCCCTGTGGATTCAGCACTTCCAATGTGAATCCTTAAGAAATTTGCTTTTCTCACCAGCAGATAGCTAGGAATACGATGGGTGACGTGAGGGAGGTTTAAGATATAAGAGGTGAAAGAAATACTCTTTAAAAAAAAAAAAAGGGAAGAAAGAAAAATATTCTGGAGGTTTAGAAACATGGTCTGGGAGTTAGTGATTGATTAATTGTAGACTCATTCAGAAGGGGGGGAAAAAAAAGGAATCCCAGGTCAGGTACTGTGTTTGGTCCTGGATATGCAAAGATATGTAAGTTACTAGTAACATACCTTATTAAAATAATAAGATAAATAAGAGGTGAGCTCCTTCCTTCAAGGATCGCAGGGTCTAGAAAACAGAGCCGAAGGTAACTCTGTGATCACCACTTTCCTAGAGTGGTACTATAGCATGTACAGGCTTCGGACGAAGTGCAGAGAAGAAAGAGTGAAACTCTAAGGTCTTAAAGGGCAAGTTTTAAAGAAAGTTTAGCTACTGGAGCAGGGTTTGGAAAGAAGAGCGCACCAGAAAGGCTAGCTGGAGAAGGGCGCTGCGCGCATCATGGAGAAGGCAGGTACAATTTCCCTGATCTACTAAAACCAGGGGGACTATTTCCCCGCCCTACCCTGTAGGCCAGTGGGCTACACGGCCGCTGGGATGATGAAGATGCTCGGAGCCAAGCAGCCAGACTAGGACGGCTCATGAAGATGAAGAATGTGAGCAGGGGAAGGAGGCAGGCTGGCAAAGTGGGGCGGGGAGGGGGCACGTCGGCAGGTGCAAAGGCTCCGGAGGAAGCCGAACGTGGGTTCTTCGAGGGGGCTGGACCCGCACAGTTGGTTGGCAGCAGTGTGAGCGAGCGGGGGATGAGGAATGAGGGTAATTAGGGCGCGCCCTACCCCCCAGCCCAGGGCAGAGCCTTCCAGCAGGGGTGGCCTCCAGGAGGGTGCGCTTTACCATCCAGTCCAGGTGCGGAAGATGGAAAGAGGCAGGACTAGCCGCCTACTGTGAAGGTAAAGAAGATGAAGCGCTGACTACAAAGTACAGCAGAAAACATGGGACAAACACTGGCCCAAGTGGGCCGAAGCTGTCGGCGTCGGGAAGGAGGGAAGGCTGAGGACTACCGGCTTACCAACCCATCCCTGGAGCTTCCGGCCCTCGCACACCGCCCGGGAAGGGAATGCCAGCCGCCAGGCCATGGGCAGGCAGGGGCTCTCTGCTGGGGCCTCGCCCCTCACCCTGATCCCCTGAGCCAGGGCACAGGCCTGAGCCTCCCAGACGGGGTTTGACCTCGCCCCCCCTGCCGCTCGCAGGCTGGCACGGACCTGCCTGGCGGGGCCCTCCAGCGGCCATCCAGCAGCCTGCCCTTTGTTCCGTGGCTGGCTTCCACCCAGCCAAAGCCAGGGGATCGCGCTCCTTAATCCTCCATTTGTTAATTATTTAAACACTGTGTGTGTGTGTTTAATTTCCTTTATTAAAAAAGCACACCGTGCCTACTGGGATGGCAAAGCTGAAAGAGGCTGGAAGGACACCCGAGAGATTTCATTCTGAGAATCAGCCAGCAAGCTGGTGAAGAAGTCGGCGATCGGGAGATTCTAGTGGCAACAGAGACTCCTAGCGATGAGAGTGAGCGCTGGATCCCCCGCACCTCCAGCCTCGGCTCGGGGCTCCGGGCATCCCGCCTCCTCGCAGCCCTGCCCTGCCCTGCCCTGCCCTGCCCTGCCCTTCCCGCAGGCCTGGCCTTCCCGGGTTCCCTCGCGCCAGGCAGAGCTTGAGGCCGCTTCTCAGCCCCTGGGGCAGTCCTGCTGGGCTGTCCCAGCGTTGGGCTGATGGGCGGGGGGCCCCAGATTTATGCCCGTCATCTTGAAGGTCCTTAAAAGATAGGCGTTATCTGGGGCGCCTGGGTGGCTCAGTTGGTTAAGCGACTGCCTTCGGCTCAGGTCATGATCCTGGAGTCCCAGGATCGAGTCCCGCATCGGGCTCCCTGCTCAGTGGAGAGCCTGCTTCTGCCTCTCTCTCTGCCTGCCTCTCTGCTACTTGTGCTTTCTCTCTGTGTGTCAAATAAATAAATAAAATCTTAAAAAAAAAAAAAAAAGATAGGCGTTATCTAAGGTTTCCTACGTATATACCCTGTGCCAGACACAGTTCTAAGCTCTGTATTACCTCAATTACTCCTTACTTCACACCGGGGGGGGGGGGGTTCGGTTGTTATCCCCATTTTACAGATGATGAAATGGATGCAGAGAGAGGTGAAAGAACTGGAGGAAGCTCACACAAGCCGCAGACTCTAGGGGGCGCGCCCCTAGCCATGCCCCGCCCACTCCGCTCCTTTGCTCCGCCCCCGGGAGAAAGCCGAGCTGCGCGGGCTGTGTGAGGTCCCCGGGGGCACGTCTTCCACCAGGGCTCCGGATGGATCCGACTTTATATGGGAACAGTGGAATCAGAAAGCTGCGTGACAGGGGCGCCTGGGTGGCTCAGTCCGTTAAGCGTCTGCCTTTGGCTCAAGTCATGATTTCAGGGCCTTGGGATGGAGTCCCGCATCGGGCTCCCTGCTCAGTGGGGAGTTTGCTTCTCTCTCTCTCTCAAGTAAATAAATAAAATCTTTAAAAAAAAAAAAAAGAAGAAGAGAAAAGAAAGAAAGATAGTGACAAAAACCATGAGGACATCTTTTGAGAGAAATCAAGAAGAGAAAGCTGTTTCTAATCATGATACAAAATCCAGGAAACACCCGGGGGGAAAAATTGACAGGCCTGAATACATAAGAAATTTAAAAATCTATTTGGCTATAAAGCAACATAAAACTGAAAACCTGGGAAAATACTCATGCTGCTTGTTAGGAATGAATGGCTACATTTACTAATATTCCAAAAATTCTTCACGGTAAAAGATGTAAGCAGGCACTTCCCAGGAAAAGAACTAAAAATGCATGATCAGCAAACGAAAAAGATGTTCAACTTCATTTATCTTTGTTTAAAGGTAAATTTTTCCCTGTAAAGTTTGCAACCATGAGTTCACAGAAGTATCTCCGTTTTCAATTCTGCACCTCCGGCATCTGTCTCGTGTCCTTATTTCCGTAGTTCTAACTGCTCTCTCGGGCAGTGCAAAACCTCGCTCCCAGCATCCTCATTATATTTACTTGTTTAATCAATCCCTTTTCCTGTATCAAATCTCCACTGCCCACTGCCAACTGCCCCCACTCCACCACTGCTTGGTCTCCGATTCCTTGGGCCGGCCATGCCTCCACTGCCCCCTGCAGGGATGTCCCTTTACCCTGAGGGGGTGCTAACATCCTGCTCTATCTGCCCCCTGCACACATGTGGACACCTACCTCCCCCAGCTTGGGCTCTGCTTTCCCCATCGGTCATACCCCTATGCAGATGCCCACCCTTCTTGGTCCCACCTTTATTTATTTTATTTTTTTTTCAAAGATTTTATTTATCTATTTGACAGAGAGAAAGCGCACAAGCAGGGGGAGAGGCAGAGGGAGAGGGAGAAGCAGGCTCCCCACTGAGCAGGGAGCCCAGCGAGGGACTTGATCCCAGGACCCTGAGATCATGACCTAAGCCAAAGGCAGATGGTTAACCTACTGAGCCACCCAGGAACCCCTTGGCCCCACCTTTAATTCAGACATTGTTTAAAAATAAATATACTTGTAAAAAATAATAAAAATAAATAAATAAATCTACTTGTGTGAAATAATGGGTTCAAACGCCATCGATCTTTGAATAAAATTGCTTATCCAAAGGGTCGTGCCAATTTATAACACCATAAGAATCACATTCAAGTGCCGGTTTAACTGCACCTTTGCTAGCATTGGGTATTACCCATTTTTTGCAGCTTCTTTTCCTTTTGGTTCCCTCCCATAATTGGTGTGCCAAAGACAGAGATAGAATCCTAGACCTGTTTATGGAGCCATCTCATGTAGCTGCCCGGGTCTGCTAGGTCTGTACCTAAACACTCTAAGACAGGTGGGCTTCGATCTGATCAGTTGGTGAGCCGTGTACTGCACCATCAGTATAAATAACACGTCTCTTTACTGAGCCCCTGCTTCCCCCCATTCAAAAAGTGGGAATATGCCCCAGTATGATGTGCTGGATTTTGCAGGGGTTTGCAAAGATGTATAAGTTACAGCCTCTGCCCTCAAAGATCTTGTATTTTTTTAAGTTTTTATTTATTTTTCTTAGTGATCTCTACACCCACCCTGGGGCTCAAACTCACGACCTCGAGATCAAGAGTCACACACTCTACCAACTGAGCGAGCCAGGCTCCCGGAAGAGCTTATATTTTTGAGAAGGTCAATTACTCTTTTTTTTTTTTTAAGATTTTATTTATTTATTTGACAGAGACACAGCGAGAGAGGGAACACAAGCAGGGGGAGTGGGACAGTGAGAAGCAGACTCCCCACTGAGCAGGGAAGTAGGAATCCAACTACGGACAGCCTCTCTTTCATCGGCGAGCTTGGCCATAACTGAAGGGCCGTAGTCCTAAGGTTGGGGTGAAGAAAGAAAGGAAACTTCTGGGCTCAACTCTGGTGACTGTCCCCACTTAGCCCTAACCTAAATGGATGGAGGCAAAAAGTAACAAGGAGGATGAGAGGATGCAGGTAAAGGTACCCCTAGATGTGGCAGTTTGAAAACATGGCCCTAGAGGCTTTGATATTCCTTCAAGAGGCAGGGTCTCTGTTCTCTTCTCTTGAACTTGAGCCCCGCAATTGTTTAGCCAGTTGAATACAGTGCACGCAAAAAAAAAAAAACTTCTGTGCTGGTTTCCCAGCCCCAGCTCTAAGAAACTGGCAATGTCCACCTCCTGGCTCTGGAGAACCCAACCACCAGACTGTAAGGACGCCCAAGCAGACCACAGAGAGGCCCATGGGGACAGAAGCCAAGTACCCTGGCCCTCAGCAGGGCCCGAGCGCTCAGCCAACAGCCAATTCCAATCTCCAGCTGTGTGAGAAAGCCATTTTGTACGTGGATCCTCCAGCCACCCCCCATCGCGGTGGAGTTGCCCCAGCTGATGCTATATGGAGCAGACAGGAGCCTTCTCTTACACCCTGATCCCTATCAAAGCTGCAGACCCCACCGGCTACCTCCGCGAAGCCTCAGATGGTTAGTTATGCAGTAATGGGTAACCCGAGCACCATGCTCCATGCCCAGGGAGGAATGCCGACTCTCCTTCGGCCGCCCAGGAAGTGGCCACTGGTCAGCTTCTCACGCGCAAGATGATGTGGGGTCTGTGAGATTAGACCCAAACACTGGCCAGAGCTAACATAGCACTGCTTGGTTTTCACATACATCCCAGCCCTCTCTCCCTCCATCCCCTACCTGTGTCCTTTGATCTTGGGAACCTACCCTATTCTCAGGATACTTGCCAACATCACTCTAACTTAGTAAAAACACATGGGGATCAAGAACTCCAGTCACCTTGTTTCCCAGACTCGAGTGTTTACCCCGTGCTGTCGAGGGGCGTGGACCTCCCCTGCACAGGGCTTTATGGAAAACAGATGCCACCGTGGGACCAAGATGGGGGTGAGATCAACGAGGGGCGGGCCCACGAGCAAACGCAAGGAAAGCAAGTCACAGGAGCCAAGAGAGGACCAAGTTCAGGGAGATCGGGCTGATAGATACCAAATAGAACAGAAAAAGAGAGAGCATCTCTTGGATTTGGGATGATGGGCAAAGTCAGTTTTAGTGGAGCTGAAGGGACAGAAATTAAATCAGGGTGGACTGAGTAAGGAAGAGGGGGGATGTCGAGGCAGTACTCACAGGCAAGTCCATCCCCACCTTTGTTGAGAAGGGAAGGCAAGAGATGGGCAATAAGGGCGCCTGGGTGGCTCAGTCGGTTAGGTTTCCCCCTTCAGCTCTGGTCAAGATCCCGGGAGTCCTAGGATCCACTCCCTGCTCAGCGGGGGAGTCTGCTTCTCCCTCTCCCAGGCCCCCCGCTCATGCTCTCTCTCTCTCTCTCAAAAAAAAAATAATCTTTAAAAAAGAGAGCGAGATGGGCAATAAATCTAAAGGGAAAGTGGAGGGCTAGTAGGTACTTCTTGCTTCTAACAGTCTGGTTTTTAAGACGGAGATTGCTAAGCAAGGTTATTCAAGAGCGCAGGGGCGGGGAGGGGAGGGCATGACCACTAAGGCCTGGGAGGTGGAGGGGCTGGGACTGGGAAGGCAGGGGAAGTCCATCAGTAGTGCCCCCGGGCCACTGGAGATGCCAGGACCACCCAGGAAGGAAGGGTGAGCGTGATTTCACTCTCAGCGCTTTCTGTGCAGGCGGGGGGCTGAAGGGCAGCGAGCTGCAAAGCGAGAACTCAGGCGACCTGCCCCGAAGCTGAGCGTGCACGCTCTTCATGCAGAAGGTCTATTACAGATCAATGAAAATAGTGTTTTCCAAATAAAACCATCTCGGCTAAATACATTTTTATTCCTTCTTTATATAAGAGGGGCTGTCCACATTTCAAGTGGCTTTGGGAGGGAAGCTGACCCCACTGCCCTTCCCTCCGAGTCCCCTGGCCCTTTACCTCGGCGACTGACTCACCCGGGTGGGACCCGAGCGGAGAAACCGGTCGCCGGGGCCTCGGCCGCCATTCCGGCTCCTCAGCGCCACCCAGTGGCAGCGGCGCGGAACCTCACCCGAGCGCCGAGGGGCTCCGGCGTAAAACCACCCTTTGTCTTCACAAGGTGCTTTTCCTGCCAAAGCAAACCGCCCTTTACTGCGAGAGGCATCCTGAGAAACAAAGCCCTGATTTTTTTATAGCAACAGTGGAAACCAGACCCCACTTCCTTCCTCCAGGATTAGGGCTTTATTGATGCTGGTGGAATAGGTCATCTTGTTTCAGAGTTGACCTGCAGCCATCCATACTCCGAGAGTGAGGGGGGAGAAATATTTAAGCTCTCCTAGGGATTTTATCAAAGGTTTTTCTGTTCGGGTTACCAAACAGTTACAAAGGACTCTCAGATGGGTGTTTCTTTCCTTTTCTTTCTTTCGTTCTTTCTCTCTTCCTTTTTTTTTTTTTTTTAAGATTTTATTTATTTGACAGAGAGAGACACAGCGAGAGAGGGAGCACAAGCAGGGGGAGTGGGAGAGGGAGAAGCAGGCTTCCCGCAGAGCAGGGAGTCCAATGTGGGGCTCGATCCCTAGGACCCTGGGATCATGACCCGAGCTGAAGGCAGACGCTTAACGACTGAGCCACCCAGGCGCCCCTCTTTTTCTTTTTCTTTCTTACTCTTTTTTCTTTCTTTTTCTTTCCTTTTCTTCCTTTCCTTCCTTCTCTCTCTCTCTCTCAAGTTTCTTAATAACACTGAGCTTGCATTTCTCTTTTCCTCCTGGGTGAGAGCAAGTGAGCTTGGGGGCGTGTGATGAGTGACAGATCCCTGTGCCCACCTGTAGGGGAAAAGCTTCCCTGTTGACCGAGCGACTTTGCCGTCCAGCTGCGGTGACCAAATGCATCTATGCAGTGGGTGCTACAGGATGAATTCACCCTCTCACAAAGAAATTCAGGGCAAGCAGCTTCAAAATAAAGGTTTAGCAATACTCAAAACGAAACCACCCCTGCAATTACTATGCAAAGTAGGGTGGGGGTTGGAGGGGCGGTGCGGGCAACCCCTCCCGGGCGGGGCGGTTCCAACTTGGCCTTAAGAGCTGGGAGTATCTGAGTTCCTTACCCCTCTAAGGCTGCCTGTCCTCTGCAAAGTGGCAGGGCAGTACCTACTTCAGAAGATTGAAAGTTTTAATGAGGTAAAATATATTATGGATTTTATTCTAAAACATGAGTTCAAGAAATGCCACATTCTAGGGCGCCTGGGTGGCTCAGTCGTTAAGCGTCTGCCTTCGGCTCAGGTCATGATCCCAGGGTCCTGGGATCGAGTCCCGCATCGGGCTCCCTGCTCAGCGGGGAGCCTGCTTCTCCCTCTCCCGCTCCCCCTGCTGGTGTTCCTTCTCTCGCTGTCTCTCTCTCTGTCAGAAAATAAATAAAATCTTAAAAAAAAAAATGCCACATTCTGAATCTTTCCAAATCATATTCAGTCAACTTGCCTGCGTGGTGAGAAACTCAATCTCGGTCATGTTTGGGGGTCTCCTCCTCATCTCTAGCAAGAATCACTGGCCTATTTGTGGTGTCCAGAAAGCCAGGTTTGGGCCTCTGACCTTAGCCCATCACGGTCCCTGCCAACATTCACTCATGCCCAAGCCAGCCTGGTCCCTAAGGACTGTCAGCCCCCCGCAGTGTAGGCTCTGGCCTGCTTGGAGGCCTCCTCTGAAGGGTTCAGAATATGCCACTTTGGCATAAGGATTATTTTCAGCTAAAGGCAATTGAGAATCAATCAATGTGGGATGAGTTCTCTGCCCTCCCCTTAATTGCCTAAAAGCAGGGCACTTATTTCCCTCTGTGAAGGTGGAATAAATATCCCCCTCTCTTGTCCCCGGATGAGGAAAACAACTCTTGTCACAGGAGGTGGAGGGCCAACGCCAAGATAGTCGGCATAAACAAACCTTATCTTCCATGATTTTCTGTCACCCTCCCACAATTTATCAGCCCAGATCCCCTTCCTTCATCTAGTCAATTATCTCCATGTGTTAAAATGGTATATAAGTCCCCAAGTCTAACCACATCTTTGGGACTTTTACTTCTTTCCTGTGAAGCCCTGTGCACATAACATTTAAAATACATTTTTTAATTTCGCACCTTTTCTCCTGTTAACACGCCTTTCATCCGCTTAACTCATAGGTCTCAGTCACAAAGTCTAAGAGGGTAGAGGAAAAAAAAAATTTTCTTTCCCCTACCGCTCCCAACCAAGCCCTCTGAGTTCCTTCCTCTCCCCCAGGGGCTGGGGGGGGGGGGGGGGCGCACGTGACACTGGGTAATGGGTCAGTGCCAGTCTTTATTACTTGCAGAATCTACTCCAATCTGTTCCATTGGCAGCCTTCAGGGAACTTCCCCAAGCCTCTGGTCACACTGGCACCTTCCCCCTCTTCCCCTCCAAAGACCTCAAACTCTGTCCTATGCCCTCAAGAAATATCTCCCACAATCCTCGGCATGAGGCAAGAGAGCCCAAGTGTCACAGGATTTCTTTTCCTTCAGCACCCGTAGTTCTTGGTCAGGCCACTTCAAAGAATGAAGAGGTAGACCAGATGGAGTGGTGGGCAGCAAAGCAAGGTTTATTGAGCGAAAGTGATAGTACGAAGCTCCCAAGGAGGGAGGGGACCCAAAAGGATTGCCACCGGGGTTTCTTTTATTATTATTATTATTATTATTTAAACATTTTTATTTAAATTCAATTAATTAACATCTAGTGTATTACTAGTTTCAGAGGTAGAGTTCAGTGACTCATCCGTTGCATATAACACCCAGTGCTCATTCCATCACGTGCCCTCCTTAATGCCCGTCACCCAGTTACCCCATCGCCCCACCCCCCTCCACTCCAGGAACCCTCAGGTCGTTCCCTATGATTAGGAGTTTCTAAGTCTAGGGGTTTTTATGGGCTTGTGGGCGGGCTGTTCTAATCTGATTCACCCTCTCTGCCTCTGTCATCAATCAGGTTTTTGCCATCTATCCGTCACGTGGGAAAAGGAGGCGGGCTCCTTGCAGGGTGGTGTAAAATCCTTTTAAGGGGGGTTTCCTCTTAGGGCGGGGGCCCCTGGTCCCTGCCTGCCTTTCTTCCAACTATCCTTCGTCAAAAACTTGGTGGCAAAGGGGAAAAAACCCAGGAGAACGGCAACATGAAAAACACACATTAACGTCTCCATCATTCATCCTGTAAAACAGTAGCGTGTGTTCCGTGAGTGGCCATGACATGGGTGCCTGAGGCTGGCTTTGGGACATAATTACGGCTGCCCCTGCTGTAGTCGTGCTTTGGGTGTGGCCCATTCACCTTCCTGTGGTCTTAGCCACCCACTCGGCCCTGGCGCCCCGAGGGCTCTCTGCTCGAGGCCTTGAAGGCAACGTCCTTGGGTTTCTCACCTGTGACTAAGCAGGTTGGGGAGGGTGGGGGCAAAAGAGGTCGCAGACATTCAGTGGATACATTCCGAAAACAGCTCTCTGGAGGGGTCATCCGGTGTGCAGTCACGCCCTGTGTCGGAAAATGCCAGTTCCCAAAGGTGTCACAAAACAGCTTCGTGCCCGCCGGAGGCAAAGGTGGCAGGAAGTCAGACTGCGCAACTTTCTGCCCTCAGACTTGCCATCTCTCCATCTCTTCCAAGCCGGCCACTGGGGAGGCGGGGGGGGGGAAGGCCGGGGTGGGGGGAGATCATTCCTCTGCATCTCTCTGCCCCGCGCTTGCTCTCTCTGCCACCTCCTGGTGGCCCCCTCCTTCTCCAGGCTCCAGGCTCCGCCAGCAGGGGTGTAGAGGGGAAAGAGCTGGTCCTTAGTGAAGGTGCAGTATGGGTTGCACTGTCTCACCCGTCTCTGTACTGGAGGAACGTTCATTTTTACGGATGAGGACACGGACGCCAGGCGGTGTGTGTCGGCTTTGTGCCCAAGCCCCCAGAGCTAAGAAGACCCAGAACTTGGTGCTCCTCTCTCACTGGAGCCTGGTCTCTGCGATGCCAGGTGACTCATCGGCCCCGGGCGGTTGCCCTCCCACCACTCCTGAGGGCCCCGGTCCCCAGGCTGGCAGCAGGGCGTGCACAGAACAGAATGCATCAACTGCCTTTGGCGAGTGTCCCCACCCCCAGGGCAGAGCAGTTGGCTGAGGAGACCAGCTGTCTGCAGAGGCTCCCAGGAGACAGTAGCCCAAGGAAGGCATTAAGGAAGGGTAAGGCAGGTCCGCCGGTGGAGAGAAAGTATCCGCACTTCCAGGCCAGAGGGGCTCTCACCAGGGTGGCCAGTCCAGCTGCAGTAGATTGGCCTCAACAGAAGAAATGCAAGCCGCACTGTGTTTCTTCCTGGCTTTTTTCAAGCGTCTTGTGCATTTCCATCCTTCAGGAGAAAATCCTCTATGAGGATCAGCATTCCTTGCTGCTTGAACCTTGAAAAAAGGGGAATGTGCTAAGTATTTTTGGTCACACTGAGAGACCACAAGATGACTAGGAAAAGATCCGGCATTGACAAGAGGCATCTAGAAATTTCGCAACGCTTCTCAGCCTCCGTGAATCTTGCAAATATTAGCTTAACCTGCTGGGTAAATTGGTAACAAAATTCTCTTTGTAGTAAGGAAGTGGTAAAGTTAATAGGCTGTAAGCCAGAATAATTCTTGGGTGGTTTGATTGCAGAGCATGCTAGCACCTCTCATTGTGAAGGGCTGAGTTACTTTGCTACCCCTCCCGACTAGAACAGCATTGTTGTTGACTCATCGACATTCCCAGCATTGAGATGCAACTTGGCCCAAAGTAGTTGCTCAATAAATATTATTGTAAAAAGCCTAAAACTTGGTCAAAACCGCACAAAATGAAAACGAAAAGGCTACAGTTAATCTGACTAAAATTATCTAGACTCTGATGAATATTTTCTCAATGTCCATGGGTCTGGAATGGGTCTAAAAATTTCTTCCTTGGTGACCTAAAGCAGAGATCCAGGAAAGCCTTCCCAAGATGGTTTAGAGTGGGAGATTTCCTGATCCCTTGGGTGATCCAGCTAATACTTGACCTCCGTACCTAGAACCATAACAAATTCTGGATTTTTTACATTTGTTGTGAAAAAAAAAGCCAATTTTACCAATAAGGATGTCAACCTCAGTCACAGGTCTAGTGATGTCGGGACATCTTTCACAAATGCACACTGCCTAGTGCCTGAACCTCAGGAATCCAAGGTCACCCAGTGCTCGTGGTTTGAGGACGACGCCTACCTCAGCCTCCCCCAGACAACCACTGTTGAGCATCATCACTACAAAAAGCTGGCCTTCCTCGGGTTTCCATCACTACCTGCCATGAACAGTCAGACTGAGGAAGCAGAAGTCCACGAGAGACTGACGCTTTTCCTATTGGACCACTGGAGAGATCCTTCTGTTGTTACCACGCTGCAAATAAATCCTGACGCCTTCTGCATTGATCCCGTTCACCATTTCCTTTCTGTTCTTGTCTTTTTTTTTTTTTTTTAAGATTTTGTTTATTTATTTGACAGAGAGAGACACAGTGAGAGCAGGAACACAAGCAGGGGGAGTGGGAGAGGGAGAAGCAGGCTTCCCACAGAGCAGGGAGCCCGATGTGGGACTCGATCCCAGGACCCTGGGATCATGACCTGAGCCCAAGGCAGACGTTTAACGACTGAGCCACCCAGGCGCCCCTGTTCTTCTGTCTTCATTCAGGAGCCTCAGGCCACATCTTGCCTGGATCCCACTCTGACTTCATAAAATGGCGGCAGTTGTATTGTTGGGCTTTCCTCATTGCACTCAAGGGAACTCTAGTAGAGGGGCTCCCATGTGCACATGCTCACAGGGATGGAGACAAGGGTCTTGAGGACATCGGGAAGCAGGGGTCATTGTGAGGAGCTGGGACAGGTGGAAGGTTCTGGAAAATCCAGTGCCGCACCCACTATGTGACTCAGCCACTTTCTTGGCTGGGCTTCTTCTGTGGGGCTTCTCAGTCTCCTGCTCCGGGAGGCCTCTGCAGTCTTCCCTCTGGGTGCCATTTTTCTATGCCGTGATTTCTGCCTACTTTGAAACTCTAGCCCACTTGGGGTCCATCATGACCTGCATGTTGTTGAACCCAATGGCCAATGCTCAGGCCCCATTGTTCCTGACCCACCGTCTGCATTAGATCCAGTTCTTTATCTCTCTCTTCCTTGAAAAACATCCTTCCCTTGCCTTCCCAGTTACCACATTTTTCTACACTTCTAGCCCCTTTCTCAGTTTCCTTTGCTGTTAACATCTCTAAGCTTCAGAGGAAGTGGAATCTCAGAGAAGCGGGTCATTCTTCATTAAGATCCAGGGAAGGTGCCTACGGACGTTTTGCTGACATTGAATTTGTAGGTCTAGTCATGAAACCATGGGACCACCTCTCGAAAAGCAATTATTTCTTTGTCAGTTATTATTCCAGCCACATGATAATCGGATTTTAAATCTTCATCTAGTCATTTAAAACCATGTCAGAATGGCATTTAATTCATAAACCCCAAGGTGAAGTTTAGAAGGAAAAATCTTTGTCATTTAGTTAAAATGTCCATATATTGAAATGAACATTGTCTATTAAGTGAAATAGCACTTCCTCTCTTTCTCAAATATTTTTCATATCATAAATATATATTATATATACAATATATAAATATGTATTATAAACATATGTATTACGTGTAAATATATTATATAAGCCTAGAATATGTGTAAATAGGTATTATATATAACATATGTATTATATATAAATATATATTATATGGGGGTTCTTATGCTTTCCTCCATCCCTTCTCCTCGCCCCACAGCACATGGTATCTGGTCCAGCCGGCAGGCGCAGGTGCACCTATAAAATAGGAAGAGGTTTTTATTTCTTTCCAGGCCCATTCAAACCAGAGCCACTGACTGCAGCAACCGGTCACCCTGCTGGTGATAAACCATTTCAAATGAAACCTCTTCTGCAAAGATAAAGAAAACGAGATTCACAGTCTCACCTCCTTGGGTCTTACCGCCTTCCTCTTCTTTTTTCGTGAGACCAGCTGCGCACATTATTTTAAAGCCAGCGGTGAGAGCGCACTTCTGCAATAGAAACTTCTCTTCCTACGCACAGAGGCTACTGCCTCGGCCTCAGTCCCACTTGCTCCCCTCAGTCCTGGCAAGTGAGACGCTTCACAGGACTGTGGGGCCCGGTCTTCATGGCCCCCCTGTGCTCCTCTACGGTCCAGAGCTTAGCGCTGCAAGAGACGGCTCGGGGAGCCGGCCTGGACTACTCCTGGAGGGTTCCGCAAACTTCTGACAAGTGAGCTGTGAGGTAGGGGGAGGTTACCCTCTAAGCCAGCTGGGGAGGTAGATACACCATCTGTCCCATACAGCAAACATCTGGAAGCAGAATCATCCGTCTGCCAGTCCCAACGACCACCCCCAGGCAGTCTTTCTAACTGTTCCTTTTCCGAGCTGTTTCGCACAAAGTCACTGAGGCCAGCTCAAGTATTACTAATAGTCCACGCTTCGTGGTTGCTCCAGCTCGTAGGGCAAGAAGGAAAGCTTTCCGGTTCCTTTCCTGAAGGTAACATAACCCGGGTACCAACAGCGGACAAATATCTCGCCACACACTCACACATGTAAGGTCAGTATCGTTCATGCTCGTTCACGCTACATGCATATTCTACATAAAATATGAGCAAAAGTATGTTGAGCAAGAGTGAAAACCAGTGCCAAAGGGTCCCAAGCCAAAGCCCCATATGCACCCTGACTCCAGTGTACCCCACATACCCTCTCTGGCTCGAGTTCTAGGGCACGCAGCAGGGGGAAGATTCTTTTGTCCTTGACCTTGAGAGGGAATGGCCTGCAGGGCTTTGGGGAGAAAGAGTAGGAAAGGACAGAGCGCTGAGCTTCTTGGAAGCCTCCCCAAGGAGAAAGAAGTGGTCACCATGGTTCACCCTTTATCCAGAACAAAAGGAGATGCAGTGTTGCCTTGCCTGGGGCAAGTTACCCTAGGGCCCTTGAGTTTGTATTCTCTCATGCCTTTTCCCACTAGAAGACAGAATTTTGTGGTATAAATTATATCAATTTTATCCCTGGATAAAATGCCTAGAGACGGCGCTCTTGGCCACCCAGGGGCCAAGGCCCAAAGAGAAGGCCCCACTTCCTTTTGACTCTTCACGAGACTGGTATTTCTCAAAGTGTGATAAACGTACCACCTGAAAGCCTGCTTTGAGATTCAGAATCCAGAGCCCACATCCAGATTTTCTGAATCAGAATCTCTTGGGGTAGGGTCCAGGAATGTGCATCAGGAGACATATTCTCGTGTGATTTTTTTTTTACGCATACTCAAGTTTGAAGACCACTGTGTGAACGCATCTGTGACACCCATTCTCAGCTCTGAAGCACTTGACCTAGATTACTAGATTATATTCTTGGTTCCATCACCGTCTGTTGACTGAGCCTCCGGCTTCCCATCTAGAGGATGGAGAAAACTCCTATCTGCGGCCAGCTATGTGTCTAACAGTCTTTGAAGTCCTGAGATCAGAGGGGCCAGATAAACATAGCGCTATTACTTATCCACGATTCACCTGCAAAAGGCCCCCTCAGCATTTTCTTCAGCACCGCGTAGAAACACACCAAGGTAGAAAGGACTTGGGAGCCACAGGGAGTGTGTCTCCCTGTCACTCCACATACATGGGCAGGTTAAAATGATCCATTTCAAAGAACTTCAGATACGTTTTTTCCCCCTCTTTGCAATATTCTAAATCAAATCTGCAGACTCGCGCTCGATCAAGCCCGAGGTAGCTGGAGTCATTCAAATCTCCAAAGGTCTCAGAGCCAGGATGTGAAGGCAGCTACTCGGTCAGCAGGAAAGCCAGCCCACTTCCCTAGGCCCAAGCAAGTTTCCCCAGCGTGACGGAGTGTTTGCGCCGTACAGAGCATTATGTCATTAATACTCAACAACCCTGTGAGCTGGGCTTTATTGTTTTTTATTTTACAGACAAGAATGATGAGACTCAGAGAGGTTAAGGAACTGGCCGAAGGTCACACAGCTGTCACTTCACGGAATCCTGCCTGGGCTCTGAGCCACACTCGGTCACTGACCATGGAGGAGCCCATGATGCAGCTCTTCACCACGAGGAGGCCTGGCCTGCTTCTGCCTTGCCCTGAGGCTTAGGGAAGGTGCTCCATAAAAATTGGTGAGTAAACAATGCGTACCTGGGAGGGGTGGCTTGTCCCTGAACTTGGGCAGACTTCCCTCACACAAGCTGCCTGATCCCAGACTGGATCTCTTGAAGCCATCCGCCCTGGACGCCCCACTCCCCTACCTCACGATCTGATGGGATATTAGTTGTACTGGAAGCCCCCCCCTTTCCCTACCAACTGCTCGCCTCCTATGTGCTATGGAATGAATTTGTGTCACCCCAGAATTCATATGTTGAACCTAATCGATGATGGGATGGCCTTTGGAGCTGGGGCCTTGGGGAGTGATTAGGTCGTGAGTGTGGAGCCCCGATGAATGGGATTAGCGCCCTTATAAAAGAGACCCCAGAAGGGCGCCTGGCTGGCTCCGTCAGTAGAGCATGCCACTCTTGATCTCAGAGTTGTAAGTTCGAGCCCCACATTGGGTGTAGAGATTACTTACAAATAAAATATTTTTTAATTAACATATAATGTATTATTGGTTTCAGAGGTACGCGTCTATGATTCATCAGTCTTATACCCAGTGTTACAAATAAAATCTTAAAAAGAGAGAGAGAGAGAGAGATCCCAGAGAGACCCCTTCTACCATGTGAGTCCCAGCTGGAAGAAAGCCATCCATGAACCAGGAGGAGGGTCCTCACCAGACACCGTATCTACCAGTGCCTTGCTCTTGGACTTCCCAGCCTTCACGGCCGCGAGACACAAATGTCTGTAGCTTAAGCCCCCCAGTCGGTGGTTTTTGTTATAGCAGCCCAAACAGACTAAGTCACTATGTGCCATTTGCCAGGCAGAGAGCTCTAAATATTCTCTTCGTGCTCAGTCTATGGGACTGACTTCCCTGGTGGCCCCGACAGGTGAAGATTCACCGTGTTCCCGGGGTCTGGCCCGCCTCAGTGTGAGGGTCTCCGTCAAGGGCAGGCCCTATTCCTCTCCACCCTGCGGGGCCGCAGCTGCCTTTGTGTATCTAATTACACTCACGGATGTGTGACAAGAGACTGGATGCTCAGCACTGATTCGGAGACTTCCTGTCTGACGGGATCTCCAAGCTTTCATGATTCGATCTTCTCTTCCTCCTGGTGATCCCATTAAAATTATCACGCGGAACAAAAAAGGCCTCGTTGGACAAGGTCCCAGGGACAGAGAGGAACACTCGGCAGACGAGAGGCTTCCGCAGCTTTATAGAAGGTGGAGAGGGTCTGACGCAGTGTGCGCGCAGCTGCCGGCCACAGACGCTGTCGCCCAGGTAACAGCTGGGCCGCCTGGTGGAATTTCCGGAGGCTCCAGATGTGCGGAGTTCAGATGTGACAAGAGGAAGGAAGGGAGAAAAGGTTAGACGAGTGAGATGAAAAATAGACGTACATATTTCTTCTTACACAAGGAACATATGCTCCTTGTAAAATCCAATTAAAATCGAAGTGCCTAAAGTAAAATAGTTCGTTGCCTCCCATCCTCCTGTAGCTGGAACGCATCGCACCTCCTTACCTCCTCCATGCAATTCCTGTTAACGATTTTTGTGTAGCGTCCATGAATTTTCCTCTATGTTTTTGAAACATATACAAACACATGTGCCTTTAGAGATTTTTTTTTTTAAAGATCTTATTCATTCATTTCAGAGAGAGACAGAGGGAGAGCACGAGCAGCGGGGAGAGGGAGAGGCAGAGGGAGAAGCAGTCTCCCAGCTGAGCTGGGAGCCCCACGCGGGGCTCGATCCCAGGACCCTGAGATCATGACCTGAGCTGAAGGCAGACGCTTAATCATCTGAGCCACCCAGGACCCCGCCTTTATAGATTTTTAAAGATAAAATGAGATCACACTATCCATATATTTTTAAGTATAGGTTTTGCTTTTTGCAGGTATGGGGAAGCCAACAGATCAGGGAACAATCACCATGGAAAAGCTAGTTTGTTTCTCCCAGTTCCCAAACGGAGGAGGATGCCACGCCACCCAGGGCCTTTATTGTGGTTTTTACTGGAAGAAATGGTCAGGCAGAGTAAGCAGGCCAGGCAGGTTTAGAATTGGCTAGTTTGAATGAGAGATGCAGGGACTGGCCCCAGCTGCCTTGGCCCAGGCCTTGGGGCCATGAGGGCAGGGGGCTGGTGGTCAGTCCGTGAGCCCTACCAAGGAAGCAGTGGGCAGCATAGGCTGTGGGCTGGTTGGTTTGCGTATGGAAGGTTATAGGGGCAGCACTGGCTAACTAGGAATTAGCTAGCCCCGAGGAGCAGTGTCTCCGGGATCAGCAAGGCCTCAGATGCCAGAGCATCACAAATACAATTAGAAAATACAGTTAACAAGGGCACCAGCGTGGCTCAGTTGGCTAAGCGACTGCCTTTAGCTCGGGTCCTGGGATCGAGCCCCACGTAGGGCTCCCTGCTCAGCAAGGAGCCTGCTTTTCCGCCTGCCTCTCCCTCTGCTCGTACTCTCTCTCAAATAAATAAAAAAAATCTTCTAAAAAAAGAAAATATAGTTAACACAACATATCTCTAATTTTAAAAACCAAATGATATTGAGAACAACAGTACACATACAATAGCTTTTCATTTTTCATAGCTTCATAGGATCCCATACTTGGCATGTTCGCTCACTTAGAACAGAAACTCCGTAAAGGGACAGTTTTGTCTCTTCTGTCCACTGCCATGAGCCCAGTGACTAGAATCATGTCAGACATAGAGTAGATGCTCAAAAATATCTACTGAATGAATAAACAAGTGGACCATATAATATATTCAAGCACTGCCTAATCAATAGATTAGTATTTCTTAGTATTCTGAACAATGCTTCGGTAACTATCCTTGTAGATAGATCTTTTTGCATTTGAATTAGTGAGGATTGAGTTTGGAGAGTAAAATAAAACCCGAAAAATTGTGACTGAACTGAGATAGATATTTAAGTTTCTCTCTTATGTTCAAAAAGGCTGGCAGTGGTCAGGTCGAGGCTGGGGTGGTCCTCCCTGGAGCTGGGGCCCAGTCTGGCTCTGATCTCATTCCCCAGGACACCTCAGCATCCAAGTGCTGTCAGAACTCTAGCCAGCAATCAGCATTCCAGACAGAAGAAAAAAGCAGAGCCCCAGGAGTATTACTCTTTCCTTTGAGGAGACTTCCTAGAAGTTGCTGTGTCTGCCTTTACATTATCGCCTAAAACGGGAGTGCACGGCCACCGATCGCGACAAGGATGATGGGAAATGTAGCCATTATTCCCGGGACCCTGTGCCCAGCTTATCCTCCGTAGCTGAGGAAGACAGGGTGGTTGGATATTAGGAAACAACTAGCTTTTATTTCCGTCAGATAAGTTTCTGGAAGTAAAATTGCTCTATTGGAAGGTACACGCATTCAAACATTTTTAATAAATACTGCCAAATACTTTCTGGAAGGGTATTGATCAAATCCCTCCAACAGTGTGTGAGAGAACCCGCTTCCCTACTCACTACCATGAATATGGGAAAAACTTTTAAAGAGTGATGATCTGATGGGCAGAAGAATCCATCCAGTGGTGTGTTCATTTGTCTTTACATGACTACCATCATGCTTTAGCCTCTTTGCACATATCTGTTGGCCATTTTCCATTCCTCTTCCATGAACTGCCTGTCCATACCCATTGCTCATATTACTTCTGGGAAGAATTTTTTTTAATGCTTTCACAAAAATGGAATCATGCTATGCATTTGATTTTGCAACCTGATTTTTTTCATAGATATCGTTCCCTATCAATACATAAGTTACCATCTCATTCTTTTCAATAGTATAGATTAACAAAATTACATAACCATACTCCCACTGCTGACTCTGTTTTCCACCTATAGCAAATGTTGGCTCTAATTTCCACCTATAGCGAAAAAAGAAAGAGAAAGAAAGAAAGAAAGAAAAAAAGAAAAAGAGAAAGAAAGAAAGAAAGAAAGAAAGAAAGAAAGAAAGAAAGAAAGAAAAATGCTGTTATGACATCCTCATCATTCATCCTTGCACACATAAGTGTTGACAGATATGTCTGCAAAGTTATTACCCTAGAGAGTTTCTCAGAACCTTATTCATAATTTACTGACTTTAGATTAAAACCCAGTTTTAAAATCCTGGTTAGGGGCGCCTGGGTGGCTCATTCGGGGAGCCTGCTTCTCCCTCTGCTGCTCTCCCTGCTTGTGCTCCCTCTCTCTCAAATAAATAAAGTCTTTTTTTTTTTTTTAATCCTGGTTATACAGAGTCTATATAGTCAGTAGAATTGGTATCTAATCAGTAATCCTTTGGTGGCAAGTGACAGAAATCCAACCCAAACTGGTTTACTGGAACCGACTGTGCCCATAATCCCTTTATGTCTGACTTGAGGACATGCTTTCTTTATTCCTTGTATTAGATACTAGAGATTAGTCCCTTTCCATCAAAGCCCTCCCCTGTGGACACTGTCACAGTAGCCCCAGGATGATTGTCTCAAGGATATCTAAAAGGGTATTGGTAGCCTAGGTCCATAGAAGAATTCCCCTAGGAAGCCAGAGGCAATTGTGGGCAAAGCCTTCCTATCCCTTGCTGTGCTTTGAAGGTGGGAGTGAAGGTTGCCCCTGGGTTTCCACGAGGAGCAAAAGAGTTAAGATGCCTCTGTCTTGGAAGCCTTTAGGCACCAGTGGGGCCGGGCTGTGGTGTGGGAGGTGCTGGGAGAAGGGACTCTCAGATCCTAAGACAAATGGTGGTCTGTACTACAAGGGTAGCTTTCTCAGTCCCCAGGAACAGGCTTGAGGCTTTCTCAGCTCCTCAGGAGGGGCTCAGGACCTGGTCAGTAGACTTAAGTGCCATCCCCTAGGAATCCATAGGAATCCATAGCTCTTCCCCAATGCCTGTCTTCTCGAGCTGAATCTAGAATGGTGAGAAAGCCCAGGAGAGCTGGTATGAGCCTACACTTCAGAGGGAGATCTCCATTGGTGTGCACTCCCACTTTGCCCCCCCCCCCCCCCGCCCCTTATGCTGTTTGGGTCCTGATGCTCCTGCCAGGTGGGGGGTTTCACACATCTTCAAAGGAGGAGTGTTAAGCAGATTGAAGCTAATAAAGAACTAAAGCCTGAAGCAATCAGCAAGCTCCCTCAGATTCCTGAGAGCTAGGCAAACACAAAGGAGGGATGAAAGTCTCTTGCTAACCCGGAGGGAAACTGAAACATCCAAGAGTGGATTCTTACAGACAGTAATGTGACAGAGTTCATAGAAAAATTATATGAACATCAGAAGTTACTGAAGCTCGTTCTCAGTTGTATTGGGAGACCCATCATTGCACCCAGAGAAAAAATTGTCTACTGTGGTAAAAGCTAATGTAATATAGCATACATATCATTCTGGAATAAAATAAATAGAATAATATACTTTATATTTCCCAAGTGCTTTTCGTTTTTGGAGATTTCAATACCAGAGCACTCAGCCAACATTATCTTACTGCTCTACCATGTTTCCTTTCTATAAATTTCCCTTAATATATTCAAAACCTACTTCTCGCTGACAGAAACAAGTCAAGAATGCCTCGGTAAGAATGAAGTAGTTTTCTAAATGTAAAAGTCCCCCATAGGGAAGAGACTGCACCACAGAGCTCCCAGGTGACACTTGACTCTACTCACTGGGCTCATGGGGGGCTCCATTTTGAAATCTCAAGACACTGAGGGGTTTCCATGCCCAGACTGCTCAGGCAGGCCCAGGGAAGGGACCCAATTACACATGAGCTGACCACAGTTGCCTCCAAGGACGCACTGCTCTGTGGTTACCAAGGCTCCCTGCATTGTAGCATGTGCGGGTTGGTACTCCATTTTCTCCTTGTCTTTTCGGGCACCATGAATCCCCACAATGAGGTTAACCATAAATCAACTTATACCAGGAAGTGATGGTTTCTTTATGTCTGACTTGAGGAATCCAAGTGGCTAGAAGCTAACCTCTTCTCTTCTTGAAACCTGGGCTGGTGGGAGGTATGCGGGCCTGGAAATCAAGTGCAGGCACTGTTCAAGGGCCTCTCTGAGCCTCAGTTTCCTAATTGGCCCTAAATTTCCTAAAAATGAGGAAACAGCCTCAATGATCCATCCCTAAGGAGCCCGCCTGCCAGTACTAGAATTCCATGAATCTCTGATGTCATAAGAGAGTTGAAATTATTTAGAATTGAAGTAATTCTCTATTTTTTTAAAAAAAAATTTTATCTTTTTTTTTTAAAAGTAAGCTCTTCTTCCAATGTGGAGCTCGAACTCACGAGCCCTGAAATCGAGAGTCGCATGCTCTACCGACTGAGCCAGCCAGGCACCCCTCCAGTGTTTTTTCAGATGAGTATATTACATCCCCTCTCTCTGCACCAAGAGCTACAACATGATGACCTCTGTCTTTCAAGACAACCAAAAGTGACACAAGGTCCAGAATCCAAGGACCCGGAGCCACTGAGGCAAGGACAACGCCCACTTTGGGCAGGGGAGTGGTCCCAGCACTTGAAGCTCCTCTTGTAATTGCAAGCTGAAGCCTCCAACTAATGTCTGATTCCACTTAATGTGTTTACTGAAAAGTGCAATCTGATCTCCCCCCAACAAGAATGAGCAGATTCATGGCCACGCAGGTAATGTAACTTCTGTTCTTTTCCCTTCCTATTTATTAGTTCTAATTTCGTGGGGGCAGCGATGAAAGGAGCATTCTGATCCTCTTAAGCTTCAGCTTGGAAAAAATACATAAATGTGAATAAAAATTCCCCCTTCTCTTCATTCTACCAAAGCCCTGTGGAATTAATTTTACCACACCAAGCCCCACTGAAATCAAGGGGGTAAGCTCCTGAATTCATTTCCATGGGACTTGGCATTGTGAAAATAATTGGATTGCACTGCAGACTAACACGCCTTTCAGGAAATAGAGAAAATGTGCCTTTGCTAGTAGGTGGGGGAAAACTCGTCTAAGTGCTGGTAGGTTTCACCCTGTGTTTTCGGCATTGTCTTGTCAAGAAGAGCTATTATCAAGTCCCAAATGAGCGCCACAGTACTACCCTCAATGAGGTGTTTAAAACTGCCTTCCCTAGTGAGAATGAAAGCACTTCTTTTGTTCCCGTCTTTAAAATTAACTGCATAGTATTACCACCATCAATGAGGTGTTTAACATCAAAATTGCCTTCCCTGGTGAGAAGAAAAACACTTACTTTGTTTCCTTCCTTAAAATTAATTGAGGTTTTTAAAAACTCATCCTTATTCAACCAACAGTTGCATAGAAGGGGGAGGAGAGAAGAAGATGGAATTTTAAAATGTTGCCTTTGGTAGCCCATCCAAGGTTTTCAGTGTGTTCTTTCTGTTTAGATCACTGGCTGGACTCTTTTCTGCCCCTCTGCTTTATTATTCCCCCAGAATATTTTATAACACTGGTCATCAGTGTGACCCTGGGTAGGGATTAATTCATAGGTTCTTGCTAAAATGAAGGAATAAAGGAATGACTCCATCGACTCAGATATTCCTTCTTAGCTTGCAAATTTACTACAAGCCTACTCGTCTGTTGGTGTTAAAGAAACCGCTTTTTTTTTTTTAAGATTTTATTTATTTATCTGACAGAGAGAGACACAGCGAGAGCGGGAATACAAGCAGGGGGAGTGGGAGAGGGAGAAGCAGGCTTCCTGCTGGCGCCCCAAGAAACCGCTTCTTAAAAATTAAAATTAGTCTCTAGTATTAAAATCTGAGGGGGCTTTGGTAGATATGGCTAAAGATGCTCCCTGTCCCCATTTTCCTCTGGAGTTCCAGAAGCGGCTCTAACTTTTATAACCCTCTGGCTAGTACTCGAGCTGTGGGGTGTTCTGTGGCCGCTGCCTTTTGCAAGATGGGGAAGAATGCAGAAGGTAAAGAGGCAAAGTCTTGACTTTTGCAGGTCAGAATGCCAGATAGGACATAAGAGCAGTAAGGGTAGAAGAATATTACATAAAGAACCAGGCTCTGATCCCGATGAGAAATTCCCCACAGGAAAGGAGAACTTGAAGGGGCAGGGTCGGAACCAAGACGATGACTGTTGGCATTTTTCCGAGAAAGCCCCCACGTCCTGTCCCCCTGCTCCCTAGGCTGACCTGCAGAGGGAGGAGCAGATGATGAAAAATTCAATAGGCTTGGGGGTCCTTGAGCTGGATGACCCATGCCTCAAGAACGCAGGGAAGCTGGAAGACACCCAGAGCACCCCTCCTCCCAGCATGCATGGATGAGTAGACTAGAATGTCTGCCGGTTGCATCTGGGCCAGTGGGCCTGAGACAGCCTCACAGAGAACATGGTGCCCTAAGCCATGGGATGTTCCCCATGCCTGAGACGGGCGTGAGTACAGCAAGGAGAGTCCTCTGACTCAAGGAGACCCTGCCACAGGAGTGAGAAGGATGAAGCAGTGGCCTACAAGAACAAAAAACTGATAAAAAAGATGAATGTTTTAGGGGATGCCTGAGAACTCCTCACCTTGACCGCCCCCTCCCACCTTTAGTGTCTATGCCTCCACACTATGTAAGCTCCCTGGAATGGAGACTCCAAATCGTGAATGGACTGAAATTTTGTCTCCACTACTTGGTGAAATGGGACCTAAAAATACAAAATGAATTCAATCATAGAAAAATAGTTACATTTCCGGAGGTGCCTGGGTGGCTCAGTCAGTTAAGTGTCTGCCTTCAGCTCAGGTCATGATCCCAGAGTCCTGGAATCAAGCCCCACATCAGGCTCCCCGCTCAGTGGTGAGTCTGCTTCTCGCTCTTTGATCTCTCTTGCTCTCACTCTCTCTCTCAAATAAATGAATAAAAATCTTTAAAAAAAAAATAGTTACATTTCTTTGTGCACCTTGAGTTTGTGGAATGAGATTTGTACCTGCCTAAACTCGGTTCATTTGCAAAGATGTTATTTGTATAAATAAAGAAACCAATTATTACAACTGCGCATGACCAAATAAAACCTGAAACATGTTTCTAAAGTGCATTTATTGAGTGTAAACTATGTACCAGGTCTGACCTATTCTCTTTATATACATGATCTCATTTATATTCCTTAAAATTCACAGGTGCTGGGAACACCCCTTTTTTCTGTTTAAGGAAACAGAGATTTAGAAAAATTACTTTTTTTTTTTTAAGTAAACCCTACACCCAACATGGGGCTCGAACTCACAACCCTGAGATCAAGTGTTACACGCTTACCGACTGAGCCAGCCAGGTGCCCCAAGAGAAGTTAAATAATTTGCCCAAGGCCACATGTGATAAATAATAGAGACAGAGTTCAAACCCAGGAATGTCTGACTCCTAAATCAATTTTTTTTTTTTTTTTTTTTTTACGATCTTACTTTTAAATAATCTGTACACCCAATGTGGGGCTTGAACTCACAACCCTGAGATCAAGAGTCGTTTGTGTGGGGTGCCTGGGTGGCTCAGTAGGCATTTGCCTCCGGCTCAGGTCATGATCCCAGGGTCCTGGGATTGAGCCCCATGTAGGGTGTGTGGGGCTCCTTGCTCAGTGGGGAGCCTGCTTCTCCCTCTCCCTCCGCTCCCCCGTTCGTGATCTTTCTCTCTCTCTCAAATAAATAAATAAAATCTTTAAAAAAAGAGTCACTTGCTCTACAGACTGAGCCAGCCAGGCACCCCCTAAGCCAATATTCTTAACCACTCAATTAAGCTACATACTGTCCCCTTGCTGGCTTCCCAGATCTCTCTGGAACATTTCTTTCTACTGCTCCTGCTGTTTGTAGTTTCAAGGCACTCATGCATTCACGTAATGGAGCCCTGGGTACAAAGAAGCACAAAGTTCATATCCTTCTTGCTCCTCAATACCAAATTGCCCAATAACTAAGTGGTTTATTGCTGTCATAATCTTAGTGCCCTGATTTAACTAGTTGTAGCTCACTTTTGCAGCCTCTACACCTTGTGAGTTCATCAAAATTGCTGATTAATTAAACTTCACGAAGGAGCAAAATGTGACAGACCAAAGTTCTAGACCAGAAGTCAATATACTGACTATGTTCCTTGGTTTCTCATTCTTGCTCTTCCCTTAACCAATTGTTTGATCTTGGGCAATCACTTAATCACTCTGACCCTCAGTTTCTTCATCTACAAAATAAATACAATCTTACAGTCCCCTTCCGGCTCTAACCTTCCATGATTCTGAAGAGCCAAGATCAAGTTTATTATTTTATGGGAACTCGAACTGTACTTTTCCAAATATGAACTGTTCTCTGATCTCTATCTGTATCTCAGGCCTAGATTTAAATCTCCTACATTCTGGCATAAGGCACAGGTAAAGAGTTTCACAGAGATGGGAAATTACATATAACAACACCTCATCTTGATAGCATTAGGAAAAACATGAAGACTAAAGATGAAATTGTTTTCAGGAAGACTCTATATAATGCTATACAAAGAAATGTAAGAATTGCTGTAAAAAGATTTTATCACTTTGTCTAAGATGTGGAGGAAAGAAGTCATCCTGATAAAAAGACTTCACACAGGACAATTGTCTTGTGTCCTTTGAAACTGCTTACTACCATCCTTTCTTTAAAATATTTTCTGGTATTTGGTAATCCTTCTCATATGGCTGTTATTTCCATTTCCTTAAGTGTTAATTCTTTGATCTATTTAGTTTGTTATTTTTCCTTGCATGATACCGACCCTGCTCAAGTGCTTTATTATTCTCAAGGTGGACACATGACTTAGACCTATGCAATCAGAATATTTCATACCCCTGGCTAGAGTGTTTATTTAAGGGATAAATGGATTCCCAAAAGAACCTCAGGACATTGGCAGGAACTATCAAGAAAGAGAAGTTCTCAGGTTGCCGAGCTAGAGAATGTACACGCTGTGGGCTACTAGGAGCCATCTGGCCACTATATAAGAAGAACTTGCCCGAGATTGAGGCTGACACAGAAAAAGCAAAGCATACAGATCAAGAGGAACAGGCTTCCTGATTATATTATTCAAGTACTTGGATGCCATGGTTTACTCCCTAGTCTGTCAAAAACACAGCCAATAAATCCCCTTCGCGTTTAAGCAGAAGCCATTTTAAATCATAATTTGTTTTGTCACTTGCAATGAAAATTAATCAAACTAGAATTTGTGAGCCTGTAGACAAAGTCCATAATTCTCCACTTCTCCACATCTGTAGATGCCCAAGGGGTCTTTCTAAAATTGAGGTAATTGTTTTGCCACAGAAAAAGGTAAAGTGGAATCATATCGTATCTTTCATTTACATGTTGATTTTGGAAACTAACCCCCATGAAGGATGTAACTTCACAATCTTATTTAAATCTCAAAGCAGCCACCAAATTGATTGACATTTATTAATGTTAAGGATTAATGTAAAAACACACAGCACAAATCCTGCAGGTAAATAGGAACACTTGAGAATTTTCTACCAGTTGCCAAGTTACCACTAGCAATTGCATTTTCTCTGAAAGCCAGGCTTTTTCTTTTTTTTTTTTCTTTTAAAGATTTTATTTATTTATTTGTCAGAGGGAGAGAACAAGCAGGGGGAGCGGCAGGCAGAGGGAGAAGCAGGCTCCCCGCTGAGCAAGAAACCTGATGCGGTGACTCAATCCCAGGACCCTGGGATCATGACCTGAGCTGGAGGCAGACGCTTAATGGACAGAGCCACCCAGGCATCCCAAGCCAGACTTTTTGAATGCCCAAATATCTACCTTATGGCCTTGCTTCTAGAATTTTTTTTTAAGATTTTATTTATTGGGGCTCCAATAAATAAAATTTTATTTATTTATTTATTTGAAAGAGAGAGAGCATGAGCCAAAGGCAGATGCTTAACCGACTGAGCCACCCAGATGCCCCATCTTCCAGAATTTTCTTACATGACATGGGAATCAAGAGCTGATTGTCTAAAATTGAGAGATTAAGAAATTAAAGATTAAGTATAATACCTAAATGTGTGACAGGTGGCCAACAAAAGAATAATAAAAATATAACTAACAACAATTGGGAGAAGGAAGGGATAGTGTAAGTGATATGGACATCACCTTTCACATTCAAAGGTGGAATAAGTACTTCTTAAAGTTGAAAAATCAAGAAATAGAAACATTAGCATGTAACTTAGAGTTACGAAAATAACCACCCAAAGACACAAAGATAGAAGATGACATAACTTTGTAAATAAAAGCTGTTATTTTTAGAGTGGTACCAGGCATCAATGAGAAGGGGGAGAGATTTTTCACCTTCATTTTATGTCTTTTATCTCCCCTTAAAAGTTTCATTTCTGGGAGTCTGTATAATTTTTAAAAATTGGCCAGAACTTTAAAAACTCTGCTCATCTAGGCAGCTTGCTCCCTATCTAGAATGTCCATTTCCAGCATTCTGTATCACGTGGGCTCCATCTCAGCTTCCCACCTCCAAACCTACAAACACTTTTTTTCTTTGAAAACGGGGAAGTGTCTCTCCTCCGACCTGAGGTTAATCTCTCTACCTGTGTGTAGAATCCATGTCCCTCCCACTCCTTCAGAAATTGTTACCCTTTTTTCCTTCAGTATCCCCAAACTCTCCCTCTACTGGTTCCTCCCAGTCACAGATGCACGAGCTCAAGCTACTCGCATCTTACTAAAAGCTGTCTGGACGCCATGACCCTTTCCATCTTCCCCTCTCTTCTCTCCTTCACAGTCAAACGTCTCCTTTTCCTACTCCTGAATTCACTCCAGTGTTGAGTCTGTCTCCATCGCTCCACCAAATGGTTTTGCTAAGCTCACCAATGGTTCCAACCTCTACATCCGTTAATAGCAGTATTCCTCTTCCTTGATTTCTCCCCCAGCTACTGGGGACCACGGTCTTCTTAAAACATTCTCTTCTTTGACTTGCAGGACACCTCATCTTTTCACTGTGGTTTGTCTAACGTGTGACCTCATGGATTGTTTGGTGTAAAAGTTTTCTCTTCAGTGTGGAATATTTCTCAGGTCAAGCTATAACCTCAGCCGTGACATTGACTAGAGCATTTGCTTTACACAGACCACCGCACTCCACATGCACCCCTTCATGCCAAATCCTTCCTCAGTCTTCCGCTTGTTTCTTCAGTCACCCTCAAGAGCGGGAGCCATCTTTCAGGTTGCTCCATGGGGGAGCCATCTTGCACAAAGGCCAGCTTGCCATGGGAGTTTTTACTGGATTTCTTCAGAGACACAATGTAGCTACAGTTTTAATGGATGTGCTTCTCCTTGTAGTGGAAAACTTAATCTCATGAAATTAAGAGAATTCAGCCACTTGTGGCTTAAAACACAATTTGGGGGGTGATGGTGGATATTTCTCAGTTTATTAGGATTTTCTCCCTGTCCTCCTCTGATCAGGTTTCTTGTGGGGGCAGTGGTAGGGGGAGAGGCTTGGGTGTCATCCTAGCATCGTCTCTGTACTTCGCTCTTTCCATGCTTTCTTCCCTGTTGGATCTACTGAGAGTGAACTGTCTGATCTCCCAGTACAAGCAGCACACATTGGTCACCGGTGGGGAGTTTGAGGGCTCTCCCCTATTGATTGGCTCTATGTGGATCTCAGGGGCCTGATGACTTGTTGAGAACTAGCTGCTACCTCCTTTGCAGCCTGGGCCATCCAATCCTCTAGCCTCATTTGGATCATGCTGCCTGGGAGGCACCTCAGCATTCCTCTCTCACTATGGAACTTTTTGGATTCCTCTAGGACCTGTGAGAGACGTGTGTGTGTGTGGGGGGGGGGGGGTGTGTGCGTTTGTGTGTGCGCGCGCGTGTGTTGGGGGAAAGGAAGGGAGCAGAACAGTTGGTTATCAGAGCAATAAAAGGCTCTCTCTGTGCTCATTTCTACTCTTCTAAAGGCTAACCCAAGATGGCTCAGGGCACTAAATGGGTTGTCTTCTCCCAAAGGTCCAAACAAGCCAACACTACCCCCCCACCTTCTCCATCATTCACACTAATTTTCCTAAATTCTCTTCTTAAACCTTTTTTTCTCTGAATTCCTCCCACAGCCCAAAAAGGAATTGGTCTCCACAGGGTGAGAAGGTTTTTTCTTTTTCCCTTTTTTTAAATATATACCATTCTTCTTAACTTCGTGGTCCATGGTCTATGCCCTGAATCTCTATGTAAAGTCAACTTTTTAAGAATGAAAAAAAAAAAAAATACATGTATCTTTTCTTTCTCTCAAGCCCCTGGCTCTTGAAAAGTACTTCAGCTTTCAGACCATATTGCTTTTATTTTAACTTTAAAAAAATTATATTGGCTGTGAATTGTTTAAGACCGATGAATCACAGACCTGTACCTCCGAAACAAATAATACATTATATGTTTAAAAAAAAAAAAAGAAGATAGAAGGAGGGGAAAAATGAAGGGGGAGAAATCAGAGGGGGAGAGGAACCATGAGAAACTGGACTCTGAGAAACAAACTGAGGGTTCTAGAGGGGAGGGGGTGTTGGGGGATGGGTTGGCCTGGTGATGGGTATTAAGGAGGGCACGTTCTGCATGGAGCTCTGGGTGTTATACGCAAACAATGAATCATGGAACACTACGTCAAAAACTAATGATGTAATGTATGGTGATTAACATTACATAATAAAATAAAATAAAATAAAAATTATATTGGAACTCAGGCACTATTCTCCCCTCAAGGCAATGAAACCCATAGGAAGAAGACTACGTGGGAACAAGAAAATAAGTGAGAAAATTCTTGGCTTAAAATGCACACATAGGTATGTAATCACAGATTCTTTTACTTGCCATCTTCCCTCATGCCAGAGAATTCATGAAGGCAAAACCCGTAACATGTCTTGTCTTTTAAATTGCCAGATTTCTGCGGCCTTTCACCCCTCTCAAGTTTCAGAAATTTTCAGTGAAAAGGAGAGAAGAACAAAATAGAAGCAAAATCCTGAGCTTCAAAACTCCTTTGTGCCGATGTTTTTACGAAGTTTCACTTGCTATAACAGAAAAGCGGGCAGTTTTCATGCACCAGGTGGACGTTGATTATTCCAGCATGTATATAAATTACGTTTAAAAAAATCTTATCCAATTTACTTTTTTGGCTTGATTATTCTGATTCAAACATTTTTGAATCAAAGTCCACAAACATTTAATGGAAGGAAAATTTCTTTTTTACTTCGTAATTTATCATAATTGCACAGCACTTATTTTAACTTACTAAAAGGTATTGATCTTGAAAACATATATACCTGAAATTGGAAGCGTAACGATAAGCCGGCGGTCCTAAGTGTGGACAATATAAAGTAGGGGAAAAAAAGCTCTAAGGGGTTAAGGTTTGGGGCACTTTTCCATGCTGCCTCCTGGCTATTTGTCCAGTTGGGGGTTACTGTTTGTTACTCTAAGGGAACACTACGATCGTCCTCGGCGCAGTTGTTTTTGACCAAAACCCCAGGCGAGAGGAAGCCGGGATCGCCAGGGTTGCGCGCGGGGAACCAAACCCAACCCTGCGGGGCAAGGGCGAGTTTCAGAAACGACTCCACGGGCCACAGCGAACTGGACTAATCGTCTGACCTTACTATCATCATTATTACGATTTAACATGTTAACTCTTAAACATTCCTAAATGCCCCGCGTCTGGGACGGCCTCTGAAGGCTCCGCTCGTCTACATTCAAAACAGCACCGGAAGCTGTTTTCTGACAGGATCAAAAGATGGAGGCGAGCTTTTGTTTACTTCGGCCCCGCTCAAAACAAGCGTCTGCGGGCCAAAGCGCGCACACCTCGCATTCGACCCGCGCCTTGGGGGTCCGCGAGGACGCGGCGGCACGCGAGCCCTTGGCCCGCCCCGGCCCGGCTGCCCTCCGCCGCCCCGGCCTTCCGGGCCTCCACGCCCCGCGCCGCGGCGGGCCGGCGAAGGGAGGGAGGCGGCGGGAGCGCGCGCGGCGTCACAAAGCCGAGCCGGAACGCCGAGGTTGGCGCCGGAGACCGGGGCGCCCCGGGCGAACCCACTTGCGGCCCGCCCTCCCGGGGCGGGAGGCGCGAGCGATCGCTCCCCGCCTCCCCCTCCGCCCCTGCGGGCGCCCCTCCGCCGCCGGGCCGGGCCGCTGCGTCGCGGCCGCTCGGGCGCCGCAAAGCGTCCTGGGAGAACCGGCTCGCGCCGGAAGGACGCGCGGGCGCTCGGCGGCGGCGAGGTTATAAAAGGGAAGGAGCCGGCGGCGGGCGGAAGTGGGCGGTTCAGCTGCTCCGGGCGCTGTTGTTTGGCGTTTGGGCCTCCCGAGGGGCGTTCTGTGGAGGGCCGCCGGTGCAGGCCGCAGTGACAGGGCCGCTCGCCCCCGCGCACCCGCCTCTTTCCCGGTGCAGCGTCTGCTCGCGGCCTCCGCGACTTGCAGGCCCAACATGGCGCAGGAGGTGTCGGAGTACCTGAGCCAGAACCCGCGGGTGGCCGCCTGGGTGGAGGCGCTGCGCTGCGACGGCGAGACTGACAAACACTGGCGCCACCGCCGAGAGTTTCTGCTCCGCAACGCGGGCGACCTGGCCCCGACTGGAGGCGATGCCGCGGCTAACGCGGAGGAAGCTGCCGACGCCGAGAGCGGGAGCCGCAATCGGCAGCTGCAGCAGCTCATCTCCTTCTCCATGGCCTGGGCGAACCACGTCTTCCTCGGGTGCCGGTGAGTGAGGAAGCGTCCCTGAGCAGCTCTCCCGGTTTTGTCTTCCGCCCCCGCACGGGGGCCCGGAGCCTCCGCGGGGAGGGGGAAGTTGTGAAGCGCGGGAATCTGCGGGACTGGCTGCCCTCTAAGGGTGAGAAGGGTGTCTCTGCCAAAAGCCGACATGATTAACAGCCTGTCCCGGTTGGGGGGGGGGGCGGGGGGGGGGGGGGGGGCTGGTGGGGTTGTTGGTTGACAACGCGCTCGTGGTGGACGCCGAATTTAAGGATTGGTGAGGAAGGACCCCGCCTCCCAGGCCCTGGCGCATTTGTTTCTGGGGTTCCAGGAAACAGAAAGTTCCTGGCGGTTGGTAGACTTTCTTGATTACAACCAGGAAATGCAGTTCCTGTGGCCTGTTTTTGCACACCCGAAATAGGAGCTTAGAGAAAACACTTTTTAAAAGCGTCTTTTTCTTTTTCAGGTACCCACAAAAAGTTATGGATAAAATACTTAGTATGGCTGAAGGCATCAAAGTGACAGATGCTCCAATCCATACAACAAGAGACGAACTGGTTGCCAAGGTGAAGAAAAGAGGGATATCGAGTAGCAATGGTTAGCAGATCATAGATGTGAACATACATAGGAGTTTAGAACATAAGTTTGATATCATTAGGAATTACTGTTATTACTAATTTTTTTAACAAGCTAGAATTTTTACAATGTTATTAATCAAGTTGGAATGTTAAACCTAAATTATGTGTCTGTGTGTTTTAGGCCCTGATTTTGATAGTTTCCTTTGACTGCTTTAGATTTTCAAGTGTCAAATGTTGTCTATGCTGTTGATCTTTTTAATATTAGAAATTAAATGATGTCATTCAACACTGTTTTAAGAAATTAATGAAGTTATTCCGCACTTTTTAAAGAAATTACTAGCCCTGAAATATTTTTGCCTTGTGTCTTTATTTTAACAAGTATCTGTCTTGTAAATTTTCAGCTGATATGTATGAGCTAGACTTAGTCACATGTCTGTTTTCCTTCTTTTTAGAAGGGGTAGAAGAGCCAGCGAAAAAACGAATCATCGACGGAAAAAACAATTCTGCAGTTGAGCAAGATCATGCAAAAATTTCTGCCAAAACAGAACGTGCATCAGCTCAGCAGGAAAACAGCTCAGCATGTACAGGGCCATCTACGAAATCAGAGAGTAGTGGGAACTCCACTCGAAGCTCTGGCACCTCGAGTCAGAATAGCTCTACAGGTGATGGAGATCGGTCTCTCTCCAGCCAAAGCAGCAGCATTTCCTCTCAGGTAACAGCGGCAGGGTCTGGAAAAGCTTCTGAATCAGAAGCTTCAGAGAAGCACGGTTCAGCATCGATTGTTTCTTCCTTGTTGAAATCCAGTGTGAATAGTCATGTGACCCAATCTGCTGATTCCAGACAACAAAGTGGATCACCTAAAAAGAGTGCTCTGGAAGGCTCTTCAGTCTCAGCTTCTCAAAGCATCTCAGAGATTGAGGTGCCTTTGTTGGGCTCCTCCGGAAGCTCAGAAGGAGAGTTGCCACTGTTGTCTTCTAAACCTGGTTCAGAGACAGTGTCAGGTGGGTTAACTTCCAAAACTAGTTCAGAGGCAAGTGTTTCACCATCTGTTTCTAAAAATAGTTCCTCATCAGGCACATCCTTACTAACTCCCAAGAGCAGCACATCGACAGGTACATCGATGCTGACTTCCAAAAGCACTTCACAGGTAGCTGCGTCACTGTTAGCTTCCAAGAGCAGCTCCCAAACCAGTGGATCTCTAGTTTCCAAAAGCACTTCCTTAGCCAGTGTGTCCCAGCTGGCTTCTAAGAGTAGTTCTCAGACTAGCACATCACAGTTGCCTTCTAAAAGTACTTCACAGTCAAGTGAGAGTTCTGTCAGATTTTCTTGTTGCAAGTTAACCAATGAAGACGTGAAACAGAAACAGCCTTTTTTCAACAGACTGTATAAGACGGTGGCATGGAAGTTGGTAGCTGTTGGTGGCTTTAGTCCCAGTGTGAATCATGGCGAGCTCCTAAATGCAGCTATTGAAGCTCTGAAGGCAACACTGGATGTGTTTTTTGTTCCGCTAAAAGAACTAGCAGATCTGCCTCAAAATAAAAGCTCTCAAGAAAGTATTGTTTGTGAATTGAGATGCAAGTCTGTGTACTTGGGCACTGGCTGTGGAAAAAGCAAAGAAAATGCAAAAGCTGTTGCATCAAGAGAAGCACTGAAGTTATTTCTCAAGAAGAAGGTAGTGGTAAAGATATGTAAAAGGAAATACAGAGGCAGTGAAATAGAAGATCTGGTACTCCTTGATGAAGAGTCAAGGCCTGTAAACTTACCGCCAGCATTAAAACATCCTCAAGAGTTATTATAATATGTCCAAAATACCACTGCATATCATGTCTGGTATTTGAAGAGAAAAACTGGCTTACTTTTGTATAATATAAAACACAGGCTTTCACAAATTTTGTATTGCTTTTTTCCAGTTTTGCAGAGAATTTACATTCTAGTTCTCTTCACACAGTAGAAGTTGTAAATAATTTATGAATGACAGTACATATTAAAAAGTATGCATTAACAGCATACCAGTATGCTGTTTTATTTGCTGAAGAAAATACTGTCTTCTATTTTTAATGATCCATTAGGTACGATGTGTAGTTCTGTAGAATCTTAAAACTTTTGTACTACTTTCAATTTGGTGAAAATGTATTAAATTGTCTACCATGCCTTTTTTTTTTTCCTAGCTGAATAAACCTCCACATCAAAGAAAAGGGGACCATAGTATTTGAATGTCTGAAAGTCTGTGAAGCTTAAGGTTTTAAAAATGTTGCCCATAATGTTGAACATGTCTGCTAAAGAATAAAAGAAAAAATAGTTGCCTCAGACTATTTTTATGAGAAGTTGTAAGCATTTTTTAGATATAAAGCAGTATAAAGTACTTAAGGTTATTTTATTCTGAAGTTGTTTAAAATTCACCATGATTTTGACCGCTGCAGATTCTTTAAGTGGGTTAATTTATGTTTGAGGTAAAATACAATTTACACTTTTTCTTAAAGACATAAATGTGGGTTTCTATATTAAGCATATTTTGTGACTACTATTAATAGATTGATTTGTTTAGATATTAAATGCTTTAAGCTATTTTACCTTTTCAAGAAGTCGTGTTTTTTTTTCCCCCCCTCTAAGAACCAATTCCTGCAAATGGGCTTCCCACTACTGGTCGTTATAAATTACAATCAGGTGATTTTTCATAGCTGATAGACAACTTTTTATGGATAGAGAAGTTAGAGTTTGCAAATCTAGAACTAGTTGAACTAGATGGTTTTTTAAATTTACAAATCTAGGCAAATACTGGGAACAATGGAGAACCACGTGCAGCTCAAATGAGCTTGTTCAGTTGAATTACGTTTGTTAGTAATGAAATGGAATCCTGTGTCTGTTAGGTGATTCCGACTATTACTCTATTGTATATTCTGTTTCATTTTTCTCCAAACTCCGGCCCAAAATGTTACCTTGATGGCCTTTCTTCTGTCTAGCTGCTGCACATTGAGCAGTGGTGGCAATGATGTATAGAGAAAAATGAAGAAATGACCTTTTATATGCTAGTTGTATTGGAATAGGAAAATTGAACATAAGGAGCACAATTCTAAGTATGCAGAGGATACTTCTATTTTACATTCTAGAACTGGACAAGGGATACATACTTGAAAGGGTCAGCTTTCGTTTTACCAGATAATCTAATGATTCAGTTTGAGGATGTTTCAATTAGATACCAAGGTCCATATTCTGTAAATGGGTTGCCTTTATATGTTGTGAGAAGCAGTAACATGAATGTTATGAAAGCACTTCTAATTATCCTAAGTCTTGCAATGTGTTATTTTGCTGGACAGTGATTCCCAGGAAAGTGAGCCAAATACTACAAAAGATAAATTTCTGTAATGTATCTAATTAGGTGGTTTGCTAATTTCCTAAATTGGCTTGTTTCAAGTTAGTATATTTTAAATTATAGTAATCTTTTGATATGGTAGAATTGGAGGAAGTTGCTTAGTGTAAAAACATTGTTTAATTTATAAACATTTATTTGCTATGGCCTTACTAAAAGCTTATAAAATACTCAATAAAAATGAATCCCTGATATGAGAGAAATGCATATTTTACAATCGTTCAGGATAGTATAGTGCAGAAGAAAACAAGCTTTGGGTAGGAATCTGTTATTCTTCAGATAGAATCTTGGCTCCCTTTGGGAACTTAACCTTCATCTGTAATACAGAATATTGACTTCCATCTGTAATATAGGACTAATGGCTGTCTCAAAGAGCAATGAGGATTAAAGGAGATAATACACTTAAACTGTCCAGTACAGTGCAATATACTGTAGTTCATTAATTGCTTATGTATGCATGCTCATTTCCTCACAACTTTATGAATAACTATTCTCATTTGGCCAATTCTTCATTGAAACAAAGTAATTTGGTCAAAGAATGCGTTCACACCCACATCTGATTGCAGAGCATAAGCTCCTACTGTGTTACCTTTCTCATTTCTCTAAATACTAACATTTCTAAAAATCCCCCAGACTCCAGTTTTCTACGTTTTATCAAGTGACAGAACATCTTTCCAAAGCCTCATTTCCTTGGAATGAGTCACATCAGGAACTCTTGTTTCTTTTCTTTTTTTAAGATTTTATTTATTTATTTGACAGACACAGCGAGAGAGGGAACACAAGCAGGGGGAGTGGGAGAGGGAGAAGCAGGCTTCCCGCGGAGCAGGGAGCCCCATGTGGGGCTCGATCCCAGGACCCTGGGATCACGACCTGAGCCGAAGGCAGACGCTTAACAATTGAGCCACCCAGGCGCCCCAGGAACTCTTCTGTTTCTTAATCCTTCTCCTTATACTTGCATGTCTTGGAATATCCTCAACTGGGGAATTAGCCCTGACGGGTGCAACTGAAATTTGGTTTTTTTATTATTTTTTAAGATTTTATTTATTGGAGCACAAGCAGGGGAGAGGTGGTGGGAGTAGCAGGCTCCCGGAGGAGTAGGGAGCCCAATGTGGGGCTGGATCCCAGAACCGAAGATAGGACCTGAGCTGAAGGCAGACGCTTAACCAACTGAGCCACCCAGGCACTCCTGAACCTTGTTTTTAAAGAAAGCCCTAAAGGGGTGCCTGGGTGGCTCGGTCGGTTAAGTGTCTGCATTTGGCTTAGGTCATAATCGCAAGGCCCTAGGATTGAGCCCTACGTTGGGCTCCCTGAGCAAGGAGCCTGCTTCTGGAGTCTGCTTCTCCCTCTCCCTTTGACCCTACCCCCTGCTCATGCTCTTGCTCACTTGCACTGAGTGAATAAATTATCAAGATGGGAAATACTGAATTTCATCCTTAAATTGAGGTGAGATGATGTTCTAAAACTGATTTTTCTTGATGGTGCTAAAGTCAGGATTTTTTAAAGGTAAAGTTAGTTGACTTTGAAGAATGGTGTCATGAATTTTTAACCCAAATTTTTGGGGCCTGCCACTGCTTCCATTGGCTAGGGTGATTGTCATAAGGATAAGTGTAATTCCCCACCCAGGCGCCCCCCAAGGCTTTTTATATGCATTATATACATGTACACATGTATATACATGTCTATATATACATGTCTGTATAAAATACATATAAAAAGCCTGCTCCAATTTATGTATGAAAGGGCCATCGTTTTTCCTACTAAGTGCAGCTTTTTTTTGGTACACATTTCTCCTTGCTGTTTAGATCCCTGAGTAGTGGCAGTGAGAAGGTAACCAAAGCCAGCATCAACTGGGAACCAGCTCAGTCCTACAATTGTGTTGTAGTTTAAGGGGAATTTGTAGGCTTTTTCCTCAAAAATTGTGCTAAAGTCCTACATTGACTCACTTCACCGGCACATCTCTGGGTATCCATTTCAGCCATGACTTTAAAAATATATATTTAATGTAGTTAGTGAATAGAAATGCTCTTTGTAGCTTTTTACCATTTAAACAAAAAAAGAGAAGTGCGGGGGTTGTCAAGCCCATTAATTTTCCCACTATTCCACAAGAAAGACACTGGTAGAAATTTCACATTTCCCTGGCTTTCTTAAATGCACCTTGGTTGTTATCCAGCTAGAACCATTCATTTTTACTTTGCTTTCTGTATTCCCAGTTTTAACCTCTCTCTACTTTTGTTTCTAAAAAAAAAAAAGACTGAAGGAGGATTATTACCTGCAAATGAACATTAATTTGTCAAGATTTCTTTTATCTGTTCCTTTGCTGTTTATAGAGCAAAAAAAATGAGTAGTTGGTAGAAAAAGTCCCAAACTAAATGGACTAACTTGGAAAGGGGAAAAAATGTAATACCAAAAAGGAATGGTTACATACAGGATATTTATTTGGAAAGTAGGATTTCATATGCCAGTACTTTAACAGGAAGCAATCAAATACGTTTTGTGATTTTGGAATTCTCATGAGTAGAATCTGAATCTACCTTAGCAGTCATTAGGAAGCAACCAAATTATCGCAACATAAACAGTAAATACATTGAACTATAAAACTATTCTATAGAAGCGGAATGTATATCACTTGGAAAAGGAATGTACAGACATGCCAAAATGATAAGAATTGTCTAGTGTTTCCCTTATGACTGTTGTCATGTAAATCAGTTTACCAGGGCTTGGACACTGAAATGATAAAACCCTAGTTTTGAATATGTAATCTGTGGTTTTCAAACTTTCCTTTCACCATATATCCTCAGAAAAATGGGAGCCCTGTGTGTATAAAACAGATAGGAGCAGAACTACTTTAGTTCAAGGAGGGTGGCCACCAATGAATTCCTTCTACCTTCCTCAAATCTTGCAGCATCTCTACGGACCATGAGCAGAAGGGGTTTAACAACCATGAGGCCCAGTGTAGATCGCTTCCTCCTGCAACAGGTATTAGAAAGTCACCAGTTTACTGTAAAATGGAACTACTCTGCTTTTATGCAATCTACCATGTAGACTTTGTAATTAGTAGGGACTCTGGTAAAGCGTAACACTAAAAATAGCCACCATTTCTTTCTTTTTTATTGTGAAGTATAATTGTGGAGATCCATAAAGTCCAATAATGATTAATTGAATGTCCATATAACATTACCTAGCTCACAAAATAAAACTGTATCAGCACCGCAAGCACTCCCATGTGAGTAGCTACCATTTATTTGGTGCCTACAATGTTGTTGGTTTGCCTATGGTTTTTGTGTTGTTTTTTTTTTTAAATAAGCTCTATGCCCAACGTGGGGCTTGAACTCACAACCCCAAGATCAAGAGTCACATGCTCTACTGACTGAGCCAGCCAGGTGCCCCTACCTAGGTCTTATTTAAGCCTCCCTGAACCCCATGAGGTGGGTTGGTATTGTTGATCCTGTGTTACAAACGAAAAACTGATGACCATTTTGAATTGTTTCCCTCAAATCACAGAACTAGTGTATGCTGAAGCAGGGACTCAAGCCAGTTTCTCACAGAAGACTAAGCAATGACTTGGTTCTAATTTGGGGCTGTGAATGTGAACACCAGTGAGACAAGCTGTCCTATGATCTTTGTTTCCTATGTTCCAGAAAATAATAAGTGTAATCAGACTTTGAGGAAAATTTGAGAAATTTTATTTGACTATTTAAATTTAGGAAGCTTCTAAAGAAGTAAACTTTAAAGGAAACTGCTCAAGTATGTATCTGAAATAGTCATTGGAAAATATTTTCTAGACATTCTATTTGTAGAACTCAAAGGGACAATTCACAGAAGCAATGGTATAATCAATGATGCAATCAGTGGTTGAAACAAATTACCTTATGAATCCTGTCTCATTACTCTTCACCATTTGTATATTATTAAGGTTTTTTGGTACACTAAAAAAAAACCGGTTCTCATGAAATAAAAATTGATAGATGTCCAGGGAAGCATTTCTAGTTGATCTTACCTGTGTGCACTGATAGTGGACCATATTTAATGAGGGAGTTCTCAAATACTCTCCGTAACCTGCAGTTGGGAAACCAAGGGGGTAAAGTATGTGCACCTTCTGTCCTTGTTTTTCATTTCAAAATATTCAATGCAATCAAGATAAATATGATATAGGCAAGATAAAGATACTATTTTGAAAATATTTGTTCCTTTCCCCCCGTAATTCACATTCTCTAGCAGTCATTCTGCTGTTATAGCAGAATTCCTCCTATAGGGAAGGAGAGGATAATATGACTTTAGGGCAGTCCATACCAGGGATAGCAAGGAAGTAAAAAGCCACTCATTCCAGCCTTGGTAGATTTTGAGGAGGAGAAGGGTAAAGAAGGAAGCAGGCTTCTGAGACTTGTGGGTCCTGATCTCTAGCCTATAGCATGAACATCGACTGGCAGTAATGTAGAGGTGGGAGTAAGAGTTTTCATTTAGTGAGCCTGCCTTGTTTATCCCATCTGTAATCCAAGAATGCATCACTACTTAGAAGGGTCCAAGAGATCCGAAGAGGGCTTGATTAAGAAATACTGAAGGCATCAGGACCTTAAACCCAGAGCCACTTAGTTTTACAACACCAGGGGCATCATTCAATGGAATACAATGGATGTCATTTAATACAATGAATGATATCCCTGGGAGTTGGGGGACAAGGTGACCCTTTTTGGAATCCATGAAATTGCTATATGAATAAACTTATTTTTAAAATCTTACTTTAAGGGGCGCTTGGGTGGCTCAGTTAGTTAAGTGTCTGCCTTTGGCTCAGGTCATGATCTGGGGGTCCTTGGGATGGAGCCCTGCCTCAGGAGTCCCTGCTCAGCGGGGAGTCTGCTTCTCCCTCTCCCTCTGCTCCCCACACCTGCTCCTGTTCTCTTTCTCTTTCAAATTAAAAAAAAATCTTTAATAAAAAAAATCTTACTTTAAAAAATAATTTGAAATACTAGTGGTTCTATGAAGCATGGGTAACATATAAATTCTAACAAACTGTTCTTGGGAGTAGCATATGTTAAAGTACTTGACCACGCTGGGGGCACTATTTATACATACTTGGTCATGAGTTACTTTGCCCAACACGTTCTTCTCTAGGAAGAATTATTTTAAGACAATAGCCTAAAATCAAATCATATCAGGTGAAGCAAGGCTACTTGGGTTATGTTAAGGATTTTTTTTTTCCCTCTATTCACAAAGCTTGGGGGCAATTCAGGAATTAGGCAGATGAAGAATTATGTCAGCTCAGGTATGGAATAACCCTGAGAGTCTGCTCTGTGTTCTCTCCTACAGACAGATAATGTGCCTTAATTATCAGGTTTGCTTCTGCACATTCGATGTAACCCCCCATCCCTCTCTCAGTTTCCCTTTGATCTGTTTCTTTGCTCCATTAATTCTCTCTTGGTCATTAGCTTTGCTGAGGTGAGCTAACATAAATGGAAAGTTTTAAGAGTTTTACTTTCTAAAACCACGGAAGATAGTATGTACTCCAGAAGTTGGACATCCCATAAATTTCAGTGTGATGTTGGTTCAGGGAGAATAGTGAAAGAGAAAATTGCTGACCCCCCCCTTTTTTTTTTTTTTTGGAAGATTTTATTTATTTGACAGAAACAGCGAGAGGGAACACAAGCAGGGGGAGTGGGAGAGGGAGAAGCAGGCTTCTCGAGGAACAGGGAGCCCGATGCGGGGCTCGATCCCAGGACCCCGGGATCATGACCTGAGCCGAAGGCAGACGCTTAACGACTGAGCCACCCAGGCACCCCGCTGACCCCTTTTGATCTCTGTCAGTTTAAAGCAGGAGGGGAAAGACTGGTATATAGAAAATAATACAAGATCAGCTCAATCAACTCTGTTCCCATCCAATGGACCTATGAACTTTGTGTAGACTTCGGTGGCTTTTTAGAATTTAAAATTCTATCCCTTATTGTAAGGGAATCTATGCCATCATATATCAAAGCAAAGCTTTCCCACTGAGTCTTGACCTACAACTGACAAACTAAAATATTAACAACATACTGATTTTCTACTGCTGCTATAAAAAGTTACCACAATTATGGTGGCTTAAACAATACAAATCTGTAGGTTAGAAGTCTAATGCAGTTCTCCAGGGGCTCAAATCGAGTTGTTGGCAGTTCTGTGTTCCCTTCTGGGGACCTTGAGGAAGAATCTGTTTGCCTTTTCCAGCTTCCATGGACTGCTTATATTCCTTGCTCCTTACCCTCTTTCTCCATCTACACAGCTGGAAATGATGGGTTGAGTCCTCAAATGGCATCATCTTGACCCTGCTTCTGCTGTCACATCTTTTTTTCTGCCCCTGACATCTCCACCTACTCTTCCACTCTTTCTGCCTCCCTTTCCCACTTAGAGGGATCACTGTGATTACATTAGGTTCACATAGATAATCTCCCTATTTTAAGATCATTGATGAGTTGATCATCTGTTCAACTTTATTAATTCCATTTGCAACCTTCATTCTCCTTTGCCATGTAATGTAACATATTCACAGGTTCCAGGGATGAGGACATGGTACCTGGGGGTCCATTATTCTGCCTACCATATAGAGATTCGAATTCACCACCACCACTTATCTTAAGAATGTTGGCCTTCTAACTTCATAAATGACAAGTGTTGACTGCCTTGCTGCTGAGCAAGATGCAGAATGGAAAGTGGTATAGCTTAAAAATGAGCTCCACAGTGCAGCTCAATAAATTGATGTAATTAAGATGGATATACCCATTTTATTTTATTTTAATTTAATTTTTTTTTTTAAAGATTTTATTTATTTATTTGAGACAGAGAGAATGAGAGAGAGAGAGAGCACATGAGAGGGGGGAGGGTCAGAGGGAGAAGCAGACTCCCGCTGAGCAGGGAGCCCGATGCGGGACTCGATCCCGGGACTCTGGGATCATGACCTGAGCTGAAGGCAGTCGCTCAACCAACTGAGCCACCCAGGCGCCCCCATTTTAAATGATGTCTGATCACAAGTAGTTTCTCTGCCATTTAATCCTTACAGTCTACCAAAGGAGCCTCTTTCTCCTCCAAGTATCCTTAAATAAGAACTTTCTCTTAAGGGTCAAATAATAGAAGTACAGTAATAGCTACAAAGCAAACAAATTGTTGAGTTTTTCAAGACTTCTTTGGGGGCTAGTAGAATTGCATCTTTGTCATAATGAGGCTGGTGTGTGTGGTAAGAGCTATAAACTAAGTGCTCCTTGCCTTAAATTCCTTTACTTACTGCCTGACTGATCTCACTAATGTCAAATGTCAACTTCTCATTGTTGAGCAAGATACATCTTATTTTTTAAAAAGATTTACTTATTTATTTTAGAGAGAGAGGGAGTGAGAGAGAGAGAGAGAGAGCAGGGGGAGGGGCAGAGGGAGAGGGAGACAAGCGGATTCCCTGCTGAGTGGGGAGCCCAACGTGGAGCTTGATCCCAGGATTCTGGGATCATGAATCCTGGGATCATGACCTGAATGGAAATCAAAAGTCAGATGCATAACCAATTGAGCTACCCAGGTGTTCCCCATCTTAATTTTTTTTTAAGATTTTATTTTCAAGTAATCTCTACACCTAACGTGGAACCTCGAACTCACAACTCTGAGGTCAAGAGTCGCAAACTTTACTGACTCCAGCCAGGTGCCCCAGATACATCGTAACATTTATAGCTGAACAACTAGCCAAAGGGCATATATAATTATTAAAACACATGATTGGACATTCTTTATAGCCATAATGGTTAAATACATCCTAGGCATTTGAAAAATCACATTGGCTGACTTCAAATATCTAATATTTCATTGCAAGTATCCTAAAGAGGTGAAAGGGAAGTGTTCATGAGGAACATAGTAGCACAGGTTTTGCTCCAGATAATATGTATACTTCTAAAATCAGTTATGTGTTTTTTTTTTTTAACAGCAAATTTACAAAACACAAATTTTGTGTGCTTCAAAGAAAAAGTATCTTTATTTGGAAAGAATATCTGTATTTCATTAGTCTACCACCTTCAAAAGCGTTTTTAGGCCGCCTCTTTTGGAATTGCCTTTTGTTCCAGAAGCATATTCTTTGGAATTGCCTCAGTGATTTAGTGGTAAAAAGTATTTGTATTTTGTGGATTGATTTGATTCTTACTTTTCCTTGAGTTTAGGGTACAAAATGCACTTATCAGATGGGGCCTCAAATTAACTCATCAGTTTTGATGACTCAAGTTCCCACTTAAGGGCTCCTGTTGTCATTTGTCAACTGGCTTAACACAAAAGTTGTCCCAACTTACCATTTCTTGAGTGCCTATATCGGTTAGCGTTCTTTTGTTTCAAGATACAGAAGTTAACTCTAAAATGGCAAAACGAAAATTATTGAAAGGTCACTCATTGAAACAAAGGACAAGTTAAACCATCAAGAATGTAGGCAGCAGATACCTACAAGAGACTCATTTTAGACCTAAAGATAACTGTTGATTGAAAGTGAGGGGCGCCTGGGTGGCCCAGTCGGTTAAGCATCAGCCTTTGGCTTAGGTCATGATCTCAGAGATCTAGTCCTACATTGGGCTCCTTGCTCAGCAGGGAGCCTGCTTCTCCTTCCGTCTGCTGCTCCCCCTGCTTGCACTTGCTCGCTGACAAATAAATAAATAAAATCTAAAAGAAAAAAAGGGGTGGGGGATGGAGAAACATCTATCATGCAATGGATGTCAAAAGAAAGCCGGAGTAGTAATAGTTATTTTGGACAAAATAGACTTTAAAACAAAAACTAACAAGAGACAGAGAAGGACACTATATAATAATAAAGGGGATAATGCAACAAGAAGATATAACAATTGTAAATATTTATGCACCCAAAATGGGAGCACCCAAATACATAAAACAATAACAAACATAAAGGAACTAATCGATAGGGGACTTTATTATTTTTTTTTCCCACTTATATCAATGGACAGATCATCTTAATAGAACATCAGCCAGGAAACAATGACGCTGAGTGACACACTGGGACAGATGATTTAACATATATTCAGAACACTGCATCCTAAAACATCAAAATATACATTCTTTTGAAGTGCACATGGAACATTCTCCAGAATAGATCACATATTGGGCCACAAAACAAGTCTCAACAAATTCAGAAACATCAAAGTCATACCATGCATCTTTTCAGACCACGAGGCTATGAAACTAGTAGTCAGACACCAGAAAAAATCTGGAAAAACTACAAATACATGAAGGTTAAATAACATGCTACTACACAGTGAATGGGTCAACCAGGATATAAAAGGAAAAATAAATAGTCCCAGGACCTGCAAGCATGCCCTGCTGGGCCATGCTCTCCCTCTGCCTCCCACTGGCCACCATCTTGGACCCCCAGCTGCAGCAGCAGCTCCAGTTCCCGCTCCTCAAGGGTCTCAGCCTGGAGGACAAGGAGAACACCTTCCCGCCCCCTGCCCTCAGTGGTCTGGCGTGCTGGCCAGCAAGACCACCAGGACGATCTTCTGGGAGGCCCCAGAGCCAAAAACTAAGATACTTGCCCCTAGCGTGGAGGACGAGCCCCTACTGACAGAAAACCCTCTTCGCTTTGTCATCTTCCCTATGAAGTACCATGATCTTTGGCAGATATGTAAGAAAGCTGAGGCTTCCTTTTGGACAGCTGAAGAGGTGAATCTTTCCAAGGACATTCAACACTGGGAATCGCTGAAGCCTGAGGAGAGAGATTTTATACCCCACGTTCACATTCTGGCTTTCTTTGCGGCGAGTGTTGGCATAGTAAATGAAAACTTGGTGGAGCGGTGTGGCCAAGAAGTTGAGATGACAGAAGCCTGCTGTTTCTATGGCTTCCAAATTGCCATGGAAAACATCCATTCTGAGATGTGTAGTCTCCTCACTGACACTTATATTAAAGATTCCAAAGAGACAGAATTTCTCTTCAACACCATCGAGACAATGCCTTGTGGAAGGAAGAAGGCAGACTGGGCCTTGCGTTGGGTTGGGGACAAAGAGGCTACCTACGGGGAATGGGATGTGGACTTTGCTGCCACGGAAGGAATCTCCTTTTTTGGTTCTTCTGCGTCGATATTCTGGCTCAAGAAATGCAGCCTGATGCCTGGCCTCGCGGTTTTCCAATGAGCTTATTAGCAGAGATGAGGGTTTACACCACAACTTTGCCTGCCTGATGTTCAAACACCTGGTCCATAAACCTTCAGAGCAGAGAGTGAAGGAAATAATTATCAATGCCGTTAGGATAGACCAGGAGTTCCTCCCAGAGGCCTTGCCCGCGAAGCTCATTGGGATGAACTGCACGTTAGTAAAGCAGTATATTGAATTCATGGCAGACTGACTTAGGTAGGAACTAGGTTTTAGCAAGGTTTCCAGAGTAGAAAATCCATTTGACCTTAGGGAGAATATTTCACTGGAAGGGAAGACTAACTTCTTTGAGAAGAGAGGAGGCCAGTATCAGAGGATAGGAGTGATGTCAAGTCCAACAAAGAATTCTTTTACCGTGGATACTGACTTATAAGTGAATGAAGATGTGCTCTTATCTTGCTGATTTTTCCCCTCCTTCTCACACACACACAAAAATCAGCTACTTGAAGTGTATCAAACCAGATACACTATGAAATATCCATAATATTCATTAATAATATTGTTAAAACTGTGTAGCACCTCATAAGCAAGCCTGTTGATTAGTGATGCTAGTTGTCTCACCTAGAAAGAAGCAGAGACAAAAGCTACTCAGATTCTTAGGAAAGATCTTGGCCGTGTTTGGCTTTTGCAGGGAGGATGGCTGTCCATGAGTTCACCGTGGCTCTTAGTGGCAGTCAAGGCTCGAAGTGTGGGGACCCTAGGCTGAGTCTGATCCAGCAAGATTAATCAGTCAGTTACTCCAAGGCCTTTGGGAGGTGTCCCCCTTGGTGCTTCAAAGCAGATTTTAAAGTTTACTTACTGATTTGTATATAAAACTGGCACTTTATTTTTTTAATTTTTTATTTTTTTTTAAAAGATTTTATTTATTTATTCATGACAGACAGAGAGAGAAAGAGAGAGAGAGGCAGAGGGAGAAGCAGGCTCCCAAGGAGCAGGGAGCCTGATGCGGGACTCGATCCCAGGACTCTGGGATCATGACCTGAGCTGAAGGAAGACGCTTAACCATCTGAGCCACCCAGGTGCCCTAAAACTGGCACTTTATCCACAAATAAACATAGTTCAAATAAACGAACGTACTGTCGCAACAAAGGCCTGATTTAACCTAATTTGGTTTCTAGCCCAAATGCAAAGCCTTCTACTGACCACTAATGGGAGCCAGTCTGGAATTTACTAGGTGACCAAAGTCCGTCAAACCTGTGCAGATGAAGCACATTATTTCTATTCTTTATTTTCTAGAATGAATGGATGTGCTCTTTAATCAACTTTAAAGTCAGTCGTGCACATCTTGAGGTATTAGCCAGTTGGTGCCACAAAGAGGGCAGGCTGTGGTTTGTATTTCGGAGGCCACGTCGTCAAGTGTCATGGAAAGAAAGCGAGGGGAAAGGAGCTTCTAACTTAAATCACTGGACCTTGAACTGTGATGCAGGCTGACTGATGGTCACCTGGGGGCGTGCAAGGGGCAGCATCCTCTTATTTCTCAAATCGTATTTTCCCCAATTTCAAGCTCTTACTGAAGATCCTTAGACCCTTAGCTATAGGATCTGAGATGATGTTGTAAATTAATTTTCCAATCATCCTTGCATGAAATGCCCCACTGAGGATCTTGCTCCAGGTAAGTGGCACCACCAGAACTGAAGTAGGCTCCCCGAGAAGTTGAGCATTTATTCCAATTTGGTTGAATTTTTAAGTCGATACTGTTGACCAAATCCATTTATATTTACTACATGTTTTTTAAATTAGAAAAAATAATTTTTTTTCTGTGTAGGTCCTTTTATATCTGTGGTTCATATTTTGAAATAATTGCCCAGTTAGTGCGGTTCATGATTGAAGCAGATAGAGTTCAGTGCAGTTACTTCCAGCATCTGCCCCAATCTGAGCATCATCTTGTTGGATTCCTGACCTTCAGGAGAAAATTCTAGTTGCATGAGCTGTATAAATACATGCTCTATTCACATCATAATTTTAGAATGAAGTATAAAAATATACTTAATAGGGCTAGTTTGAATCAACCTGCCTTTGTGTTCCCCCGCCTTCTCCCTGCCTCCCTCCCCCCAAAAAAAAACCCAGCCAAGATGTTACATGGAAGGCGGTAGATGATACGCACTGACCCTTTGGCTGCATTTGTTAACCTGTTGTATTGTGTTGGCTGATCACTGGCCTGTTCTATCATCAGTTTTCTTCATTTATTGTATAAGTTGTCAAATAGTCAATTTAAAAATTTCTGTAATGAGGCTTTCTATCTTTTTTTTTTAAGATTTTATTTATTTATTTGACAGAGAGAGAGAGAGAGAGAGAGAGATCACAAGTAGGCAGATAGGCAGGCAGAGGGAGAAGCAGGCTCCCTGCTGAGCACAGAGCCCGATGTGGGGCTTGATCCCAGGACCCTGGGATCATGACCTGAGCCGAAGGCAGATGCTTAACCATCTGAGCCACCTGGGCGTCCCGAGGCTTTCTATCTTTTAAATGATTGTTACCTAAAGTCAATCCAGATTATGTGGTTCTTACACTTGTGCAACACAAAAGTGAATAAATGTTTTTGCCTCGTGAAAAAAAAAAAGAAATAAGAAATAAGTACATGGAAACAAATGAAAATGAAAACACAATGGTCCAAAACCTCTGGGATGCAGCAAAGTCGGTCCTGAGAGAGAAGTATATAACAATACAGGCCTTCCTCAAGAAGTAAGAAATATCTTAAACAACCTAACCTTACACCTAAAGGAGTTAGAAAAAGAACAACAAACAAAACCTAAAACCAGCAAAAGGAAGGAAATAATAAAGATTAGAGCAGATATAAATGATATACAAACTAAAAAAAAAAAACACAATAGAACAGATCAATGAAACCAGGACCTGGTTCTTTGAAAAAAATCACTAACGTTGATAGACCTCTAGCCAGATTTATCAAGGAAAAAAGAGGAATCAAATAAAATTTCAAATGAGAGAGGAGAAATAACAACCAACACCACAGAAATACAATCATAAGAGAATATTATGCGGTTGCCTGGCTAGCTCAGCCAGTGGAGTGTGCAACTCTCGATCTTGGGGTTGTGCATTTGAGCCCCATGTTGGGTGTAGAGATTACTTAAAAGTAAAATATTTTATTATTTTTTAAAGATTTTATTCATTCATTTGACAGAGAGAGACACAGCGAGAGAGGGAACACAAGCAGGGGGAGTGGGAGAGAGAGAAGCAGGCTTCCCGCTGAGCAGGGAGCCTGATGCAAGGCTCGACCCAGACCCTGGGATCATGACCCAAGCCGAAGGCAGATGCCTAACGACTGAGCCACCCAGGCGCCCCTAAAAGTAAAATATTTTTAAAAAGAATATTATGAAAAACTATATGCCAACAAATGGGACAACCTGGAAGCAATTGACAAATTCCTAGAAACATATAAACTATCAAAACTGAAACAGGAAGAAATAAAAAATCTGAACATACTGATAACCAGCAAAGAAACTGAGTCAGTAATCAAAAAACTCTGAACAAACAAAAGTCCAGGACCAGATGGCTTTATAGGCAAATTCTACCAAACACTTAAAGAATTAATACCTATTCTTCCTAAACTATTCCAAAAAATAGAAAAGGAAGGAAAACTTCCAAATTCATTCTATGAAGCCAACATTACCCTGCTACCAAAACCAGATAAAGACATCACTAAAAAAGAGAACTACAGGCTAATATCCCTGATGAACATAGATACAAAAATTCTCAACAAAATACTAGCAAACCAAATTCAATGATACACTACAAAAATCATTCACTATGGGCAACCCTTTTGGGTCCCCTCCCTCTTTGAGAGCTTTGTACTATAGCTCAACAACTTTACTGTTGTTCAATAAACTTTGCTTTGCTGCCCACCAAAAAAATTAAAATAAAAACAAAAAAAACAAAACAAAAAACCCCAAGAATCATTCACCACAATTAAGTGGAATTTATTCCTGGGATGCAAGTGTGGTTCAATATTCACAAATCAATGTGATATATTGCTTCAATAAGAGAAAGGATAAGAACCATACAATCATTTCAATAGATGCAGAAAAAGTGCAACATCCATTCATGATAAAAACCCTCAACAAAGTAGGTTTAGTGGGAACATACCTCAACATAATAAAGGCCATATTGAAAAACCCACCGCTAACATCATCCTTAATGGGGGAAAACTGAGAACTTTTCCCCTAAGGTCGGGAACAAGACAAGGATGCCCACTCTCACCACATTTATTCAACATAGTACTGGAAGTCCCAGCCACAGCAGTCACAACAAAAAGAAATAAAAGACATCCAAATAGGTAAGGAAGAAGTAAAATTTTCACTGTTTGCAGATGACATGATACTATATATAGAAAATCTAAGACTCCACCAAAAAACTGCTAGAACTGATAAACAAATTCAGTAAAGTCAAAGGATACAAAATCAATGTACAGAAATCTGCATTTCTATACACCAATAATGAAGCAGCAGAAAGAAAAATTAACAATCCCATTTACAATTGTACCCAAAATAATAAGATACTTAGGAATAAACCTAACCAAAGATGTCAAAGACCTGTACTCTGAAAACTATAAAACACTGATGAAAGAAATTGAAGATGACACAAAGTAATGGAAAGACATTCCATGCTCATGGATTGGAAGAAAAAATATTGTTAAATGTCTATACTACCCAAGGCAATCCCTACACATTTAATTCAATCCCTATCAAAATATCAACAGCATTTTTTACAGAACTAAAACAAACAATCCTAAGATTTGTATGGAACCACAAAGGACCCTGAATAGCCAAAGCAATCTTGAAAAGGAAAAGCAAACCTGGAGGCATCGCAATTCTGGACTTTAAGTTATATTACAAAGCTGTAGTCATCAAAACAGTATGGTGCTGGCACAAAAATACACACATAGATCAATAGAACAGAATAGAAAATCCAGAAATAAACACACAATTATGTGGCCAATTGATCTTTGATAAAGCAGGAAAGAATATGCAATGGGAAAAGGACAGTCTCTTCAACAAATGGTGTAGGGAAAATTGGACAGCTACATGCAAATGAATGAAACTGGACCACTTTCTTACACCATACACAAAGATAAACTCAAAATGGATTAAAGATCTAAATGTGAGACCTGAAATCATAAAAATCCTAGAAGAGAACACAGGCAGTGTTTTGACATCGGCCATAACAACTTCTTTATAGATACGCCTCCTGAGGCAAGGGAAATGAAAGTGAAAATAAACTATTGGGTCTCTGTCAAGATAAAAAGCTCTGCACAGCAAAGGAAACAATCAACAAAACTAAAAGGCAACCTATGGAATGAGAGCAGATATTTGCAAATGACATATCTGATAAAGGGTTAGAATCCAAAATATATAAAGAACTTATAAAACTTAATACCCCAGGGCGCCTGGGTGGCTCAGTTGGTTAAGCGACTGCCTTCGGCTCAGGTCATGATCCTGGAGTCCCGGGATCGAGTCCCGCATCGGGCTCCCTGCTCGGCAGGGAGTCAGCTTCCCCCTCTCCTGTTCCCCTCTCTTGGGCTCTCTCTCTCTCTCTCATTCTCTCTCTCAAATAAATAAATAAAATCTTTAAAAAAAAAAAACTTAATACCCCAAACCCAAAACATCCAATTAAAAAATGGGCAGAAGACATGAACAGACATTTCTCCAAAGAAGACATACCGATGGCCAACAGACACATGAAAAGATGCTCATCATCACTTATCATCAGGGAAATGCAAATCAAAACTACAATGAAATAGCACCTCCCACATGTCAGAATGGCCAAAATCACTAGCACAAGAAACAACAGGTGTTGGTGAGGATGTGGAGAAAAAGGAAGCCTTGTGCACTGTTGGTGGGAGTACAAACTGGTGCAGCCACTGTGGAAAACAGTATGGAGCTTCATCAAAAAGTTAAAAATAGAGGGGCGCCAGGGTGGCTCAGTTGGTTGAGGGTCCGCCTCTTGGTTTTAGCTCAGGTGATGATCTCAGGGTTGTGGGATCAGCCCTGAATCAGTGGGGAGTCTGCTTGGGGATTATCTTCTTCTGTTCCTCCCCTCACTTATGTGCTCTCACACATGCATCCTCTCTCTAGGATAAATAAATGTTTTTTTAAAAAGTTAAAAATAGAACTACCTTATGATTGCACTACTGGGTTTACCCAAAAAATACACAGACACTAATTCAAAGGATACATGCACCCCTATGTTTATAGCAGGATCATTTACCATAGCCCAAGTGTCCATCAGTAGTAGATGAATGGATAAAGAAGATGTGGTATAAATGTATGAGGTACAATGGAATATTATTCAGTCATAAAGAGAATGAAATCTCCCCATTTGCAACGACATGGATGGAGCTAGAGGGTATTCTCCTATGCGAAATAAGTCCGTCAGAGAAAGACAAAATACCATATGATTTCACTCATATGTGGAATTTAAGAAACAAAATAAATAAGCAAAGGGAAAAAAAGAAAGAGAGAGAGAAATCAAGAAACAGTCTCTTGGGTTCCTTGCTGGCTCAATTGGTAGAGTATGGGACTCTTGATCTCAGGGTCATGAGTTCGAGCCCCCACATTGGGTGTGGAGCCTACTTAAAAAAAAGAGAAGAAAAGAAACAGTCTCTTAATTATAGAGAACAAACTGATGGTTACCAGAGAGAAGGTGGGTGGGGGATGGGTGAAATAGGTGATGGGAATTAAGGAGCGCACTTGTCATAATGAGCACAGGGTGATGCATGGAAGTGTTAAATCACTATATTGTACACCTGAAACTGATATAACACTGTATGTTAACTAATTGGAATTAAAATAAAAACTTAAAAAAAAACACACTATGCTGGGGAAAAAAAAGAATCTAAGCAGTGGAGACAGACAATTTTTCTCCTTTTTTTTTTTAAAGTAAACTCTACCCCTGGGCGGGGGGGGTGGGGGGTGGGGGGAGGGCCCTTGAACTCACAACCATGAGATCAAGAGTCACACGTTCCACCAGCTGAGTCAGCCAGATCACCCAGAGACAGACAATTTCATCAAGGTACTGTCATCAAAACAATTCAGTTCCAACCATTCTATGTTCTGTAATTTAACTTAAGCTTCAGGTTCTCAAGAAAGAGAATCCAAGTTGCTAAGGTTAGGTTACATGTCTGTCTCATGGGGTGGGGGTTCAGGAATAATTTATTGACCGATGTCAACAGTAAACTTGGCTCCATGAAGGCCCAGACACAGATACCACCTGGATAAATCACTTTTTTAAAGGATATAGAATGAAGTTAGCACAGTCAGGATACTCTGCAGAAAGATCAACAATATTCTCCAAAGACAAAGAGAAGTCGAAACTTCTGGATCCAGATCCTCAAAAGATAATGTTTTGAGTTGGCAAGGGTCACATTAGACCTTCTGAAAACTCAACTTCATCCCTCGGGCCCGTATTTATGTGGCAGAAGCTAGACGTCTGAGAGAGAGCCTGTCTAATATGTTGAAGACTGTCATATCCAAACCAAACACACCCCATGGTAGAGTTATGTTCTGCATACTGTGATTTCTAGAGTTCAATATATAGTACTTTAGGCCTGGAAAACTTCATCTATTGCTCTTAGCTTTCCCAAGGTAACATGCGTTGAGCCAAAAACATGCTTGAATTCAGTGCTGTTGGACTAGAGCAAAGTCAATTACTTATGCATCCCCAGGGCTATAGCTCATGGACCAGCTGGAGAGGCTATCCTGGGCCACGCACCTTGACTGACATCCCCTTGAGACCATATGGCTGGGTGTGGGAGCACACAAGGGTGGGGCAGTGGTGGTGGCAGGGGAGGACAGTTTCCCCAAGTTCTCTTTGCCTCAGGCATCATTCTCCAGAGGGATTTTTAAAATTTAATTTAATTTTATTATGTTATGTTAGTCACCATACATTATATCATTAGTTTTTGATGTAGTGTTCCATGATTCATTGTTTGCGTAACACCCAGTGCTCCATGCAATACATGCCCTCCTTAATACCCATCACCAGGCTAACCCATCCCCACCCCTCCTCCCCTCTAAAACCCTCAGTTTGTTTCTCAGAGTCCATAGTCTCTCATGGTTCGTCTCCCCCTCCAATTCCCACCCCCTTCATTTTTCCCTTCCTTCTCCTAATGTCCTCCCTGCTATTCCTTATGTTCCACAAATAAGTGAAACCATATGATAATTGACTTTCTCTGCTTGACTTATTTCACTTAGCATAATCTCCTCCAGTTCCATCCATGTTGATTCAAAAGTTGGGTATTCATCCTTTCTGATAGCTGAGTAATATTCCATTGTCTATATGGACACATCTTCTTTATCCATTCGTCTGTTGAAGGGCATCTCAGCTCTTTCCACAGTTTGGCTATTGTGGACATTGCTGCTATGAACATTGGGGTGCATATGGCCCTTATTTTCCAGAGGGATGTTTTAACTACAAAAAGGGAAAGATGTGCAGGCCAAAATAGAGGTCCTGTAGAGGGACTTATGTGAATAATTAGTTGTTGGGACCTCCAACAAGTTCTTCCCGTGCTCCACTCTACAAGAAGCTAGTCATTAAATCTACCCAGCTACCCAGGTCCTGAAGCACACTCTCTCCTCATTCTCAGAGTCTTTTTTCTCTGAAAGTACCCCAAGCAATCATGCCCTAGAAGGAAAAATAGGCAAGGGATTCACCTCAGAAACTCCCCGCTAAAACTGATCAGAATAGGGTGGTGCAAGAGCTTTCCCACAGTGGATTTCCCTCATTCTGGTTACTGTGGTTTCCTTTCTCCTGGATTTCAAGCTACTGTCGCAGTCAACTGAAGCAGCTCTTTGTTGCTGCCCTCATTTTTTGGACATCACTGTCTTCCCAAAGAAGCTGTTCTCCCTAAAATAATCTCCAGTGTTTCATTCCATTCCAACAGTTAAGAGGTGGCAACCACAGACACAGTACCTGCTCTTAAATCTGATATCATCTGTAAAAAGAACAAATTATTCAATCTTCTCTGTTTTATCAGTAAAAAGTACTTGTGACGGAACTCACAACCAAAGGATAACCCACTAATGGAAAGTGCTGCTTCCTCAGGAGAGAAGAGCACCAGCCCCCCATAGGATTACACTCTTTCAGGTAAAGTCCATCTCAAGAGAGTCTGATAGCAGCCTAGCTCTCTAGTGTTTTCCACCTTCCATGAGAAAGTCTTTGTATTGGACACAACACCCTATCTTCAGGAGCTGGTGAGAATACTTAGCAGGCAACTCTTGAATGTTAATGAGGCACATGACCTGTAGCACATCCTAACTAAGCACAGGGTTACTCATTTCTTTAGCACTCATCTTAACATCAGGCATACTCACCCATGGCATCCAAAATATTTAATCTTCCTCAGAGGTGATTTTTGTACCTAAAACCTAGCAGCCTGAGGAACCCTGAGGTATTCAGCAGGTGTATTAGACACTATGGGTCACATTATGAGCCAACAAATGTCAATCTAAGACACTTCTACAAATAAGTTAAGAAATCCAGCACCATAAATAATAATGTTTTGTATTTAAAAATGAAAATACTGTAAAGCAATGAAAAAGAAAAGCCCACAATTGTAAATTTGTTAATTGGGAAAGAATTCACAAAGAAGAGCTATAGAACAGTATGGCCCAAGAGTAGGACAGATGGAATAAGAATAAAGCCTTCCAAGGTAAAAATTTAAATGAAATTGGCACTTAAATCAATGTGTATAATTTGGGAACAAATATGAGTTATACATCATGTGTTTATAAGATTTTGTTATAATACGGACCAATATCCAGAGTTGGAAGTTGGTGGTATAAGAGTTGGCATGTTGCTCTTATTTTCCAGGAAATAATCCAAAAGCATAAGAGAAAATGAGCAAAAAATAAAAATGTGTGTGTCTGAGAGAGAGGGAGAGAGAAATTAAGAGACAGCAGAAATGCCAGATCACAAAATAGTAGAGGGACTGTGAAAAGCAGTGGGGATCAATCAGCTATGAGCATGGAAGCATATAGAGAGAAAATGCAACTGCAGGGTCGTAAAGCCAGCAAACTATACTTATCAAAGTGAGGGAGGCACCATGAAGCACAAAACTTAAATCCTTTGTTTGCAATAGTGGGAACAGGGTATGTGCACTGATGATATAAGTTCTCATGGGGAAACAGTCTATCTCTGTAGCAACGGGAGAAAAGAGATTTGGCATTATGAAAAAAAACCCACCCAAACCTACAAACAAAACTGTAGGTCATAAGAAAAATCCCAGCCGGGCAGCAACATGGTTTGGGTTCCTCGCCAACATAATGTCCTACGAGTAGCTGGTCCAGGAGTAATTTGCCTGTTTCAGAGATGAGTAAGTAAAAAAAAAAAAAAGAAAGAAAGAAAGAAACCATACAGGATCTATAAAGCACATGTCAAGAAAAAAAATTAAAAAGGTGAAGAGGATAAACGTAAAAAAAAAAGTGGTAGTCAACAACCACAAAAGAAAAATGTTTCCATAGAATGGCTGAATTGTGTTACTTCATGAATTAAAAGCAACAACTTTAAAAAGCAATCAGTCCTTTGAAGCAAGAGCTCAAAGCAGAGATGCAATAACTCAGGGAAGAAAGAATGAGGAACAGGAATACATAAGACATAAGCTAGCAGAACTCAGGGAACAAGTAGAAGAAGAAAGTACAGCCAGCATATCAGAATGAAAGCAATATACCAATATATATATTTCTATTGGTTCTCTCCCTCTATATCCTATTTGTTCTGCTTCCCTGGAGAACCTTGACTAATACAAGTGTATATATAATAGTAGAGAACTAATAAATGCTGTCTAAAGAAGTAAGAGATTAAGAGCATACTATAAAGTTATAAGGGTAAACTCTGGGGAAAAAAGCCCCAAATCTTGCTACCTATTAAAAGAAACACATTCAGGGCACCTGGGTGGCTCAGCCAGTTAAGCGTCTGCTTTTGGCTCAGGTCATGATCCCAGGGTCCTGGGATCGAGTTCTGCATCGGGCTCCCTGCTCATCGGGGAGCCTGCTTCTCCCTCTCTCACTGCTGCTCCCCCTGCTTGTGTTCTCTCTCTGTCAAATAAATAAAATCTTAAAAAAAAAAAAAAAGAAACACACACACACAAAACATAGAAAATAGATCATACACATCATCTTGAAAGAGATAGGAAAATAGAAAGCACAAAATAAATAGGACAGAACCAACACCAAATATATCTTATCAAAAAATATAAATGAATAAATTTACCCTTTTAAAGCAAAACTGAGAGAAGCACAGGGAGAACAGACACAGCTGCTGGCCCAAGAGCACAGAGATTAGAGAGCATAAAAGTGGGTGGAAGGAAATGAAAACAAAGTGTTAGAAAAGGTTAGAGAGAGAATGATAGATGGGAAGAACAGAGAAAGGAGATTCACTGTAAGCATAACTGCATGCCCAAAAATGAAAGTTCAAATAGTTGAACAGGACAAATAGTAACAATTCAAGAAAATATTTTTGAGATAAAGAAAGCTGGAATTGACATGTCAAAAGAGTACACTACGTTCCAGGAAAAACTGATCCCTAATACTAAATATTTAGATATATCCTAGTAAACTTACTGGACTTGAAAGGTTTAAAAAAGAATCCTCTGGGTGTCCAACCAAAAGTTTATAAAAAAAAAACTCAGAGGGGGGGCGCCTGGGTGGCTCAGTTGGTTAAGCGACTGCCTTCGGCTCAGATCATGATCCCAGGGTCCTGGGATCGAGCCCCGCATCGGGCTCCCTGCTCGGTGGGAAGCCTGCTTCTCCCTCTCCCACTCCCCCTGCTTGTGCTCCCTCTCTCGCTGTGTCTCTCTCTGTCAAATAAATAAAAAAAAAAAATCTTTAAAAAAAAACAAAACAAAACTCAGAGGGACCTCAGACTTCTTCACAGCAGCAGTCGGCACTAGAAGACATTAAGAAGGAAAGGTGACCTTGGGGGACTAAGGTGGCCAAAGTTGGTTAAGCATCCGACCCTTGATTTTGGCTCAGGTCATTATCTCAGGGTTGTGAGATCGGGCCCTGCACTGGACTCCGCTCTGGACATGGTGCCTATTTAAGATTCTCCCTCTTCCTCTCCTTCTGCCCCTCCATCCCCTCTCTCACCCTCTCTCCCTCTCTAAAAATAAAATAAAATAAAATAAGAAGGAAACAAATTCTGACATAAAAGAAAAAGACAATTTTTAACATTCAAGAACTCAAGGAATATTGTCCCTAGGAGCCCTTCATAAGTAATATACTAGGGGAAAATTTAACCAGGAAGAGATAACCGGGAAAACTAGGGCATAGGGTTGGCAGTGATCATTGACTCTATTTAACAGTATAATAAGGATTAAAGTAAACTTGAAGATTGAAGTGATAGAAAAGAAAGTAAATATTGTATTGTTTGATAACATAGAAATGATATAATTAATAAAAGTTGGGGCAGAAGCTGAGTAAGAAGGTAGGTGGTAATAAGTATACAAATTTCCTCATCTTTAATAGATGGGATCAAAGGTTGACAAAGTCGGCAAATCAAATAATGTTTCCCCCGCCCCCCAAGTGTTCAAAGGTAAACAGTGAGAAAGATACTCAGTGAAATTTGGGAATGTATACATACTCAACAATCAGCTAAATTTGGGAATAGGACATAAAGTAGTGTGATGGTTAATTTTATGTGTTAACTTTCCTGGGCCATGGGGTGACCAAATACTTGGTTAAACATTGTTCTGGATGGGGTGCTAGGGTGGCTCAATCAACTGAGCACCTAACTCTTGATTTTGGCTCAGGTCATGATCTCAAGGTTGTGAGATTGAGCCCTGAGTTGAGCTCTGCGCTGGGCGTGGAGCCTGCTGAACATTCTCTCCCTCTCCCTCTCCCTCTGCCCCTTCCTAGGCACCCCCCCCCCAAAAAAAAAACAAAAAACACTGTCTTGGTTGTCTCTGTGAGGGTGTTTCTGGATGAGAATAATATCTGAATTGGTAGACTGAGAAAACAGATGGTTCTCCCCACTGTGGGTGGGCTTCATCCAATCTATTGAAAACCTGAATAGAACAAAAAGTTAGAGGAAGGGAGAATTTGCTGTTTTTGCCTGACTGTCCTGGAGCTAGGACATCAGTCTTTTGCCTTTAGAATCAGACTTGGATTGGGGCATATACCACTGACTCTCCTGGTTCTCAGATCTTCAGACTAAGAATTAGAACTGTACCAGGAGCTCTCCTGGCTTTCCGGTTTGCTGACTGCAGATCTGGGGCTTCTCAGCCTCTAAAACCATGTGAGCCAATTCCTTACAATAAATTATATATATATATATATTCCTATTTTTTCTGCTTCTCTGGAGAACCTTGACTAATACAAATGTATATATAATAGTAAGGAACTAATAAACACTGTCTAAAGAAGTAAGAGATTAAGAGCATTCTATAAAGTTATAAGGGTTAACTCTGGGAAAAAAACCCAAATCTTGCTACCTATTAGAAGAAACACATACATACAAAACATAGAAAATAGATCATATGCATCATCTTGAAAGAGATAGAAAAAGAGAAAGCACAAAATAAATAGGAAAGAACCAACACCAAATATATCTTATCAAAAAACACAAATGAATAAATTTACCCTTTTAAAGAAAACAGTTTTCATACTGAATCACAAAGCAAAATATAACTCTGTGCAGCATTTAGGAGACATGACTAAAACAAAATTATGCAGAAAGTTTGAAAATAAAGGGATAAGCAAAAATATATCAATAAAAGCAAAAAATAGTCAGTGGGGTACTGTGTAGAGTGCTTACATTGCTTTGTACATAGCAAGTACTATTAAAATGATGACAAAAAATAAACTACCCAAGAAAGCAGGAGTTGAGGTATTACCGGACAAGAATGCAGGTGAGACCAGGAATGGCCCTGCTCAAAAGGGAAGACATTTATTAAACCTTGTCTGGTGACCTTCTCCCAAACTAAAAGACAGGAAAATGAATAATCTTTTTCTAAGACAGGAATATCCCCATGCATTAATTAACTTGGAATGGTGTTAGCCATTGCTTGCCTTGACTAGAAACAATATGGTTAATGTCACCCATCCATCTATCCATGCATATTTACTAATTACGCTGGTATAGAGCTACGGATATGGCTATATTTAGGATTTTCTTTTTTTATCCTAAAACTAACTCTTTCATCAGTAACTCTTGGATGGTTTTTGCCAGAGACAACAAAATACGAACTCTGTCCTAATTTTTTTCTTCTACTGCATACACGAAGAATTTCCGGTCTATTAGCAATTCTGGAGCATTCTCATATCCCTATCCAGGCTGATCACAGCCTCTGGCTTCCCTGCTAGGTTGCTGTACTCCAATACAATTCTGTGATGCAGCGCCAACAGCCCCCCCCCCAACATAAGAAAGCATCTGCAAAAAAAAAAAAACAAGTACCGTAACATCTTCCGTCTTTCCCAAACGCTGGAGCTTTTCTATGTCTTCGGATAGCAGGTCAACAATATACAAAGAGGAACACAGTCTTGTATATATCCGAAACGGTTCTGAATTCATTTCAGCCCACACTTAAATGTCTTCTAGCATCACCAAACAACAAAGGGAATGAATAAAATCAAACTTTGAAAGAAACTGGAGTCTCTAGGATTGACTGGTGTTGGGGTATGCGGATTGATGCAAAGCCTGCTAGCTCATATTCTGCAGGTCCCAATTCCTAAGACACCTCCAGAGAGCCCTTCGTTGGCTCCCATCAATAAAGCAGTTCCCACCCAACTGCACTGTCTTTGAGTGATTTCTCAACTGGAATGCCAGGGAGCCCTGCGTTCTATAAGATGTCACTAGGGGTTGTACAAGAGCCTGTGACTGAAACACATTTGTTTGAACTTTGCAGGCTGTGCAATGTTAGCACTTATCATGATCGACTGTCCTCTTAATTTCGCTAGAGGTCTTTCAGCCCCTTATGGCAGGGCCCAGGAGGACGGTTCTCATTTCGTTGAACCCATTCTCTGTTTCTGACACCGGATAAGGGAGTCCATTGATAATTCGATAATCAGTAGGCACTATTGCAGCAGGGCAGGGAGGTGAGGGGAAGACGGTAGGCTGCTGACATCAATCAGCTCCCCAGCATGCCACCGACTGACGGCAGCCAATAAGCCTACCACTTTGAATACCGCCATGGAATGTCCTTCTAAACAAGGAATTTTTTGATGCCCTGCAACTCAGCTGCCCACCCCTGCTGCTTTGCTGATGTAAACGGCAAAACGTACATTGTGCAGGGTAGAAGTGAATTATTAATTTCTTTTTTGCTTGTGATTTTCTTGTTTAGTTTTTATTTATTTTATTCTTTTTATTATGCCCTTCTGTTTTGTATTTGTTTGCTTTTTGTGTGATGGCCCAATGTAGCAATTTTTGGGGGAAGATATATGGCACTGAAGAACATTCTAGGTTTACCCCAAAGGACAATTCTAAATAAGGCTTATTACAACTTTCTGAGTCATTTCACCACACTAGTAAAATGGAGAACACACAAAAAAGTAACAGTGAGGGGCGCCTGGGTGGCTCAGTCGTTGAGTGTCTCCCTTCAGCTCAGGTAATGGTCCCAGGGTCCCGGGATTGAGCCCTGCATCAGGCTCCCTGCTCGGCGGGAGGCTTGCTTCTCCCTCTCCCACTCCCCCTGCTTGTGTTCCCTCTCTCGCTGTGTCTCTATCAAATAAATAAATAAAATATTAAAAAAAAAAGTAACAGTGAAAGTTACTTACCAATGGGTTTTGGCAATCCCAGTTGGCCTCTTTGTGTGTTGTCACCCGACTCAAAAACACAGCCGTGGCTCCAAAAAAAATGGAATAGAACTTAGCTACAAATCACAGCTGTTTGAAAGGTACTGTTTCTTCACAGAGAGATGCTGAAATAACAAACACACGGAGATGAAATGCCCAAGGTTTTGAGTGATTTTGCAAAAACAGTAAACTGCCTTTAAACAAAGCCCAGTTCACTTGAGTATGTTCTCAAAACTGACAACGCAGACAAAAGCACATAAATCTGGTATGGAGAGAAATCCGGGGGCTTAGCAGAAGGAGAGTTCTCGACCTGGTTGTTTGAGCTCAAAGGTGACTTGCAGGAGTACTTCTGAGAAAACAGTAAGGCAGCTTTTCTGAGTACTTTGAAGATAATGTCAGCAAACACTTCATCACACGAACTAGTTGGACAAGTATCCACCAGGCCCTGGAGAGAATGTGTTGACTTCAAGTAGCAAGATTCTTGGGTTTAAAAAGAAACCGAATTTTTGGAAAAATCACATTGATAAGGAAAACCTTGAAATGTTTCCACTGCTGTTTGGCCTTAAGAGTGAGGAAAGATATCAATAAGTCTCCAGTTTGATTGAAAGCCACCTGGAAGAACCCACTGCAGGACAAATGGAACAGTGTCTTCTCTTCTTTTCAATGCCACTGAGCACCCACCTGGGTGAGGGATCCTTTCTCTCAATCTTCTGCTCAGCTTGAGGACTTGACTTTGAGAGACAAGAAAAACTTCTTTGTAAACTGTCACCTGAGGAGGACCCTCTGGATGAGATTCTTGACCTTTCCCTAGAGAAGTTCTGGATTTCTGCGAAAGAAAAGTATACTGCCTCTTATAGGCAAGCAATGTTCAACTTCTTTCTTATATGAGCAAGCTTTTTGTACCTTAACAAGCATCAAGGACAAGGACAGAAATGGTCCTGTTCCAATTGAAAATGAAATCTGTGGGTACCTATTTCAAATTCACTCCGGGATCAAGTATTTGTACAAACAAACATAAGTACAGGATTCTTCTAAAGAAGCAAATTTTAGTCTATTTTTAGTTGAAAAAATATTTTTTAATGCATAAATAGGCCTATGAGAGATTAAGAAACCAATACGTGTCCACAATCATTTTGTAACTACTGGGCTTATATGATCATTTCACTCAATAAGGGAATGATTTTACAAAGTCTTATATAAAATTGTGTTCTGGAATCTATTTTTATTAATATTGCTTTGAGTTCTGGTTTTAATAGCTTTACTACTCAACATTGTCAATACATTTTCATGCTAAGTAACATCAATTAAAATCGATTTATAACCTTAAGTTAAAGTCAATCTACTGAGACTACCTTTAAAAAATTAAATCCCAATTTTGACTTAGCCAGTAATTTTATTGTGTTTGCCTTGTGACTTTTAAACATTTATGAAAAAGAAAGAATGATTTATCTTAAGAAAGGAAAGCTAAATTGAACTATATTTTAAAAGAATATTTGGCTAAAAAGTAATTTTTAGTTTTAAAATGGGGGGACGACTCTTGTATGTAGCCATATTATATAACACATACCATACTTTATTACCCTCTCACATAGTAGAGATTTTTTTTTAAAAGATTTTATTTATTTATTTGACAGAGAGAGAGACAGCGACAGAGGGAACACCAGCAGGGGGAGAGGGAGAGGGAGAAGCAAGCTCCCCTCGGAGCAGGGAGCCCGATGCGGGGCTCAATCCCAGGACCCTGGGATCATGACCTGAGCCGAAGGCAGACGCTTAACGACTGAGCCACCCAGGTGCCCCTCAGTAGAGATCTTTAATAAGAGTCGTAGGCCAACTTGGATGAGATTAAAAAAAATTGAGTATGAAATTTAAAGGAAGGAAAAATTTGCTTATTCTACCTATACTACTCTTATCCTGTAACATCCTTAACATCTCCTGTGATGGAGGAAAACCACAAGTCAAACACAGAAGCTGGCTTCCAGCCAGTAGCATTGCCCAGGAAGGTTTAGGTTTAGGTGAAATGTCCAATGACAGGATGCTTGAGCCACCAGGGGGCAGCATGAGGGCACTGATTTCTTAGGGAATAAGTAAAAAGAAGGAAAATGCAGATAAACATCTTACTCAATAAATAGGTATTCAGCATCCTATGTGCCAAACACCTAGGAGTTTACATTTAGTGAAGAATGGAACGGTGCTAATAGGTATCAAAAGCAAAGTTGCCTACTTCCAATTTTGCCTATAGGTTAGGTCAATAACATTCTCTCTCAAATACCCAGGTTGGCCTTTTTAAAATAAGCATTGTGTTTTTCTCGTTTCACTTTAGGCCCATCTTTCTGTTATTAGTCCCACTTTTGAATGGATGATAGCTCAGGTAAGGCTATGATCATTTCTTTTTTTAATTTTTTTTTTAAAGATTTCATTGATTTATTTGTCAGAGAGAGAGCACAAGCAGGGTGAGCGGCAGGCAGAGGCATACAGGGAGCCTGATAGAGGACTCGATCCCAGGACCCCAGGATCATGATCTCCAGGCGTTGCAGCAGGAGGGAGGAGAGGAGAGGGAGAGAGAGAATCCCAAGCAGGTTCCACACCCAGTGTGAGCCTGATTGGGGCTCCATCTCACAACGCTGAGATCATGACCTGAGCCGAAATCAGGAGTCAGAGCCCAACGGACTGATCCACCCAGGCAGCACTTGACCACTCCTTTCTTAAAATTATAGGCATCATTATAGACTTTTCTCCTACTAATGCCACTGTAGGAATGTATTTATATATTTTTTCCCTCTAGGCCTGCAAAGCCTGCATTATTTATCATCTGGTCCTTGACAGAAATGTTTGCCAACCCTCGATCTAACCCATCATCTCTTCCTTGCACAAACTCAAAAGATTCCAGACCATTCACAATCTGGCTTCTTTCTACTTCTTCAATTACCATGGCCTCTTTTCTCTTCCTCAAACACATCAAATCCTTCCCCTCTTCAGGACCTTCATACTTGCTGCATCTTTTTCCTAAAATGCCTTTAAAGGTTCATTCTCATCCTTTAGGTCTTATCTCAAATATCACTACCTAGAGTGAGTATTCCTTACCCCCAGTTGTTCTCTATCACAAAATCACCCTCTTCATTTCCTTCATAATTATCTCAATTATTTATCTTTTGCTTAGTCATTGTGTCTTTCCTTCACTAGAATGGAAGCTTTATGAGACCAGTCACCTTACTGTCTTGTTTATCAGTGACTGGCACTGTAGGCACTCAGTATTTTTTATTGTGATAAATAAAATACACATAACATAAAATTTACCATTTTGAAGCATACAATTCAGTGACATTAAGTATATTCACATTGTTGGGCAACTATCACTACCATTTATCTGCAGAATTTTGTTCTCCTCATCCCTTCTACCACCAGTCCCCAGCATGCTATGTCTCTATTTTCTGTCTCTATGAATTTGACTACTCTAGGCAGCCCATATAAGTGGAATCATACAATATGTGTCCTTTTATAACTGGCTTATTTCACTTTGCCTAATGTCTTCAAGGTTTACCCATGTTGTAGCATGTGTCAGACTTCCCTTCCTTTTTAAGACCAAATAATATTCCTTTGTATGTACATACCACATTTTTTTTATCCATTCATCCATTAATGAACACTGTGGAAATTTTTAATTAAAAAAAATCTTATCAATAGGAAACATTCCCTGGGTCTCTTAAATTAAGTTTAACTGAGCTTTACAATTATAATTAATGTACAGTTGGTATATGCTTAATGTTATATCTAAAATTCCCACTAGCAAAATCAAGAGAATAATCAGCAACAAACCCCAGAGATTTTATAGTAAGGCAGCCATTCGAAAGCATTAGGGCAAGCAGCTTTTTTTTCTCTCAATTTTTTATTATGGAATATATCACACATATATAGAAGTAAACAAAATAATACAGTGAACTCCCGTATAATCATCACTCAGCTTAATAACTACCAGCTCATTGCCAATCATATTTTGTCTATAACTTCATCTATTACCCTACTTTCTATATTATTGTGAGGTAACTCATTTTGTCTACAAATATTTCAAATGTTTCCCTAAGAGATAAGTAAAGGGCTTTGATTTCTTACCATTTTATTAGGAAGATATATATTTTTAAGATTTTATTTATTCATTTGACCGAGAGAGAGCACTAGCAGGGGGCGAGCAGCAGAGGGAGAGGGAGAAGCAGGCTCCCCACTGAGCAGGGAGCCTGATGTGGGGCTTGATCCTAGGACCCTGGGATCATGACCTGAGCCAAAGGCAGACGCCCAACCGACTGAGCCACCAGGCGCCCCAAGAAGATATTTTTTGCTGAATTTGTTTATGGTGGTATCAGATACATGTCTGTAACTTTGTCATATAATTTGATGGAAAGCACTCCTTAATAAAACATTTTAAATTGTATCTTTTAGAAGGATTTATAAATGTCTGATCATTTCAAGAATGCAAACCCCGAAGGAAAATATTTGCCAACATTTAGCCACAAACAAAAATAAAAAATGTTGGGCTACAAGATGACTATACTTCTTCAAGTGACTGGCACCTGGGCAGGGAACCAGACACTAAGTCTATGGTTCTGTACTTTAGTGAGTAAAAGAATCATGAGGAGCTTGTTTAAAAAGCAGATTCCAGGGCCTCATGTCTCTAGATTTCTGATTTAGTAGGACTGGGCTGAGATCTGGAGGCATGCATTTCTAATAATTGCCGGAGATAATTCTGATGGAGGGCATCCAAGACGGCCTCAAAACCCTCTTTCTAACTTTAGGACTCATTTGCTCTATGGCTTTGTCGTTTAACATTTGTGCCTTTTAGTATTCTGTTCAGTGAAAATTTCTAGGTCCTGACCAAATAAATGTACCATAATCCAGCATTCCTCCCCCTTTTGATTCTCCACTTGAATGATAAACATTTTCTCCACAAGTTTATACATGATCATATAGGAGTCTATTGTCTCACCTGTGAGCACGATTAGTTTTCATGGGCTTTGGAAATTTGATTACTCTCTTGCTTTCCTGAACAATGATCTTGGTGACTCAGGATGACATTCGGCTGAGCAATTTATTACACGAATAAGAACATATTATGTGTTTTGGTAATATTCAAAAGTTCTTTTGTAGCAGACTATGGTTATTGTTACGGCAGAAATGAATGCAATTTGGCTCAATTTTCTTAATTTAAAAACTGTACCTAAATCAGCAATGCTTTTTATTAAATAACAGCGATCTTCTTAGAAAATCATTTCATGCTACCTAATTAAAATTTCAATTTCACAGGGATGGAGCCAAGGCTAAAGGAAAAACTGAAAGAATAAGTGGCTTAAACATGAGAAAAAATGTAATAGAGGAAAATAAAGAATAAAGGGAGGCTGGATTCAGTTATTTATATAATCATGTTAAATCGCAGTGGTAAATTGAGGAGGATCAGAATATGCCACCCCAAAATATGCCACTTTGGCGTAAGGATTATTTTGAACTGATGGCAATGGAGAAACAGCAGACACAAGAAAAACCCTTTACTCTCCCCCGTTCTGCCCAAAAGCAAGGCATACATTTTCCTTTGTGAAAGTGTCTCCTTCTCTTGTACCAGAAAGGGAAAAACCTTTATCACAGGAGAGGGAAATAGCACTGAGATGAGTCTGCATAAACAAAACCATACTAAATAATCCTATCTTCCAGTAGTTTCCCCTATATATTTACTTTCCCACAATTCACCAAACCCCTTTTACTTTGTTTTGTCACTTCTCCACAATTCATTACCTTGATTAAGGTGGTATATAAGCCCCCTGAGTTTAACTATTTCTTTGGATCTTCACTTTATATGAAGGCCAACATGCACATAAAAAAATTGAAATATTAACATCAAATAAAATTTCTATGCCTTTTCTCCTGTGAATCTTTTTAAATCTAATTCTCAGGCTCCAGACATGAACCTAAGAGTGTAGAGGAAAGTTTTTACTCCCCTACAAAATTATTTAAGAACTTAATCCACTAGGCATTTGCTCACAGTTTTCCTTTAAATAGGAAGGAATAGTGAGTGGTATAGTAGAAAGAACTCTGAAGTTAGACTAGCTTGGATTGAAATCTTGGGTCTACTATTTGATGTATGAACTTGGGCAAGTTATTTAAGTGCTGTACCTCGGGCGTCTGGGTGGCTCAGTCGTTTAAGCATCTGCCTTAGACTCAGGTCATGATCCCTGGGGTCCTAGGATCCATCCTTGCATTGGGCTCCCTGCTTTCAGGCTCCCTGTTTGGCGGAGAGCCTGCTTCTCCCTCTCCCTCTGCTGCTCCCCCTGCTTGTACTCTCTCTCTGTCAAATAAAAAAAAAAAAATCTTTAAATGCTGTACGTCGATTTCGACATCTATATAACAAAGATGATAAGGCCAACTTAATGTAATTGCTGTAAGGGTTAAATAAGGTGAAATATGCAAAATAATTTGCCCAAAGTAGAGCCTTGGTAACATTTAGTTCCTCTAAATTTTGATGCGTATCTCTGCTGTTAAAGTAAAGATCCTTGGGAAGAGATAAGAGTTTAGGAAGCAGGATGGATAGAATGTGAATCTCGAGCTTCTCTCTCTTTCTCTAGGTGGGGCTGCCATTAAAATACCTAGATGTCCCAGTGTGTTAGCTGGCAGTCTTGTGCAAAGGACTTTGTAGCTGAAAGAGGGATTTGAGAAAAATCCAAGATTCCAAAGCACAGAAGGAAAGCACCTACCACTGTGGATATTGCTGAATGATTCAGAAGAAGGAAGGAAGAAAGGAAGGGAAAGACAGTATCTGCTTGATTATCAATATGCAGCAAGAGCTTTTATGCACTAATTCTGCTTAAAGGGGCCTCTATTAAGAAAATAATTCGAAATACATAAAAACAATTAAGCACATAGATGATCATCTCAATATTGAGAGAAAAACTAAAAACAACCTGAATAAGCAAAAATAATAAAGTAATTATTTTTATATGATGAAATATTACTTAGCCATTATAAACAATGCAAAGGAGTATATACCTTATCAGCTCAATTATGTAAAAATAAAAGTACACGGATGAAAGAAACTGGAAGGATACACAAAACAATTTTAAAAGTACTTAACTGTGAGTTAGATTGTAAATACTATGATCTTAAGGTTATTGAGTGAAAATTTTATTTCAGATATACTTTTTCAGTTATAGAATTACCTTTTGGTTCTTCTTGAATTTCTTTCCTCCTCTGAGATTTCCTATATTTTCATTCATTTTGAGTGTATTTTCTCTTAAGTCCTTGAAGCATAGTCCTCTAACAGCTGCTTTAAAATATTTCCAATTCTTCTGGTTCATTTTGAAGCTGATATCCATGGGCTGACTTTTGGATCACATTTTCTTATTTCTCCACATGTCTAGTAATCTTAGATACTATCCTGTATCTAAGTGAATGATGACATAGTGAATGATGAACTTTAGAGATGTTTGGTTCTCTTACGTTTCTCTAAATTGTTGTTTCAGCAGGCAGTTACCTTGGCTAAATTCAAACTCTAACTCAGTGCAGTTCTTTTAACCTTATCTGGGCTGCTTGGAGTCTACCCTGCACATGTGTAGTCTAAGAGTTAGCTAGAGATTTGGGGAGTTTCTGTAGACTTTAAGCCTCCCTCTCTCTTGTTCTCTCCTTTCTGGGATCTCTCTCCCCCATTTTCCAATATTGTTTAATCGCCTCTTCATCTCATTGGTAAGGGAAAGGAAGAATTCCCACCCTATGTGTACGGGAATGACCTAGCACATGGCACCCAGCACTGGACAGATAAGATCAACAGCAGTTTACCAGTCACATATACTCACAGTCTGAGTGGAGGATACCAAACCCCACGTAGGGCCACGTGGAAGTTAAGCTTAGGAGTAAATAACCAGGCACTTTGGGAGGCAGGTTTTGTAATATAAAGGGGATGTGGTAGCCCCTGTTTCCCATGGGAGGATGTGATTGGTTTGTTTGAATAATTCCATAAGTTTGCAGGGACAAGGAGGAAATGTATGTGGTCCCCAAGACAAGGAAGGCTATTTGGCTAGGGGACCCTATCCACAGGAGCAGGGTGGGGAAGGGAACTTGGACTCAGGTTAGTCAAGACACTCCTAGTTTTACCAGATGTCAAGGCAGTATGTCAATTTTAGGCCTTATACCACACTGTGGCTGCCCTGGACTCCATTCTCTGGTTCATCAAGCCAATATGCCTGCAAGTTTCTAAGTTTAGGTCATCCTCCATGAGTGGATGCTGCAGGCTAAAAGCCATAAAAATAGGAAACTCCTGAAGTGCCACCTCATTCTTCCAAGTGTTGACTTCCCTTAAGAATTTGCCTTCTTTTGCTTGCTCCCCAGTGCCTTTTTTTTTTTTTTAAATATATGTGATCTGATAGGAGCTATTTGGCCATTACCAGAAGCAGAGCTCTCAAAGTTCATTCTTAATTTTTGGATGTAAGCACTTTAACCAACTGAGCCACCCAGGCGCCCTGGATGTAAGCGCTTTAAATAGCTGAAGAAACTACCAGATATTGCTTATTCATTAAAACGGGAATTGGTGTGGAGTCTTTGGAATGATACTACATAAGAATATTAACTCATCGCTGAAATAACTGCAGAACTCAAACAATCACTACATAATATAATTACATTGTAATTTACTACAAATTTTGATTCCACACAAATAACTCAGTCAAACTTGAGTTGGACTCAGTCCTTAACAGATAAAACCCAGAAAAAAAAGTTTTTTCTTTTACGGGCGAAAAGACAAAAGCTATTTGACAAGCCAGTCGTATATTTCTTCTGAAATATGCACCATATTTAAATTTTGACTGACTCTAACCAATTTTAATCTTTTAATTTGCCTTGCTTCTATTTATTTCTAATTTGCTTTTATTTATACGTATGCCTGTAAGCATTTTCCCAACGCTCTATCTCTGCCCTATATCCCTATAGAGACTATAAATGTCTCCTGGGCATGAGCCAAAGACTTGATTTAGTTTAAATCTACACACGCAGATACATACTTACATCTGTTAATTTTTTTTTTTCCCAGTAAATCCTACCAAGACTTGGATGGACAAATTGGGTTTTAAATTTCTTCAGCATTTTGTATATTTGGTGCTCCCAGGACTTACAAGACTCAAGAGCATGTTATACACAACACATGACTAAAATTTATTACAGCAAATGGTAGGGAGCAAAAGCAATGGGAAAAAGGTCCATTGGTGAAGTCCAGAGAGGCAGACTTCTTTCTCTCTCTAGTAGCAAACTATAGGCATCTGTGGAATGCCTCTGCCCATGGAAACCCATCTGAGTTTCAGGGTCCAAGGCTTTTATGGAGGTCTGTTAATATATATATATTCTGCTATGCAATCATTCATGGCAACTGAAACTCAGGACCCCAACAATGAAACCAGGTGCACATGTTTGTGCAAAGCAATTTCTTCAGGTGTATGTAACAAAGTCATCATCATTAACATAAAAACACTCCAAGGGCCAAATTCCCAGGGTTGGCCAAGGGTCAATCATAGTTCCCTTGGGGACATGCAAGGAATAAGCAAATACCTGCAGCATTAACTTTTTCCTCACAAGGGTCTGTATATGTCCTTGCTATCATCTATTTCAATTCCTGGCTTACTAACAGAAATAATACAAAGCTAAGTCCTGGCATGTGGGAAGACATTTTTAAGACCACTGTATCTCTAATTCATTTCCTCTAGTTTTTCTACTCTTCCCAACACATTCCCAGCCTCCAATTTCTATAGCTGGCTGTTCTTTACAAACAAGCAAGCCTCTTACAGGAAGCAATAGTTTATGTGGTTTGACAGAGGAGGCCTAAGATCAATACAGCCCAAAGATGTAAAAACTACAGTTATAACCTTGTGTGATTTAAATCTTTCCTCCACACACCTGGTTTGCCTCCTGGAGTTTCTATTTCTTTTTTTTTTTTTTTAATGGAATTATTATTATTATTATTTTTTAAAGATTTTATTTATTTATTTGAGAGAGAGAGAATGAAAGACAGAGAGCATGAGAGGGAGGAGGGTCAGAGGGAGAAGCAGACTCCCCGCCGAGCAGGGAGCCCGACGCGGGACTCGATCCCGGGACTCCAGGATCATGACCTGAGCCGAAGGCAGTCGCTTAACCAACTGAGCCACCCAGGCGCCCTGGAGTTTCTATTTCATACAGCGTTGCCATGACCCACTAATGGCCCAAGCCAACATTCTAGATGACTTCTCTTCTCTGCCATCCCCTAAATACAGTCACTAAAATCAGGTGATATTACCTCCTAGAAGTTTCCTGAATCTATCTCATTCTTTCCATATGACCACATTTCCCTGTTAATTGCTCCTTTCTTGCTTCCCTTTCCCTCTCCCCATAGGCCATTACTCATTACAGCAGTGCCATCATTCCAATTCTTTTCTAGAAAGCAACATGCCATACACTGAAGAACAACTTTCTGAAGAAGATCTCTTATATAAGGTATTTTAACCACTCAGGTCACTATGCTCAATTGTTTTCCTGTGTGTTATATATCTACTAATATCTATTTTATTAGAAAAAAATTAATTTCTATCCCAAATTCAAAGATATGTCCAGTGGGATGGAATCAATTTCTTGGAGTTCTTTGAGTTATGCAACAGAGCAAATAATAGCTACTTCCTATACATCATCCTCCCTTTGCTCTATGACATCTGGACTCTTCTCCCAATCCTTTCCTTTCTCATCTGCTATGTTCAGATTCCTCTTCATTAGATACTTCTGTTAAATTTCAATCCTGTAGAGAAGACCATAGCTAAATAAAAGTCTTCAGGGAAGAACTCCTTCTTGGGTAGATATATTTCATAGGTCCCATCTGAGATTGTAGGCAGAAGTTATAGATGGCATTAATATATAACATTGATCTGAATATGAATTTTCAAACATTCAATTCATAAAAATGATAAAAAAATTTATTCCATCTTAAGTACTCAAATGAGATCGTACAAAAGTTTAAAAAGCTCTTTTAACAAGTTGAGGGCTATACTGAATGAAAAAAAGGTTACATTGGACTTCTCTTAAACTGCTAAAAAACCTTCACAAAAAATGTGTTTCTGATGCAAAATTGCCCAGATTAGTTCCTCAAGTGGGAAGTCTTCAAAAGCTTCAAATTTACCAATTGCATTTTTGGTTTTAATTTATATAATAATATATATGCAATTACAAGGCTGGTATGCCAAGTGCAGACAGTATTAAGAGCAGTAGTAGAAACATTCTCATAAAAGTGAACTAAATCTTGGGGCTACCTGGGTGGCTCAATCGGTGAAGCATCCAACTCTTGATTTTGGCTCAGGTCATGATATCAGAGTTGCGAGACAGTCCCAGCGTGGAGCCTGCTTAAGATTCTCTCTTTCCCTCTCCCTCTGCCCCTTCCCCCACAAAAGTGAACTTTTAGATTATATGCTCCTTTCCTAGTAGGTATTATACATATGCATTTTGTTATTCCAGAATGTACAGAAGTTTTTTTCTTTTATATTTAAAATAAAGTTTAGATTTTATTAAAGTAATACATGTATCAAAAAATTAAATACACAGCATAATGCATAAACTTGTCTGAATCACTATGTTGTACACCTAAAACTAATGTAACATTGTGTCAATTATACTCAAATAAAAAAAATGTCAATTAAATGTACAAAATGGTATTTGTGAAAACTAAGTGTCCTTCCAAATCTAGATCTCTAGGCCCTAAATTAGAGGTAACTACTATCAGTAAATATTGCTGGATTATTCTTCCAGAGATATTTTACCTGAATACAAAAAAGTCAGGGATATTCTAAGATAATATCATATAAGGAAGTCACTAGGCTCTTTTGAAATTATTTTTGAATCAACATACCAATTTTCAAAGATTAAGTTAGAGATACTATCAGCCCAACCCTGTATTACAACTGTCTTTTTGTTATGCATAAAAGTATCACAACTAGTTTCCAAAGATATAACTTATATGTCATGGTCCCTAAATTTTAATTCTAATGTTGTACAACTACCATTAATGGCTTAAATAATCATTCCTTTCTCTGATTCTTCTACTTTCCCGTAATAAAAAGCTATTCAGCCTCTAATATTTTCCATACAAATGTTTCCCCCTTTTATATCTTTGACTTTTTAGCCCTCTAATTTTAGTACTTACTTTTGCCAGATACCAGAAGAAAACATTTCTACTATCACTTTCTTCAAAGTCTTCTCCCTGAAGATGACATTTTTGTGACCAAAGGATATCATGCTAAGGTATCTGGAATGTACACCACAGTTGAAAAAGCAAAAGAAACTACACTTAGGCCGCAATTAGATAATGAAGAACACAACCAATGTTTTCTCAAGGAGAACAAAGCACTTGAGGGCATTCTAGTAAATGAAAGAAAATCAGATGAATTATTTATCTTAAATATTTTCAAAACTTGGATCTCTTATTTTATAGAATGGCATGCTTAAAATTACTTACAGCAAAGTAAGGTTTAAGCACAATTTTTCAGAAACACATAAATTGCATAAAGCAAGACACACCGGTTTATATACTCTTTTATATGTAAAAGAGTCAGGGAGTGGGGTGATCAGGAAAATAGATAAAGGGGATTAAGAGATACAAACTGCCAGTTATAAAATAAATAACTCACAGAAGTGAAAAGTACAGCATAGAGAATATAGTAAAAAATATTGTAATAACATTGTGGGGTGACAGATTCTGACTATCATGGTGAGCACTGAGTAACATATAGGATTGTTGAATCAGTGTTGTACATCTGAAACTAATATAATATTACACTTCAGTAAAAAATAAAACAAAGTGCTTACCCCCAAAAAACACTAAAAAAAAAAAAAAAAAGAGTCAGAGGACCTCAGTTTATGGAAATAAAACTGGCTAAGTAATTTTTAAAAATCTGTCACCCTCAGAAGAGAAATCAATATTTACCAAAATGGTGGATTAAATTAACCATGACAAGAGTGATTAATGTAATAATAGCTCCAATAAAGCCTCATTAAATAATCAATTAGAAAGAAGTCACAGGGATGAAAAGTACAACATAGGGAATATAGTCAATAATAATGTAATCACTTTGTATGGTAACAGATGGGGACTACACTTATGGTAAGGTTTGCCTATTGTGCCTAATACTACTGTGGAAAGACTCTGTTGCACACCTGAAATTAATATAACATTGTATGCATACTTCAATTAAGAAAGAGACACACAGGGGTGCCTGGGTGGCTCAGTTGGTTAAGCGACTGCCTTCAGCTCAGGTCATGATCCCAGGGTCCTGGGATCGAGTCCCGCATCGGGCTCCCTGCTCTGCGGGGAGCCTGCTTCTCCCTCTCCCACTCCCCCTGCTTGTGTTCCCTCTCTCGCTGTGTCTCTGTCAAATAAATAAATAAAATCTTTAAAAAAAAAAAAAAAGGAAGAGACACACAGAAATAACAATGAAAAAAATATTTAAATTAATAAAACTCAAAACCTGTTAAGTAAAATATATCCCATCCTCCTAAAAAAAAAACGAGTTAGAATAATTTAAAAGGAACAAAAGATTTAGCAAAAGGCTCCTGGCCAGTAGTATTAGTATTATTTATAAAAGATCATACTTAACTTCACCCAGAACTAAAGGCATAAGTCATTTGCATTGACAATAACAGTCTAAAGAAGAGAGGGTTTCTAGCACTTTTGATTTTATGATTATTTTGAATATTATTGTTCAGGAAATTCTAATTTTCTTTTAGAGATAATTTTGTTAAATTTGCTGCAAGGCTTCTCGGAAAAAGTAATTTTATAATATCACAAGTTCTTTACTTTTCTCCCTATGTCCTTTCTAATGATTATCAGCTCGATAATAAAACTCACAAATAATTGTTTTACTCTTAAATTTCTAGGTGTACACTTATTTCGTAAGTTACTATGTGACCCTGGGCAAATTAATTAACTTCTCTGGGTCTCCAAATCATCATCTGTAAAAACATGTTGGCCTAGGGGTGCTCTATTAATAGGGACCCCCAGCCCCTTCCCCACCCTACAGCCGTGATAGTTACGATAAATTACTATTGGTAGCAGAGGCTTACCCAGTTTCTCCTTACCGGTGATGCTGCCTGTTGCCTATTCTCTCTTCCTTTGGGGAAATCACTGATCTGTGATTACTTTTAGCTAAAAAGGTCTGTGAGTTTAGACTGATGATCATGAGATTAAAAATAACCACCTGCAATTCCTGCAACCTTGAAATGCAATTTTTCATTTTCTTTTCCTACATCCAACTTTTATTTATTGAGCACTGTGCAGGGCTCTGATACAACAGACATGGCTCCTGAATAAAATCATCATTTTGTGAGGTTCTTAGTTTAAAACAAAACAAATATATATATATGTAAAATATATATGTGTGTGTATATATATATACACATATATACATATATGTATATAAGATGTATATACGTCCATATATGTAAACACATATTTATATACATACACATATGTAGGATTAATCTATGCTACCACAGCTTTCAAGTTTTTTCTTTCTTTCTTTTTTTCTTTAAAGTAGGCTCCAAGCCCAACATGGGGCTTGAGATCAAGAGTTGCTTGCTCTACCGACTGAGCCAGCCAGGTTCTCCCCTAACAACTTTCAAAACATTCCCTCCCTACCACTTTTCTCTATCCATTTGATGAAATTAATAGGAAAATCTCTATGACAAATTAAGAGTAGCATCTGACAGGCATTCCACCAAGCTTTATTCTCAAGATTTCAAAGGTAAGAAGTCAAAGCTTCAGTTTACATATGATTTGGCTACTCAGAGATTCTAGGCTACTGTTGGGTTTATTGATTACCTGCAAAAACATTTTAAGATAAGATAGCTCACTAAGATAAATAGGTATCTTCAAGGAATACATTGGCATCTCTTATCACACTTACGGATTACAGCACACACTATTACAGCATTTGTATAGACTGAACAATTTATACCTACAGTATCAACTATTTAATTTTGAACAAAATTTTAAATTTCACTGGCAAAATTAGACCAGAATTTCAATTTTGAACATAAAGTATAAATCTCTCTTCCCTAAAATTGAAACCCCTTCCTGTTTTTAGGAAACATAATTGCATAATTCAAACTCCTTCAATACTGTGACCTAGTTCCTCCTCTTGATGCTATAAACAGCTCATGTAACTATGGTAACCACCTAGGGAAAACTGAATGTTTTTCTGGTCAGCAATATGCAAAGTATACCATATGTGTTATTTTTTCTGAGATAACCAAAGTAGATAATATGTGTTTGCTTTTTCTTCTTGGCTATGGGAATGATAGTTCATGATACTGAATTTTCTCTTTACTACAGTCCCAGTCATTCACAATCCCTTCATTTTTTGCTGTGATCATCTTGCTGACAGTAGTCATTCTAAATGCTGAACAATACTATAACCCATAGTGGGATTGACTGTATACACCCAATTTTAAATCTGTGCTACCTCATGAACTAAATGTACAGACCAACACTGCTCATATTTCTAATGTTCCACCTCAAGAATCTAGTATTTTCTGAACTTTATCCTTTAGTTCTAGCCAAAGTATTTCCTCAAAGCAAAAAAGTGGAATTGTATCTTGAGGGTATCCTTAGATACTGAGAAAAGCTATCTCCAGTTTGTAGTGATTTTTATGTATCCTCTTTTTAGCTCTATTTTCTGTTTTTTAAATACAATTAGTGTATACTACCTATGCAATAAAGCAATTAAAAATACTTGAAAACTGACCTCAGTGGAGACAGACTGCTTGCTTTAGTTGCCTATCGTACTAATGAACTGACTTAAAGTTTTAGGTTTTTTTCACTACAATTTAAAATACTTCACTGGGGGGTGCCTGGGTGGCTCAGTCATTAAGCGTCTGCCTTCGGCTCAGGTCATGATCCCAGGATCCTGGGATCGAGTCCCGCATTGGGCTCCCTGTTTGGCGGGAAGCCTGCTTCTCCCTCTCCCACTCCCCCTGCTTGTGTTCCCTCTCTCGCTGTGTCTCTCTCTGTCAAATAAATAAATAAATAAATCTTAAAATTAAAAAAAAGAATAAAATAAAATGCTTCACTGGATCTTCCAGAACAAATTATACTCTAAACTAATATGAACTCTCAGATTTGTAATGATTTACTTATTTGCATTAGGTACAATTACATTTCTACTGTGGGCTATCAATTGGTGACATTTTAATATGAGGATTTTTGTTTAAAGTGCCTTCCTAGAATTTCCTTATACTTTCAACAATGCTTTTTAACTATCCAAATATCCTCCTTAAAAAACATCGCTATTTGCTCCACTGAATTAAATAGGGAATTAACTGCCTCTTACTGGTTTAGAAAAGATTTAACGAACTAAATGCAAGGTGTGGAACTTGTTTGGATTCTGTTAAACCAAGTGTAAAATGATATTAATGAGACAATAAGGAAATTTGGAAATTTTAATTGTCTGAATATTAAATGATAGATAATCTTTTTGATGGGACAATGGAATTGTGGGTATGTTTTTTTTTTTTTAATTATCTCTTATCCCTCCATATTTAAAGTATTTACAGATAAAATATAACAATCCAGCAAGGGAAGGGAAGTGTGGAAGGCCACAGATGAAATAATGTTGGACATATATTGATATATGTTCAAGCTGGGTGAATAGTGCATTAGGATTACTGTATTATTACCTCTACTCTTTTTTTTTTTTTTTTTAAGATTTTATTTATTTGCCAGAGAGAGAGAGAGAGCACACAAGCAGGGGGAGAAGCAGGTAGAGGGAGAAGCAGGCTCCCCGCTTAGCAGGGAGCCCGATGCGGGACTCAATCCCAGGACCCTGGGATCATGACCTGAGCCAAAGGCAGACACTTAACCGACTGAGCCACCCAGGCGTCCCTATTACCTCTACTCTTGTGCATGTTTGAAATTTTCTGTAATTAAAAAGTTTTACAAAACATTAAGAAGAAAAAAAGCATTTCAAATTTAATTGGCCTGACTTAAGCAATAGCTGAATTTTCTCAGGAGTATCTTTAGGAATCCTTCAGAACTATGTTAGTTTGTTTTCAATGAAAGTTTGAAGTTTTGCCCTCCCCTCTCACAATATAAATAAGGGCTACAAGACACAGGTTTAGAGGCATAAACACTTCCCACCAGGGACCTCTTAAAAGAAACGGATTTTGAAATTACAGGTAATCCCAGACACTCCTACTAATTTTGGGGTTACCTATCTTTTTTAGGATTACTTTATGGTAGAAAATATTTTAAAAAGTAAGTAAGATGCCTTTTTGCTTTATCAGAGTAAATCACCAATTAATTTCTACATTGCAGAGAATTGGGGGCTTTAAAATTTCGCATTTGGCTCAGCACGGCAAAAAAGTCTTGAAAAGCCCCAAAATGTCCAGTTAAGTGGTTACTGAGAAGAAAAGAACATGATAAATAACCAACGGTCGAGTTGAGTTTAAGGAATATGGTGATTTTTTTTTTCCATGTAAGTACTCTTCCCACCCCCACAATGTGCTTTCATAAATATGGCAGGAATAAGCCTTTAATTTTTATAAATATAGCAAAAAGGAGAAAATAATGTATAAAAGATCTCCATTATCATACTCAGCCTCCTTTCCTCTCTTCTTGCTCTAGGTTCCTTGAGGCGGTAGTCTTAAATATTCTGCATCTCTCTGCCTTTTTTTTTTTTTAAAGATTTTTATTTATTTATTTATTTAACAGAGATAGAGAGAGAGCACAAGTAGGCAGAGCGGCAGACAGAGGGAGAAGGAGAAGCAGGCTCTCCGCCGAGCAGGGAGCCGGATGCGGGGCTCGATCTCAGGACCCTGGGATCATGACCCGAGCGGAAAGCAGCTGCTTAACCCACTGAGCCACTCAGGCGCCCCATCTCTCTGCCTTCTTACTGCTAGGTTCTAACCACGTGTCCTATATGCCTGCAGGTTACTTCTCAGGTTGAATAAAATCCATAGGTACATTCAGGGCCTAACCTAAATCAGTAAAAAAGGCATCTTACATTATTTTGGGCCTCCAATAAAGACTACCTGAATCAAACCCATTAGTAAACAAGAACAGTAGGGTTCAGGTAAAAAGTAATAAAATTGCATTTTTAACAGTGACTGGTTTTTGACAAAACCTGGCTGTTTAATCTGAAGGATTTAAAGAATGACAATGAAATCCCTAGACGGTTCTCCGAAACACACCACACCGTACTGCCCGGGTTGATTTAATATTCAAGCAGTCAAAACCACATAAGTGTCACAGGATAACAACACCACACAATCTCCGAGTCCCGTGCAATATTTTTGTTGTTACCAAGATGTCGAATTTTCTGGAGGGCTTTGTTTTGGCTTGCAATTTAAAATTTCCTGTAGATCAAAGTCTAGACTTCTCGCTGGACGTCAATGGTTACTTCTACTACTGTTTTCAAAAGTGCTCTGGATAGAAGGAGAAATCCACTTACGTTTCCTTTTTAACTCAAAGGTACTACTCAGAAAAGGACTTGCTTTCATAGGCATTCCACTAAAATTCCCCGCGTATTCGTTCTATTTACAGCCATTTCTTTCAAAAACAAATGTTATTACATCCTGAGAGTCAGTCGGGCATTAAAATTAGCATCTCTGCTGGGCGTTTCATTTAACACTACACAAAAATTAAGCCCTGAAAGTCGATCACATGGATAAGGACATGGGCCTGTTTACTGATTAGGCTTTTATCCTCATTTCCCTTCTTCCCGCCCCCCGACCCCCAGCCGTTTTCAGTCTTAGGGTAAAAAGAGATGAAAAGGGGGTGGTGTGCCCCTCCTGCCTCTAAGCCCGCGCCGACGTTTAATGCTTAAACGTTCTGACACCCGGAGGGGATAAAATTCTTTTTAAAGGTTGTGTGTTGGACAAACACGTTTCTGGGGCAGAGGCAGGCTAAACTAAACGGAGGATTCCTGAAGAGCCGGAAGGTGGACAAAACCTGCAAGGTACTTCGGAGGCGGGAGACCTCCCGCATATGAGGAAGGGCGGAAACATGCTAAAAGCCAGGAGGGAGATTTAAAAGGCGAGCCGACTAAAAGAGAAAGAAAATGCAGGGGGCCCGCGGAAGCACCGCCTACCTCGGCGACCAGCCCCCCCCGCGCCCCCTCCCGGCGCTCCGTGAGCCCGAAAGCCGCCGCAGGAGGGCCGGGGCCCGCGGACTGTGCTGAGGCGGCGGCCGGACGAGCCGCGGCGGCTCGGCGGGAATACAGCCGCCGAGCATGCCGGGATCCGCGTCCGCTGCACGCTGGGTCGCGTAGTTCCCGCCGGCCTTACTCCAGGTTGTAGCGAAAAGCGGCCGGCCGCCTGCTGCTCTTTTAAAGCCCCGCGAGTTGCCGCGCCAGAGCCACCTGATGGGGAAAATGTCGGTAACACCGGGCCGAGGGAGTTGGACCGAGATTCCCCCTCCCTGTGGGAAAGGCGGAAGGAAGGAGCCGGCCACCTTCTCTCTCAAGTCCCATTCAGACATTGAGCAGAGGCGGGCCTGACAGTCCTTCCCCTTTAAGAGGGGGCGGGGCGCAGCTTGCCGTTTGGCCGTCCTCCGCACCCTCCCCCCGGGCCGAGAGTTGACAGACCAATCGCCCGAGCGGCGGTGGGAAGGCGGGAGAATGCGAACCCTTCGGTAGGGCGGTAGGGGCGGGCCCCCGTCCTTATTAGGAGTAAGTCCTGCGCAGGCGCAGAGGCGGCCGCAGCCAGAGGGGCGGGGGCAGTCCAGTGAGAGACTCTCCGACAGGCACGGAGGGTGATTGGGAGGAAAGGGGGCAGCGAGGGGCTTGTCATGGGGGTCCGTGCTACGAGACGGCATTGGTAGCATCGGGGGACTCCGAGGGGGACGGGAAGTGTCAACGCCCGGGACCCCGGCGCCAGGTCCGCCGGGGGATCCCCGCTGCTCTAGTCCTGGGGAGGGAGGGGAAAAAGGAGGGAGCCCTGATCTCGCCCCGCCCCTGGGCTTGTTACCGCGGGGGCGGGGAGTGCGGGCTTCTTTTGGGGGGAGTGGAGATCGGGGGACTCGGCTGTGCCCTCTTGAGCGGCTGCCGGTGTCCCCGCGGCGCCGGGCTGCCCAGCAGAGGAGCCGCGGCCGCCGTGGCTGTTGCATGTGTGGCTGCTGGATGCGGAGGCGGCGGCGGCGGCGGCGGCGAGGAGCAGCAGCGGCGGCAGGATGTTAGGGCAGCAGCAGCAGCAACTATACTCGTCGGCCGCGCTCCTGACCGGGGAGCGGAGCCGGCTCCTCACCTGCTACGTGCAGGACTACCTCGAGTGTGTGGAGTCGCTGCCCCACGACATGCAGAGGAACGTGTCTGTGCTTCGAGAGCTGGACAACAAATATCAAGGTAGGGGGCCGCGGGGCCGCCTGTGCGGGTCCTCCCCTCAGTCGGATTCACTGGCGTCCGGGCACTGTCGCTCGGAGCCTGCCCGGGGAAGTGCCACTTTCCATTTCTCCTGTGACAGTCTCCCCGAGTGCACAGACAGGGTCTGGTGTGTGGGACGGAGGAGAGGGACTGGAGACCGGGTTCGCGGCCCTCCCTTCCCCCCGCTGCGGTCGGCGAGGACTTCTGTGGGGTATCACGGGTGGGGGTGGGGGCCGCTCGTCAGCCCCGCTGCAGACCCAGCGGCTGCAGCTGGTGTGGAGAGGAATCAGCCATTTTAAGCAGCATTTGTTCCGGCGCTTGCCTGCCCCGTGCCGCAGACCCTTCTGCCCCGGCGAGGGAGCGTGCAGCGGGCGGAGGGCTGTAGGGAGTGAGCGGCCGGCCGCAGCCGGGCTCCCGCTGCTCTCCGGGCCTTGGCTTTCCCCACCCCCCCTCCGGCCCCCACCCCGAGAGCAGATGCATTGGAACGTGCGGGGGGGAGGGGGCAGGAGAGGGCCGCGAAGGCGGACTCGGGGAGGTCCCTCCCTCGGCTCTCCGGCTCCCGGCTCTGGAACGGAGTACGTTCCCTTCTCCCGCCCCAGGGAAAGTTCCGGGCCGCAGCCTTTCCCGAGCGCCATCAGCCAAATGGTTAAAAGGGGAGGGGTCCCCGCGGGCAAAGGAAAAGGGGCGTGTGTGTGGCGGGGAGGGCCTGCGGTCCCTGGGGCGGGGCCCGAGGGAGTGACGTAGAACATGGGAGGGGCGTGGACGGGCGCGCTCCCGCCCGCCTCGAAAATGGCTGGTTGCCGAAAGGTTTGGGCGGAGCTGGCTGGTGGGAAGGTGTCGGAACCTTGCCGAACGTTAGTTCTTTCCTAGCAGAGTCAGTGTTGAGGTTTGGGACATGTTTATCGTGGTTTTTCGACCCTTTCTCCATCACTCAATCAGGACGAAGAAACGCTCAGCTACTAGGACCATCGCTGACTCTAGCACCGCGTAGGTTCCGGGCCTGCGTCACTTCCGGGCCCCAGGTGGAAGTGGGTGGTTGACTGGGCAACCGCCTGGCGTCCCTTAACCCATGGGTCCCTCCTTCGCCAAGTTTGAGTGATGAGGCAAAAACCACCCTTTGTGGTCAGACCCAAGAAAACTAAGACGGGGAATCAGTCTTTTCCTACAGAGGGTATCATTTATCATCGACTATTGGTGGACCTTTCGTGTACTACTAGGGGAGAAATTTAAATGGGGAACCGTTTTGCGTTTAATAAGCCTGATCAAGGAATAGACCTTGGACATAATGTGGAAACAGTCGTACGGACTTTAAAAAAATAACTTTTTGGACCCCGTTCTCTGTTTTTCTAGACCCGTCACTAACCTTATGATTTAGTCTCAAAGGAACCCACTTCTGGGGTGACATTTTCTGGCCTGTAGCATGTTAGAATATTTAATTGTTTCTGTGTTTTCGAATCTGTAATTTATTTCTGCCTTCCGAACCCATACGATAGGGTTGTTGATAAGACTGATCTCTTTTGGGGGAAAGAGAATTAAATAGTGTTTACTTACTGTGTGTCATCACTGTGCCAGGTCCAGAACATTATCTCACAATAATCCTATGAAGTAAAAATATATTTTACAGACCAGTTAAAGTTTACAAGGAGTTTAAGTGACTTGTTCAATTAACTAGGTGGGGAAGTAGGCTGGCTACTTCATGTGCACATCCTTTTTTTTTTTTTTTTAACTATTAACTTTTTATAAAAACTTACTTAGTAAAAACTCTCCAAAGATATTTTCTACAGACATGGAGCACATACATGAATTGTAGCCTAAAAGTGATACATATGTGCTGTATATTGAACACTTTTAGTTTTTCAAATAGTAACTCTGAGGTTTGTAAAACTTGCATGGTTTTACATTTCCTTAAAGACACATATTTGCCTTTAAAAGAGCTAAGCTATTTTCATCTGAATTTGGGAGGGAAAATCGGTTACAGGGAAATCTGCCATCTTGATCATCTAGAATTGTCCTAAGTAGCTCTAGTAACATGAGAAACAGTATTAGGCTTTAAAAGATTGAGAGATTATAAACATTTTCAGCTCCATTAAGGTTGGTTATTTCAAGATTAATATAGAAGAAGGATCTAGTTTTCAGTCTGTGCCCATGCTTACTAAGCTCCGCTTCCACAATTTAGCTTTATATATTTGTGTGTTCTTGGTTCACATTTCATATGCTTTTTATTTCTTTGCTAGTTCTTAAGTATCTTCTGTTTTTGGATTTAATACTTCCTGCAGTATTTAGTGATATAAATTATACAGGAAATCAAAAAAATTTCTCTCTTACCTATTTGAGATGCTTTGAGAAATTACTGAAGAATCAAAAACTTTTAAAAATAGAGAAATGAAGACAACAGTTTCACAATTGAGAGAAGTATTTATTATGGGATATGGTTATTAGAGAGCCTCAGTTTTTGATCCAATATTCTTGTTCATAATTGCTTGGGTAAATAACCATTGAACTAAAAATTAATAATTTCAAGTGCCGTCCATGCAGCTTAGTAGAAAGTGCTAAACGGTGGAGCCAGACATACCTGTCTGGCAGAGTTCAAAGTCTGGGGTTGTTACCTCTTGAACTTCATTTTCTTCATGTATAGAAGTGATAGCTTCCTCATGGGGTTGCCTTGGAGATTAAATGAGAAAATCTTTATCGCATAAAAGGGGCTTAGTAAGTGTTAGTTTCCCTTCTTTCACTATGTAGTTAAGGAGTCTTAGAAATAAGAATTCTTCTCATATACAGTTATCAGTGTGCCTGTATGATAAAATATAATTAGCGTCTAACTCCTGATAGTTAGGTACAGAATATTTAAAATAAGATTTACCTTTATTTTTTAATCCTCAAGTTTTGTGTCTGAGGGGAAAATACATAATTATTTTTCCTGGAGAAAAATTATGTTCTTAAGAAAACCACTTACATACCTAGCTGGGCAAATGGGCTAGATATGAACTTTGTTTTAAAATATGCTGTGCAGGTATGAGTACCCTCAAATGTGTGGTGGCAGTTTGTCATGTATCCCAGGTTAAGCAGTTGTCCATCAAGTGTGAGTACGTTTAATTTCTAGGGAGGAGTTAATGCCTAAGAGTCGTGTTGAAGACCTGCTTTGTGTTAACCTTTCTTGCAGACAGCCGTAGTGTACACATTTTACTCGTCTAACATTTCTGTTGTTATCATTAGAGTAATAATATTAGAAGGTAAAACAATATTAGAAGGTATGCCACGTGCTGGTAGTACTATTAGAATATAATAAATGATACGCCATGTGGTGTGGTAAATTAGAGTCAATTTTTGTTTCTCCACCTTTAGTAAGACAGAATTCTCTTTTAGATAGCTTTATCTCATAAGGACAAGAAATAGAACAGATTTGAATAAAAAACTAATCTTATATAAATTTTTTGTGACATCTGGAACTATATTTTCAGATTTTTGTATACCATCTAGTGACTCAGACATTTTTAATTGATTTAAATGTGTCCCACACGCTATACAATACCCAAATCAGCAGTTTAAAAAGCTTAAAACCAACTGCTGAGTTATCTACAAAAGCAGAGTGCCCCAGTGCTGACTTTACTGTAATTTTATTAGTAGCTTAGTCAGTTGATGCCAGAATCTGAACCTAAACCTACCCTGGAAATAGTTTGGTTTTCAGAATCTCCCATATGATAAAATAAATGAGCTATTAAAACTAATATGGTGGGAAGAGTTACTTGTGTTTGCTTTGTTTAAGAGCGCCCAGCAATATGATATGAACGTCAAGGTGAATGTCTCTCTGGAGTCATGTAGCAAGTCATTGATTGAACTGTAAATCCTGTAAACACAGATGGATAGTCATCTGTAGCTTAGTTTTAGAACCTCTCTAAGTTTTACAGTTGAAGTCTGGCATGTAAATTTTATTACAGTGTTTTGAGGTTCAGATGACGTATAAGTGACTTCACTAGGTAGACTATAAAGTGGCATACAATGTTCTTGCCCATGTAAAATACTTCGAGTATTAATTAGTACACATATCTCCTATCCTTTAAAAAAAAATTTTTTTTGGGCGCCTGGGTGGCTCAGTTGGTTGGGCGACTGCCTTCGGCTCAGGTCATGGTCCCGGAGTCCTGGGATCGAGTCCCACATCGGGCTCCCGGCTCAGCGGGGAGCCTGCTTCTCCCTCTGACCCTCTCCCCTCTCATGCTGTTTCTCTCTCTCTCTCTCAAATAAATAAATAAATAAAATCTTTAAAAAAAAAATTTTTTTTTTAAGATTTTATTTATTTACTTGACAGAGAGAGAGAGAGAGAGCACAAGCAGGGGGAACTGCAGGCAGAGAGAGATGGAGAAGCAGGCTCTCCCCCCACAACCCCTGGGAAGGAGCCCGATGGGATCATGACCAAAGCCGAAGGCAGATGCTCAACCGACTGAGCCACCCAGACACCCCAGTGTTTTTTTTGTTTTTGTTTTTTAAGTAAGCTCAACACCCAATGTGGGCTTGAATTCATGACCCCTAGATCAGGAGTCATATGCTCTACCAACTGAGCCAGCCACGCACTCCTCTTATCCTTTTTAATATAGACTGAGTATTAGAAAGCTTTGTAAAAATAAATAAATAAATAAATAAATAATTGTAAAAAAGCTTTGTATTCTTATTAGTTTATTTCTAAATATACTTTCATATTGGATAACATACGGTCTTTCTATGGGAAATAATGTCTTTCAATGTATACATACCAAGAGGAGTGTGATTTATGATTTGAGTTCATTCAATTTTACTAGTTCTGTGAAAGATAACTTAAAAAATATTTTATGTGCTAATGCACAAATGTTCTGATTTTTCTCTTACGTTTTTAGAAACATTAAAGGAAATTGATGATGTCTATGAAAAATATAAGAAAGAAGATGATTCAAACCAGAAAAAACGCCTACAGCAACATCTCCAGAGAGCATTAATCAATAGTCAAGAATTGGGAGATGAAAAAATTCAGATTGTCACACAGATGCTCGAATTGGTGGAAAATCGGGCAAGGCAAATGGAGTTGCATTCACAGTGTTTTCAAGATCCTGCTGAAGGTGAACGGGCCTCAGATAAGGCAAAGATGGATTCCAGCCAACCGGAAAGATCTTCAAGAAGACCCCGCAGACAGCGAACCAGTGAAAGCCGTGATTTATGTCACATGACGAATGGGATTGAAGACTGTGATGATCAGCCACCTAAAGAAAAGAAATCCAAGTCAGCCAAGAAAAAGAAACGCTCCAAGGCCAAGCAGGAAAGGGAAGCATCACCTGTTGAGTTTGCAATTGATCCCAATGAACCTACATACTGTTTATGTAACCAAGTGTCTTATGGGGAAATGATCGGATGTGACAATGAACAGTGTCCAATTGAATGGTTTCACTTTTCGTGTGTTTCGCTTACCTATAAACCAAAGGGGAAGTGGTATTGCCCAAAGTGCAGGGGAGATAATGAGAAAACAATGGACAAAAGTACTGACAAGGCAAAAAAGGATAGAAGATCGAGGTAGTAAATGCCCTCCACATTTTAAAAGGTTATTTGTCTTTTATATAATTCTTTCAGAATTTACTTTCGGAAAATGTTTTAGGGTAAATGCATAAGACTATGCAATAATTTTTAATCATTAGTATTAATGGTGTATTAAAAGTTGTTGTACTTTGTCTGTGACCTTAATTTTCTGCACTGAATTACCAAATATTTTAAACCAGGTAGTCTTTAGATCACCTGATGAAAGGAGCAGGGAATAGGGAGAGGGTGGTGTGAATATTATAAAAACTTCACAAACCATGCCTATTTCATTTTCATTTAAAACTACAATGCTGTTTTTTGGGTAAACACCAAAATTTTGCTAGCATTTTAGTTCTCTGGGCTTTAAAAAATTTAGGTACAGTTGGAGTTCTCTGTAAGCATTCAGATTATCTTGGGTAATTTACAATATGAGCACTACATTTAGAGCTTCTTTCTCCCTAGCCCCATTTATACATACACTTGTTCATCTCTAGTCTTCCAAGAGTTTAAGGAGCTAGAGATAAGAATAATTTGGGATTCCATGTGGAATAATGTGCTCTTACTAGAGTATTTGCTGCTGTATTTTCCTTAGTAGCATTTTGATACACTGTCAGTAGCCCATTTGTAAATGCCTTGCTGCTGAATCATAGATACATTTAATCTAGTGCTTAATAAGGGAGTTGTGTTTTGTTTTGTTTTAATTGGGACAGGTAAGCATAGTTAGGATACCAAAAATGGTGCCATTGGCTTATATTGGAAAATATGGGGTTATGTAGTATCATGGTTCAAGGTTGAGCAATTTAAAAAATGAATCTTATTTAATAACATTTTCCACGTAACCCGCTGCTATGATGCCTAGCCACAGGCCTGTCAGTGGGAAAAAGGGCATACGTTAGTCTTTAAATACTGCCTTTATGTCAAACAGGAGTTTAAATAGTTTTCTAGTGGCTATAGTTGATTTCTGTCCCAATCAGTGATTATATATTATTTTAAGTAGTAGTGTATTCACTTTAACTTTCTGGTATTGGTGCTGTTTGATGTTTTCACGTTTAATGAACTAATTTCGTTATAACAATGCAATTAATAATGTATTTGTAAATTGAATTTTCCAAGATTCTGATATTTTAAGGATAAGCATATTGATGGATATATGAACATCTATTCGGAGAATTTTTTGGTTTGGGGGAGGAGGCATCAGATTAACTAGTCCTTTAAATCTATGTGTAACATACTTTTTATTCCTCATTTCTCCCTAATCTGATGATCTTGATTCTTTTTGATTAACATGTGAAAAATTCTGTCTGCTTGTTTGGAAAAAAAAAAAACAAACTTTTTTTTTTTTCCTCTTCTAGCTCTCCTGTGTGACTTTTAGGCATGTTACTTCACCTCCTCTGGGTGTCAGGTTATTCATCTGTAATATGAGGTTGGCTTAAATATCTCTGAGGTTCTTTTGAGATCCATAGTATTTGCACTATAGTGAGGATTTTAATAATCAAATGACTTATTTTTCTCTTTTTTAAATTTTGTCCTTCATTCTGAGATGTGAAGACAGTTTAAAGGTGATCTTTGAGACAGGTAAATGCACAATATTTGATTAACTTCTGTCCTAAGGATGTTTTGCTTGATGACTGGAAGCAGTTGGTTATGTTGCTTCTTGAGCGAGAAGTATCAGGCAGCATGATGATGAATTTATTTTATTGTAACATAGTTGAGTTGTAAAAAAAATTCTTTTCTCTTGAGAATACCGCATTTTGTCTTAGTGATTACATCCTCATTACCAGGATAGAGCTATTTACCTGACACCATTAAAAATATCCGTATGTGCACAGTCTCCAAAAGCTTTCCGCTGTGACTATGTAGAAGTCAACACTTTTTCATACATTAACTTTCCCTCAGTATATGAGGAAGAAAAACAACTTCATAATAGAAGTACCCAAATTTGTATTAGGCTTGATAGGAAAACAGATATGGAAAATCCTGGAAGATGTGCTCTCTTTATGACCTAATGTTTGAGACAGTTTTATTTTTATGAATTTTTTGTTTGTTTTCTATACCACACAGGAAATAGAAGTCTTAAGTTTGCATAACATTTTGACTAGGATTTCTTTTTTAAGATTCTAGATTTCATATACTGTCTCATACCATGGTTATCAACTCATGCTATAAACCAGTGGTTCCTAAACTTGTCTCCTATTAGAATTACCTCGAAAGCTTCAAGAAATGCAGATACCTGTGTCCCACACCCAGCAATTGTGATCTAATTCATTTGGAATGTGGCTGAAACATTAGAATTTTTTTTTTAAATCCCCAGGTGATTCTAATCTACAGAAAAGTTTTTTAGAACTGCCGTATTATGAAAATTTGAGCCTATTGAAAACTGTGGGTGACTTCTCTACATCCAGATTTATACGACTGTCTAGCACATACAAGTTCTGATACATGCACAAGAGGTCGTCCCTTGCCCCCAGTGGCCTGCCAACACTTAAAGACTCAACACTTGAGTGCTCCTTGTGTGCTGGGCACTGTTCTAATCAGTGGTGGTTTCAAAAGAAAAAGTCCTTGCTCATGCACCAGACGTTTTGATGGGGAGTCAAATGTGTGTAATGTTAGGTAACTGTTAGAGGGGAGTAAAGCAGAGTAACAAGATGGATGGGATGGGAGGTGAGTCTTAATTATGGTGATTAAAGAAAGTCTTAAAGGAAGTGATCTTTGAGCTGAGACCAGAGGGAAAGAAGCAAGTGAGCAAGGCAAAGATTTAAAGGAAAGGAGGAGTCAAACAAGCTTGCTGGTTTGATGAGAGCACTTGACACAGTGTGGGAGGGACTAGAAAACGACTCTCGAAAGCCACGGTAGAAAATTTGGGAAGGGTTTATATTGAAGAATTCTTTGAAGATCACTCTGATCGTGCTGCATGCAAAGTGTGTCATAGGGAGGCTTGGTGAAAATAGGGAGTATCAGGAGACTCTCTTAGAAGTCTTTGCACCAGAAATATTGGTAGCTTAGACCAGGGCGGTAGCCGTGGAAGTGGTGGCAAGTGGTAGGACTCTTATGTCTTCAAGATCCTGCCAGCGGAAGGATTTTGGCCCAGCAATCAGAAAGCAAAGAGATGACCAGGGTGACTCTTAGGTTTTTTGGCTTGAGGGGACAAATCAAGATTTCTGTTTGCATTTGGGTTTGAGATACCTGATTTCTCATGGGATCCAGCATGGAATTGAGGGAGGGGCCAGGAGCTAAACTTTTGGGATCCAGCATGGAATTGAGGGAGGGACCATTTGGGAATTAGCCAATAAGAGTTTAGAGGCATGTGACAAATCACTTGTAAACAGATAAGTGCCTCTCAAATTTTAATGTGCCTGAGAGTCACCTGTTTCTGTTAAAATGCAAATTCGGTCTCAGTAGGTCTGGTGTGGGGCCTGAGGTGCTACGTTTCTAACAAGCTCTTCAGCGAGGCTGATGCTGCTGGCTCTGGGACCCATGGTTTGAGGTGCAACCGTGTGGATCCAGAAGAGGGTGGGGTGGGTCCTGGGGCACACCCAGCATTTGGAAGGGGGAGCCAGCAAAGGAGACTTCCAGATCTCTCAGATAAAGCAGAAAAATGTGGCACACCAGAACAAAAGTGACGTGTTTCAAGAAGGGAATGGTCATTCAAGTGCTGCACAAATTAAGATGAGGACCGAATTAGCCACTAGGTTGAGGGTTTTTCCGAGTTAACAGGCTCTGAGTTTGGGGATGAAGAACTGCTTGGAGTGGGTTGTGAGCAGAAGGGGACAGAAGTAGAACCAGCAGTTGCGGACAACTCAAGTTTTGATGTAAAGTGGAGCATGGATGGAGCTGAGGTGTGGGTGAGCAAGGGAGGATTTTAACTCAAGGAGACAATATAGCATGATCATATGCAGACTGGAAAATTCCATTAGAAGGGGACAGATACATGCTGTCAGGAGAAGTGGCTTATGGCAGGAGTGAAATCTAAATAGGCAGGCAAGTGGGAATGAGTGAGAACGCACACTTAAGAGGGGTTCATCTCAAATAGGCACAGGGACAGTTTCAGTTCACGTGTCAAGAAGGAAGATGGTGTTTTAACTCATTTATTAAAATATTTATTGTACACCTATTACTTACAAGGCACTGTTTTAGGTCCTTGGGAATAAAACAGGGATCAAGACAAGATACAAATCTTTGTAACTGGATGGTGCTTAGGTTCTGGAAGTGAACAGGTGTGAATGCAGATAGCTCGCTAGATTTGGTATTGGGGAAAATGAGATCATTCTCTCTTAACAGCTTCCACTTTCCCCATTGAAGGCCTGAGATGGGAAAGGGGGAGGGATGTTCGAAATATCCCTGAGGACGGTGGGAGAGTGGACCAGGAAGGCCAGTCAGAACGGTGGGTCAGCTGGAGCCTTTGGTCATAACTTCAAACAAACTGGTACCTCCTTCTGTTGCTTGAATGCAAACCAAAAAAGAGAACGGATAAAATAACAAAATTTCAAAATATCCCTACAGGGAGCTAGAAAAAACAGCTCTCCTGTCCTTTTTATATGCCCAGTAGGTGGCTTCCTTGGAAGGATCTATCCTCATCCCCCCCCCCCCCCCCCCCCCCCCCCCACCCGAAATGGAGAGGAGCCCGTCTTCGAGGAGCAGTGGAGGTAGAAATAAGTCAGACCGCTCTTCAGCCCTTCCTGAATCAAGTGCTTACAGTTTGATGTCATTGAAAATCTATTTTAAGTAAAGTGTAATTTATCTTGTAATTACCCTTATTATGTCACCTAAACTCTATACATCAATTAGAGAGACCAAAGCTCCTTTTTCATATCCTATATGTGAGGGCAGGACGGTACCCTGTCTGAGGATTCCAGAGATGCGGATTTCTCTGGGGTCTCAGCTGGCTGGCTTCTCCTCCTTGGCCTGAAGTTTGTTCAGCTGTAAAACGAATGATTTAAGATACAGTTATGCCAAAAACATGGTTATTAGTATTTACATCCCTTGACATTGTTAGGAAAGAGTTCTCCAGGTCACAAACTTACTAATTGTTGAGTTTATGAAAGAACGGGGTTTAGTTCACGTAACTAGTAACTGGACTTCCAAACAGGGTTTTCTAAACTTCAGACACTGGAATGATCTTGATGGATTTTTGCCATGTCCACATCCCATTCTAGTTTTATATTTGGAAGTATTACTTAAAACTTTTCTTTCAAACAACTCACTTTTTGATGCCAATTTATTTTTAAAAGAAGGCATATCACTTTGGTGAGTGGAAAATTAGCATCACTGACTGGATTACCTTAAAATACAATGGAAACAAAGCAGTGTTACTAAATTCTAGCTATGTAGGATTGCTGTGGAAACAGCCTCCAATCTGTTCTCCCTTTTTAAGAAGTGTGATTAATAAATACTCTTAGGTAAGGGTAAAAAGACATGTAAGCACCAAATCAAGTCTTTCTGCATGATGTAACCAAAAAGATTTAAAGAGGATTTTGAGCACTCCCTTAACCATCCTTATCTGGGAAACACTTTAAGCAACAGAAGGTTAGCTACTGCAGTTTCTCGACTATCAGTATAAAACAGAAATACGAACATGTCTTAAAGGCATCTATCTACCTACATGCATGCAGATGGACTCTGCCTAGTAATAAAGGTTTCTGTAACCGCCCCCGTCCCTTCCCAAGGTATTGACCAGCATTACCCACATCAGTATTAAAGTAACTGACGTTACCCTGACTCAAAGTTTCTGGTCTTGTCAGTTTTTTAATCTCAGGATAAAAATAATGCAGCTCTTTCAATGCCACTCAGTGAGCAGAGAGAGATGTCCCTGGCGGCCTTGTTTGTGGTGCTTTGGGGCCTGGCATTCCAGCTTTGAAAAAAAAAAAAACCCTTAAAATTTTCCAGATAACTTCCTCAGTTGCCCACTGGCTAGTGAGTGGATTCTTGATTTGGCAATCTTCATTGTAAAAAAAAAAAAAAATTCCAATTTCCTTATGAATTAGATAATACCAACATGTCCTAACACTGAAGGCCTGAGATTTAGGGTGTCGCAGTGTGTTTTGGTATGGTGAGTAGTTGTGCGCCCACATGCACTAAAGTAGTCTTTCACGTTTTAATTGTATTAGATAAAAATTGTCCTGCCTTCTTAGATATGTCCTTCAATCCTTTTTGACATATGGTATGACATAAACGAAGATTTGATGTCTTCATCCTTTGACTCGGCACCATGTTTATGTACGGGGATATCCTTCGATCTTGCCCCAGTGTGGAGGGCTGTTACCTCTCTACTTGCCTCAGACTAGTTTTTAAAATAAATGTGGCTGCTTTTAATGAGTTTCGTTCTTCGTTGCTTCTAAAACTGCCTGCCTAGCACTGGAAAAGCATTTGGTCAAACTTGTGTCTAGCTTAAAAATAAATACATTCTAAGAGAGGATCTAGTGCTTGAGCTTTAATGTATGGTTTTGGTTTTTTAAATATGTGGATTCCCCTCCCCCCCGCCCCTGTTTTTGACTGTGTTCAGATGGCAGTTTTGCTATATCCTTGCTATGAACAGCAAAACTGTATTACTTTGACCAGAGTCCTTAATTTATTTATATAGTACATTAATCTTAGAAACTTCCCACATAGAAGCAAACGTGTTAGGCCAACCAGCTTGTTTGCTCTCCGAAGATTCAGGTTTTAGACTAGTGATACGGGATCATGCCCTCAGTGGGAAGTAAGGGTTTGGGTACGGACACGGACAGAAGAACTGCTGTTAGGCTTATCAGGAATGTAGAATTAGGTAGCATGTAGCACCACCAAGCCTTTAAGACAGACTTTTATTGTACTTTTGGCCCATCCTGAGACATGGTAAATCCCTCAACTGTCAGAAATTTCCCCCTCCGAGCTTTAGAGTGTGTTTTGCTTTTTGGTTATAAATTTGCATTTCTCACCAACTTGAAAAAAAATCAATTCTCACGGATTAAGGAAAGAGATTATATAAACTGTAGCAAAATAGCAACTGAAAAGTTACTCAGTTTTGACTACAAAACGTTGATAGTAGCTTTGGCTTTGAATTTATGATGCTTGAGTATTACACTGAAAAAAAATTTTTTTTTAAAGATTTTTATTTATTTATTTGACAGAGAGAAACACAGCAAGAGAGGGAACACAAGCAGGGGGAGTGGGAGAGGGAGAAGCAGGCTTCCCGCTGAGCGGGGAGCCCGATGCGGGGCTCGATCCCAGGACCCTGGGATCATGACCTGAGCTGAAGGCAGGTCAACGACTGAGCCACGCAGGCGCCCCTACATTGAAAATTTTCTACATCTACATCAGTTTAGTGTTATTTTGGAATAATTCTGGCTGAATTTAAGGTGTAATTTAGTAAAACAGACAATCTAGAACTTTTCTGATTACACAGTAGAAAAGAAACTTTCCATGGCTAGTTAAGAGAGGAAAACGATAGAAGGATGTAACTTATTTTTTCTTATTTAAATCTTTGTTAAAATCCATCTGAAATTAGATCAACTGCTTAATTATCTGGGATTGAGAGATTTTAAAACTTTTATATATTACTTTCATATCATGTGAAAATCGGAAAACAAGACTGAGCCTTTTAAGCTAACAAGAGTGAGTTTAGGATCTTGGTAAAGCATTTTTGTAAAGAAGTACTTTATGTCTCAGAGAGTTTGTAGTACCTGCTTAAATAATTCGTGGGTAACTCCGTGAGTTGCAAAATAGTAGCTAAGGGTACTATTTTACGTGAGGGGTTAAGGTAGACGAATTGCTGGGGTTTTTTTGCTTGTTTGTTTTTGTTTTTTTACCAGATACCCGAATCTTTGTTCTACTCGTTATGTCCCACTGAAGACCATCCTTCTGAGGGAGCAAAAATGCAAACATTATGCTGTGAAAGAGAATGTTACTGCACACAATCACTGGTAAATAATTCCCAGACATAAACTGTGTGTCCTTTCTTTCCTTGCCATTTTTTTCCTTTTTCCACTGACCTGCCTCATCCTGACCTTTGACGTTAGTATGACAATTCAAGGATAATTTAGGTAGGCTGAAAGAACAATTCGCAAAAGCATACCACCTAGAACTAGAAGAACATTCCTGTGGTGACCAACCAACATCTCTGCCTTGCAGTGACATTATATTCCAAACCAGAGTTTTCCTAAAGTGTTCCATGGATCCTGGAATGCTCTTCTGCCCAAAAGAAGCTAGGGTATTTGGCATGTGATACCCCTACTCTTAGAGATTCAAAAGGTACGTGATAGAGGTTCTGAGAAATCTTGCCACTTTTGCCCTGTAATGCCTCTTCATACCCTGAGGAAGTAGGAGGTCTTTCAAACTTTTTGAGACTATTGCCCCTAAACTATACCGTGAAAGGATCATATTCAGAGGTTTTGGGTGATGATACTGTATGGGGAGTTACACCCCAGCCCCTCTTTCCTACAAGCCTCAGTATTCTTGATACCATTTGTACCACTGTTCAAAGGCCTCAGGGACAGGGACTTGTACCTTCTTTCTGTCTGTTAGGCAGTTTTAGGAATTTAGCCTTCCTAAATGAATCCGATTACGGATTCATTCATTCAATAACTATCGTTCAAGTAAGAATTGTCTGTCAAATATAACTGGGTTATGTAGCCCTATTAGCTCAACCTTGAAAGTATTGTGCTCAGTTTCTTGATTGGTAAAATTGGCCTAGATTTCTTAGGTACAAAGTAGCTATAACCTTCATATTTGATCAGAGAAATTCCAGAAGAGACCACTGTTAATAATCTTGTACCCGTTTCTGGGAAAAGCATGGACTACAAAGAGCAAGTAATAATAAAGATCTGAACCCAAGTCATATTTTATTATTACCATATGAGTCAATGATGTCAGAACTGACCTCTGGGGAAAATTTTGTGCTCCCAGTGGGCTCGACATTTATTAGGATTTAATGTCGTGATACCCCTTTGGCTCTAGAAACTATAAAGATCAAGTAAACTGTTGTCCTTGGAGATTTTTATTGTTATTTCAAAGTAATATAATTTGTTTCTGTAAAATGCATTTACTGAAAAGGCAGAATTTCTTAACCAATGTCATGGCCAGAAATTTCTATGAAAGGGTAGGGAAATACTTTCTGTAGATAGAACTAAAATCTAAATTGTGTATGAGGCACAGGGCCTCTGGAGAAAATGGGTAGCCAATTGCCCAAGACTTATAACTCCAGGCAATAACTGGCAGAGTTCCAAATTTACCATTTCTAGCACAGTTTAGTTGAGAGAGTAGGAAATCTTTTTATTTGTTTCACACTGTTATTAGTTGGGGTCTTCAGAGAGATCAATAGCCATGAGGAATAAGATAAGTAAATTATTCCTGGAACCAGAAGATTAAGCTAACGCAGTAATCGATGAGAAAGTGGAAAAGAAAAAGAAAGAAAAGAAAGAAGGAGGAAGGGGAGGAGGGAGGGAGGAAGGAATGAAGGAAGGAAGCAAGGAAGCAAGGAAGGAGGGAGGGAAAGGGGGAAAGGAAAGGAAAAGAAAAAAGAGCAAAATTCTCTACCTACCACCATCATGCTCGGAAGCATCACGTCAAGTTTTTCCAAACTGCAGGGGTGCCATAAATTCTTTTAAAACAATGAAAAAGCACCAGCTCTTTACTCCCATTGCTTCATGATAGTCTTGATCACCGTGCTAGGTTAGAGAGCAATCCATTTAGTTGCCTCAAATTTTTTGTTTCTGGGGAATCTTTGGGGAACATTTGAACACGGGGAACATCTGAAATCCTGATATCGGGAAACCTCCTTTCTCAAAGCACATAAAACTCACTCCCAAGTCTTTGTCATGCTTTACACAGTTTTACTTATTTTTAATAAATTATCAATTTTTTAATGTTTTAACCAATTGTGCACTAGTAATTATAATACTAACAATTCAGAAAGGTTTTAACTTAGAAGCATATTTTTGTTGCAAAGAAGTATAAGTGGGTAGTCAAACAATTCTTAAGAATAAAGAATGCATCATTAGGGGCACCTGGGTGGCTCAGTCATTAAGCGTCTGCCTTCGGCTCAGGTCATGATCCCAGGGTCCTGGGATCGAGCCCCACATCGGGCTCCCTGCTCTGCGGGGAGCCTGCTTCTCCCTCTCCCACTCCCCCTGCTGTGTTCCCTCTCTCACTGTGTCTCTCTCTGTCAAATAAATAAAAAATCGTTAAAAAAAAAAAAAGATTTAAAAGAAGAATGCATCATTAGGATACTATTTTGTGGGTGAACTGGAATGGATATATAATTTCACGGGAAAAAGAGTGTTAAACTCTTATCTGTTGGTACCTTTACATGTATAGTATTTATATTCCACTGAATATATTTGAGTAATGTAATGGTTTTATTTTAAAATGCCGGTATGGGGCACCTGGCTGGCTCAGTTGGTAGAGCTGGCGACTCTTGAGCTTGAGGTCCTGACTTCCAGCCATGCATTGGGCGTAGAGCTTACTAAATAAATAAATAAATAAATAAATAAATAAATAAATAAAATGCTGGTGTAGATAATATGCGAGAATTTCTATTTTTTGCATTCATGTAAGCTTATGATGAAACATTTTAGAGGTCAAGTTATATGTCTGAGAGGAAACACAGTTTTTCAAAAAAATTTAGTAGATGTGAGAGCAAAACCAGAAATCATTGACAGATATACTCTGTTCAGTACATTGGCCTTGACCCTCTGGCCTCAAATGCTTTATCCCACCTTAGCCTTAGACTTTGCGATTATCAGAATCTTCACCTGCTACCGAAAAGCAGTTCTCGATTTTCAGCAGCGCATCCTCTGACCACCACCTTCTATCGTTCTGGCTCATTCCCTTCTCTCCTCTGACTTGAGCCCCTCTTCAGCACCAGGACCTCCAAAATACTCCCACCAAACCTTCCCACTCGTTCACCTTTTCAGGTTGGCTTTGGCCTCTTTATCTGACTCAGACTCCTGGGCCCATCGTGTTGATCTGGTGTTCGCTCACATTCTCCCCTCCCTCACTTCTTTACCCTCAACCCCATCTACACCCAGCTCAGCCCACTAGGCTTCTGCAGCCCCGGGCCTGGAAGGAGGCTAGCGCTTCTCACTCTCGGAGACCCCTGTGCTGTTCTTGAAGCTCTGCAAACCTGCAGTGCCTTCCTCCATCTACACTCACAAGTGGATTAATTCACTTCTTATTTCCCTGGAAACAACAAGGTTAATCAGAGTTCTCCACCCGCTGTTTCTACCCAAGCTCTTGGCCTGCCTGCCTTCCATCTCCTTCCGAGGGATGACTGTCTGTTGCAGAAGCTCTACCTGCACACAGTGACTTCGCTCCCGTGGTTACTCCCTCTGGTCCTGGTTACCCCCTCTGCCCCTTCCACTGGACTTCCTACTGGCATGTGATGTCATAGTTTCCATCTTAAAAACAAGAAGGAAAAAACAGTGACAGTAAGCAGCCCCACATCCTCTGCCAACTCATGTCCCATTTTCTTCACTCACCTTTGGGGAGAGACTCCTCAAAAGGGTTGTCTTTTCTTGTCTCTCTTGCCTTCCATTCTCTTCAGAATGGCTTTGTTTCCAGCATTCCATGGAAACTGCCTTCACATTGTCCACTTCAACTGTTCCTTCTCTGTTTTCTTATCTTTTCAAATGACAGCATTTGACACAAATGGTCACTCTTTCTTGAAACATTTTGTCTCTTTTCCCTTGGCCTCCAGAGTACAAAGTGCACTTGCTCTCGAATCTCCTCCCTCACAGATGGTTCCTGCTCATTCTGTTTTGCTGAATAGGCTCCTTCTTCCTGTCCTCAGAGGCTGGAGTGTGCCAGGCTGAGGCTTCAGAAGGACACTCATGTTCATTCGCCACCGAATCTCAGCCTGTCTAGTGTCTTTAAACTCCTTTTATACTCTTATGGCCCCTAAATGTGTTATCAGCAACCCAACCCTCATCTCGGCTTGCATAGCCCACCACCCTCCTGCCCTTTGCCTCTCTAATGGCCATCTCAAAGTAAACACCTTAGCCCCTGATTTTTGTACTACCTCCACCCCCACCGCCCCAGCCACCAACCTATTCTTTCCTTGTCTTTCTCTTTGCAGTAAAGGCCAGTTCCATCTTTCAGTTGCTCAGGCCAAAAATCTTGGAGTCATCCTTGATTCCTTTGGTTCTCTTACACTCCCAAACAAATCTGTCTGCAAATCCTGTTAGATTGACCTTCAAAATATATTAAGTGGCTTGCTGCTCGGCTGATCTTTACCTCATTTAGACCATCGTCAATCACTTCTGCCAGAACTGTTGTAATGACTTCCCAACCAATCTTCCCGTTGCTACATTTGTCCATATGTGTATTCTCAACAAGGCAGCTAAAGAGATCCAGCAAATTAGTGTCTCCTCTGCTAAACGTCCTTCAGTGGATGCCCAACAGATAGTAAAATCTGAAATCTGTACAATGGCCTAAAAGGCTGCATTTAATCGGGTTCTGAGTATTGACTTCTAGCACTCTCCTTTAGTTCACTCTATTCCAGCCACATCAGATGGGCCACCTTGCTGTGCTGTGAACATATCTATCACATCAGCCACAGGGCCTTTGGGCACTTACTATTCCCTCTGTCTGCAGTGGTCTCCTCTCAGATTTCCATTTCATTTGCCCCCTCTATCACTCCACGAATACCTATTTTATACTGTAGAATGTCCTGTGTTCCTCCACCAGAACTCTTATCCAACTCCATCTAGGTTAGAAGAAAGACCATACTCTATGACATTCTAACTAAAGAATGATTATCTATCCCAGTGGTGCCTCCAAAAGAATAAAAATATTAGAAAAATAAAATAAAAATAAAAAAGAATGATTATCTGACCCTAACCTTCTCACCAGATTTTTAATATCGTTTGTCCTGCTAATGTGATATTAATCCAAACAAATCTTGAATTTGTGGAAATTTGAGATTGCATATGAAGACAATTCAAATATAACAGAAAGAAGACCAATAAAAAGAGAAAATGTTCCAATGACGTGTTATCTCCCCCTTTGCCTTTAATTTTTCTTCATAGCCTGTGGTTATTTGACTGTCTCCTCCCACTAAAATGTAAACTTCCGGAGAGTAGGAATCATGTTTTGCTCACAGCTGTATTTTCAGTGTCTAGAACAGTGCAAACACACTATATGTCCTTAATAAATATGTTTTCGAATGAATGTCATAAAACTTTTGTTAATCTATCCTGGTGCCTTTGGTCTTTAAACATATCATCCCTTTTCAATAGGCCTGTTTTCTTAAAATGAAGATGGTGAATGGAACTAGTACTTGTCCATATTACTGAGTAATCAATGGATCTGGCAGGGATCTACTTATCAGGGCATTAAGGGAACATTTAGCTATTGTGTCCTTTCTCTAAAATTAAAACCTGATGCATTTAGTTCATGTCGGGGGGGAGAAAACATGTTTGGGAGGAAAACCCAAGAATGCTTTTGGTTCCATAGCAAGAATTAAATATGAGGTTGAGTAGAGGAAATGAGAAATTAATTTTAATAATGCTTAATTTTTCAAGGAATAGTACATAGCACAAACCAGTTATAAAGGCATTAAATGGACAGTCACCATCACAAAATACTAATTGTCCACTGGGCAGTTGGGTCTGAATAAAGGAAGACAGGGCTCACTGAAGTTTTACTTGAACCTCCTATGACCTCAGAAACAAATTTGTCAGATTCTGTAACAATCAAGCCATACACATAGGGCTTGCAGCTTATCCACTGGGAAAAATGAAGGGTCACCTTATTACCCTTGATTTCCTGTGTCAAAATGTAGAAAACCATCCTCTGCTATCCAGACATCAAAACTGTATTACTTAAATCAGGGAGGACCTTTCCCAGGTGCTGTCTTTGTCGGTATACAAATGCTTTTTTTTTCAGGGTGAGGTTCTCCGCCTAAACAAGCTGAACACAAAACAGCAAATGTGCAAGGTCACAGGTAGATTAGAAAAAAATGTTCAAAATGCCACATCCCAGGAAAATACTGATTAGCCACAGTCTTGTATGATTTGGGGAAGGAGGTATAGAAACAGCAAATAATCTGGCCAGAGTGCGGCAGTTAGGGACCCATGCCAGACATAGCTAATTTTTTCCTGGCATTCTTTACTGCTGAGCTCCGGTGACCTCAAAAAGTCTTCTCAATACACACCTTTAAGGAGCTACCATCAGTTGATTGACTTTAGCATCGGAGATCAAACCTATTTGCTTTTGCAATTCTAACGGAACTTCAGACATTCTTTAGGGCAGGCATTCTGCTTTCTGATTGCAGTTCTATGCAGATCATTTTGCAGAAGATCAAAACAAGTTATTATCGACAACGCATCCCAGACCGGGTTAAACAGGACCCATAAAGAGAATGCACCTTTCTGTTTGCTGGATCCCCAAACTGGGTTTTTCCTCTTTCTTAGTTTGTAGTAAAGTACCTTGGAATTTACGGGCTAGATGGAGTTGGAAAAGCAGAGACCAGTGCTCCTAGATTAGATCCTGTGCTAAGTGTGTAACACCGGCTCATCATTAACGAATTGTAAAGGGAAGGATGTGCATGGCTTCCCTGAAGTCATTATTCTGCCCTCTGAGTTGGGATTCCAAAGACTTATTGGTGGTGAGGCATTCCAAAGAAGTCGGCATCTTTCCTACTTGCTTTTCAAATACTCCACATTCTTCTTGACTTTTGTGGTGCTTGACAGTGTGGCCATTTCTCGCCGTTGTCTGATTTTGCCTTCACTGAAACCACACTCCATTTGCCTTTACATCTAGGACCCTTTTCTTATCTGCATTAGTCCTTCTCTGTCTCCTTAACTGGAGATGCTCAGCCGTGGCCTTCTGTTTCTCTCCACCCTCCCTTCTGAGATCTCAACCCATACGGCTTCACCCCTCATCTCACCGGTCTACATCACAAGCCCTTAGCCTGATAAGCAAGCCTTCTCAGTCCCAATGCGCTAACTAGATCCTCTTGGATGGCGCAGTATCAGCTCGCAGCAATGCATCTTTGCTTTGACTGGTCCAGGTCCCTCCCAATTTCCATGTCAGCTAAACTCTCCCAGTGTCATTTCCATCCACGTACCTTCCACTACAGACGCCTTGCTGCCAATGCCATGGGAGATAAAAAAGAAAAAAAAAAAATCTCCAGACCTTGAAAGTCCTAGAAAGCCAATGGATTTTTTCCTCAAAGGGGAGAAGCTGTGAACCATGGAGAAGGCAGTCTCTCAACAAGCTCTCAAACAGAGATGCATGTCTCTGTGCTGGTCACCCTGTCCTAAACAAATGTATATTATATTACACATTATATACTATATATTACAATTTATATGTTATATGTTATTTTCCTTCTTTTTGAAGTGTTGGTCCTACTTTTCTTTTTCTTTTTTTTTTTTTAAAGATTTTATTTATTTATTCATGAGAGAGAGAGAGAGAGAGAGGCAGAGGGAGAAGCAGGCTCCCCTCGGAGCAGGGAGCCCGATGCAGGACTCGATCCCAGGACCCTGGGATCATGACCTGAGCCGAAGGCAGACGCTTAACCGACTGAGCCACCCAGGCATTCCGGTCCTACTTTTCTATTTGAATATTCTTGTTACGTGATCTAATGTTTCAATAAATTTGAGATTCAGTTGAATTAATACCACATGATCAGCATGGCTTAATATTCTAACCTAGATAGATATGGAAAGAAGGGTTTTGATTGGGCCAGAGGAACTTAGGACAATCTGAGCACACTATACAGATCTTTGGGGATTGCTCTGGAATAGTGGCAAAGCCTTAGAACAGCTTGGAGGGAAAGATATTGGAAGGTGAGAAATGGTTGAAAAATAGGTGGGAATTTGCTGGATTCTCTTGTCAGTCCACTTGCCAGCAGGGAAGGTACATTCCCATGTCCCCTCTGCCACATCGGGGTCTGCCCTTGTGGGTTGGCTGGGACTGGGGAACGTAATGAGTCTAATCCACTTAGCAAGATCACTTAGCTGCAGTTCTAGAGTCATGCCCTCCACCAGCATATTAATAATAAGGCTGGCATTTGGTCTGCTCCTTATCTCTCTATTAGTTCAAGCATGCATGGGAAAACAAGGAAAGGTGTTATTTATTCACCTCCTAAACCTTCCACATTTAGTTAATAATTAGTCCTCAATAAATAGTTGTTGAGTGATTAAGGAGCTTTCCCACTGTATAAATTCTTCTCATCTCACCTCGTTTGGCTTGGTCCAGCATAGGACCCAGTTGAATTGCAATCTCAAAAGTCACGTGAGAAGCTATGGCCCTGGGCTAGTATCTCTGGTAGAGGGAAAAAGCCCATTGGTTTGTTTGCCAGATTTCTTGCATATATCTTGTCCCAGGGTTGGGTGAGGTAACATTAGGATAGCTCTTTCCCTGAGGAACACACTGATTTGTCCTCGACAGTTAGTGTATTTGACCTCATCTAGCTGGAAGTGACCCTGGGATGACTCCCATCTTTTCGGTAAGCACCTTTCAGAATGCAATTTCATTTTGGACAAGACATTCATAATCTTCTCATCTCTCCCAAGGAGAAACTAATAAACACCAAGGGACTTTGTATGGAGCAGTTATTGAAATTTTTCCTTCTTCTCTTTCAGCTTATTTTCCAGTTGTCTTTTTCTTTAGTTTTCCTCTCACTTGGAGTCCGAAAAGCTGAAATGATCCAGAGGATAAAGGAAAGTGACTTAAAGAGGCCCATCCACTCCCAGGGGTCCTGTCCACACAGCCCGGAGTTTCCAGAACCAGGCCGATAGCAAGCCACAGGTGTTGATACAGTAAGCTAACTTACAATAACCCACTGCCCAACCAGGAATAGGAAGGATGACTCCAACACCTTTATCTCAAAAATGCTATTGATACTTGCCAAACCACACTCGAGGACCCTCAAAGTAAAGGGCTGACTTGATGGGAGTCCAGACTTAGTGACGGAGGATCCTCAGCTTGTATTTCCCATCTCACTCCTTCCTACCTTTGTTATCTTCCTAAATTTGAAGTAAGCCACTCATCGCCTCCTGCCAGTAACAGATGACAGATCTGCTTCTTGGATTCTCCATTCCCAAGGGACTTAAAATTCTCAAGATGGAATTTTGGGGTCCCCATATGATCTTCGCAGAAATAGTGACAGGAAGACTCGCTGCCCAGGGATCATTAAATATGTCAGTGTGAAAGGGTTTGGAATGCTTCTCCACCTGATAAAGAGGACCACCGTAAGAACAGGATATTTACATGGTGCCCAAGTATCACCATGCACGGTTGTTAACTGCCTTCAGGAGGAAACATACCAGGTCAGTGCATAGGTCCAGCTGTCAGCACCTTAACCAAACCAACATTACTAATATGGAGATAGTTCACTGTTACATGCCCTGTGGCATGATGTAGTCTGAAATACCCAACATTAACTATAAATATTTTTGTCAAAATGTTCAATCTAAATCAAACCAAATGTCTCTAGAGGTAACATTTAGAGGGGATAGAACAAGTGAAATTACAACATAAGGAAACAGTCAGAAAAATCCAGAATGTGAGATAACTGGCACAGACATTCCAAAAAGCCAGAGTTTTAGGGAAAAAAGCAGGGGGAAGGGGGGCAGGGGCAGGATTTCTGGGAAAAAAGACACATACTCAAATACAACCTGTGAAACTTGACTGGATCTTGGCTTGAACAGAAGCAGCTATAAAAGACATTCTTGGAACAAATGGGGAAATTTGACCATAATTGAATATTAGATGATATAGTATCATTAATTTCCTGAGATGTATAATGACATTTTGATTCCATGGAGAATGTCAGATGATCCCCGTCAGCCAGGTCAAGGCCTTACTCTTTCCATTTAGGATAAGGAATCTGCTTTTGGACACCTGGCATCCTCGTTGCCCAGAAAACTCATCCAGTGGGATTCTGTATGGGTTGCCCAGATGCTGACCCTGAGGCTATCTAGAAACTGGGAATCCTTTGCAATGGTACAAGACTGAAAAAGCCCTGTGGTGAAGGAACCTGTTTAATAAGGAAACCTAGCAATTAGTCCGCTGGAGAACATGGATGCCCTACTCCTCAGAGGAGCTAGCTGCAACAGGGTTGAAGTGCCCTCCCTGCAGGCAGATGAGTTTCTGCTCTGGTGTCAGTGACAGAAGAGGAGGAGGGCGATAAGGAGAACTTTGCAGAAGGCTTGCGATTTGTGTTTCCCTCCTTAGGCTCTGCTCCAAATAGGCTGCAACCGCTAGAGACTGAAGATAACTCCGGGGAAAGCAGGTTCTCAGTAACAGGACAGAGCTAATTAGTCTACTGTGTTCTGCCTACAGCGTAATTCCTTTACCATGTTGCTCTCCTAACATGCTTCCTTTCGTGGAAGTTAATATAGTATTGGCGTAGCGTATAATGGAACAAAGAGATGAGGGGGATTCCCGCAAGCAACCTGACTTCAGCAGGTGGACGGAGTCATGTTCCCAGTTCCTCTGTAGCCACTCCTTGCTTTGCTCCGATCCCATTTCTCATGATGCTACTGCTATTTTCGCTCTCTCAGCCCAATTCCAGTTAAAAAATGGTTGGCCATTCTAAGTGCAGCCCCAGGCGAGTGACGTTGACAGCTTGTGGTTTCTTCCCTCCACCCTGTTTTTTTTTTTTTTTTTTTCCCAGATTTTTTGGTGTATGAACTGGACTTGTTTCTGGATAGGGCTGCCGGGTGGCACATGGCTAGAGGAAAGTAGTGCAGGGGGGGACCAGACTTTAAGTGTAGTCTCTTAGGGTCTCCAGCTGGGCTTGAGAATTAAATCAACGTAAGACAGATTGACAAGAGAAAAACATACAGATTTCACGTGTGCATGCGAACCCCCATAGAAAAACGAAGACCCAGAGTAGTTGGAGCCACATGCTTTTATAGTACTTTGGACAAAGAGTAGTCAATGGTGGCACATTTTGGGATGGTATAATTTGCCACCCTTCAGGGGTACATCAGTTCAATTAAATAAACCCCGGCCATGTGAGTCTTCTGTGTTTGCATCATATTGGTACTGAGGGGAGCAGGGAGAGGGGCTACGGAGAAAAATGCCCTTTCAGAGCTTATCACCTAACAGGGGAGATGGACACATACACATATCCGTGGAGAAGTAATCAGGTACACCGTCATCTTCCCAGCACGCAAACCACCCAACTAGCCATGCCTTCGGCCACACTCTTTGTCTAGCTGTTTGCTCGTGTCTTAAGCCGACCTCTCCTCTTGTATCCAGTCCCATCTCTTGCCGTGTTAATGACTTGCTTCAAGTGCCCCTCTCTCATGCCTGCCTCGCACTCTCTCTTCCCTAATTGCGTGCCTCTTCGGAAATAACTGTACCCCTACCCCCAGTGAGTCAGGCTTCTCTTCTTGCCCCCCCCCCCCCCCCCCCCCCCCCCCCCAGCTCTTGTCGTGCTTCTGGGCTGCTCTTCCAACCAAGCACCTGGGAAGACGTGTGCTGTGGCAGCCTCCACTTCCTCTCTACTCCTTCCTCATCTCACTTTGGACCAGCTTCCATCCTCCGGAACCCCACAGGGACCGCTTCTGCCACTCTTTCTGGTGACGTCCAGGTTGCCAACTTCAATGGTAGCAGGGTTCAGTTCAGTTCACTCTTGAAACAATTTCCTCTCATAGTTCTTGACACGAGGCCCTTTTGGTTTTCCCTCTACCTTAGGGAATGCTACCTTTCATTCTTTTTTGTTTGTTCTTCCTTGTCCATTTGACCTTTCAGTGCCCTGGGCCCCCTTCTTGGGCCTAGCCCTACATACTCTTCTGGGTAACCCCAACCAATCCCATGGCTTTTGACATCTCTACATGTTGATGCCTCCCAAATCTGCATCTCCAGCCGTGACGTCTCCCTGGAATTCCAAATTTGTATAACCCACTGCCTAACCGATTCATCGATTCATCGATTTATTAATTCCACCAAGATGATCACATCCATCTATGCCAGCTAACTCTTCTAGGTGCGGAGACAATTAGCAACACACGTAAGTAAATTAGGTGATATCTCAGAAGCTGGAAAGCCCTTGGAGAAAAATGAAGCAGGGGAGACGGATAGTGAGTGTCAAGATGAAGGAGGTGGTGGTGCAGTTTTAAGCAAGATGGTTAGGGATGTCGTACTGAGGAGGTAACATCTGAGCAAAGACTTGAAGGAGTAGAGGAGTGAGCCATGTAGGTATCCGGGAAAAATAACAATCGAGGCAGAAGGTACAGCAAGGGTAAGCAACTGGGGCAGGAGTGTGCCTTTGTGTAGTCAGGAACCAACAAGGAGGTTAGTACAGCTGAAGCAAAGTGAAGGAGGCGAGAGCAGTAGGAGAGAAGGTCAGAGAAGAAATGGAGGGGATGCAGTGGGAACAGGTCCCATGGAGCTTGGTTGGCTCTAGTAAGGACCTTGGCTTTTATATTGACTGAAAGGAAAATCTAGTGGCAGTTTTGGGCAGAGGACTAACATAATTTGATTTACTTTTTAGAAGATCCCTTTGTTTGCTTTGTTGAGAATAGTCTCTAAGGGAGTAAGGGAGAAGAACTGGAAGGCTATGTTAGCTCTTTTAATAGTGAATGGTGTCTTGGACCAGAGCGGCAGCAGTGAAGGTGGTAAAACTCTTCAGACGATGGATATATTTTGAAGGTAGAGCCAATAGGATTTGCTGACAGACTGGATATGGAATGTGAAAGAAAGAGAAGAGTGAAGGATGATGCCAGTAACTTTGGCCTGAGCTATTGGAAGGCTGAAGTTGCTATCAATTAGGCTGGAGAAGACAGTGGGTTGAACACATTTTCAGATAAAGTTGCCAGATTTGACAAATGAAAATGCAAGATGTCTAGCTAAATTTGATTTCAGCTAAACAACAGATTCTTCTTTAGTTTAAGTATGTCCCATGCAATACTGTTTATACTTACACCAAAAAATTGCTTGCTGTTCTTCTCACTTAACTGAGTGTCCTTTATTTTATCTGGTAACCCTGGATTGGAGGGAATTTTGTGCTGTTAGAGATGTTGAGTAGGCAACTGGATAAATGGGCCTGGACTTCACGGGCAGGTTCTGGCCTGGAGATTAAAATTTGGGAGCATATAAGTAGCTGGAGGAATTCACTAAGGGAGTAATCTTGGATAGAAACAGGTCCAAAGATGGAACTTGCAGCCCTCCAATGAGAAGAGTTAGGGAAGAACCAGAGCCAGGGAGCGGGATGGAAATCAGCACATCTAGAAAGTGTCTAAGGTTTAGAATGGCCCAAGCACAGCTCTTGGCTTCTCCAGATGCCCCGCCCAAATTCTGCTTTCTTCCATCTTCTATCCCAGTTCAGGGCAGAACTGCATCCATCTGGTCGCTGAGGCCAAATATCTAGGGATTGTCTTTAATTTCTCTTTCCTTCACCCTATGTTCAGTCCAACAGCAAGTTCTGCCTCCTTTGCTTCCAAGACATGCTCTGGATCCATGCAGCTCTCTCCATCTCTGCTATGACCACATCCCAGCCTCCATCACGGCTCCGCTCCACTCCCGCAATCCTCTTGCTCCCTTCCATCATTCTTCACACGGCAGCCTGAATGACTTCATATGTGTTATGCACACGTGTGCGCGTGTGTGTAAACCCAGGGCTTCAAATCTGGCATCACCACAAGGAAATCTAAACTCATGATGATGTGTGGGCCCCACTCCTTCTGACTTTCCTCTGTGACCCTCTCCTGCTCGCCCACTGGGATTTAGCCCCAGTGACTGGATTATGCAGGGCTAACAGAAGGGAGCCAATTTTAATAGTCCCAGCAAAGAAATAGGGCTTGGCCTGAAGCAGCGGGGTGGGGGTGGGGGCGGGGTGCACAGATATTAGCGCATCTCAGGAAAGAGACGCAACAGGATTCGTCCTTGATTGCTGCCTTAATTTAATTCTTTATGGATCCTGATTTTAGATCACAGACAATTAAGAACTATGTGGAAGATACTGAATTATCTGAAAGGCAGGGTTGTGAACTTTTGTCTCTCAGAAATACTAAACTGGCTTTCTGTTGGTTATTCTAAATCCGGGCAAGGGGTCATTGTTGTGAGCTGTTTACTTTGTGTGTTCACTTGTTTGTGGACGCAGAAACTTTAGGAGGAAAATACAGATGTTAAAGACAAAATACTGAGAGAATGCAGCAAGCAGGCAGCAATCGACTTTCCCCCCCAAACTTTCAAACCCTCTAGGTTGTCAATGTGTAGCCTTCAGGAGAAGTCACCCCGGCAACAAGTATGTGTTATTCTGATCACTAGGAAAAAGTGGCAAAAGTGCATTTTAAATACTTAGAAAAGATTGCCATGTTTGTCTAAAAGCACACAGGAAACTAGCATGCTGCTTGCCTCTAGGGAAGGGGACCAAAGGTCTGGAGGTCGAGAGTGGGAGGAGATGTATTTTTACTGTACACTCTTTTATATATTTTGAATCTCCTATGGTGTTTCTGTACTATCTACTCCTGCAGAACTAATTTTTGTGAAATGACAGCTTAAAAGGGCCAGAAAAATGAAACCTTATTTGTGTATGATTACTGTCATTTCATATGCAAATTTTAAATATTTATTCCCCAAATAGGCAAATATTTTGCAGATTGTTGAATCTGTGCCTGGTCCTGGATGAAGCACTGGGAGCCCGGGCACCCTCGAGTGGCAATGGACAGACACCCCGGGAGCTCCCCAAACTTGGGCAGATCCTGGTGCTACTGTGAGTTCCACTTTCTCTCCTTTCAAATGTAGGGCACACAGGAGGACCTCTGTAACCCCTGTCAGCTTGGGCGGCCATGAATGTCTATGGTACTCATATCATGGTGCGAGAAGGTATCTTCTGACATTTCCATTGGAGATGTTTCAATCCGCATTGCCTGTGAAATTGCATCTCAAAGACAAGCCGAGTACGTGGTTTCAGATGGATCCCCACCAGCATCTGCCCATGGATCCCCACCAGCATCTCACACCCGGGAAGTTGGTGGATTTGCTGAACGGCTAAGACTCACACGCCTGCACTTGCCAATCCACGTGGGCTGAATCTGAATCTGAATACTAATTCCACCCTCAGGAGCCAACACATATGGAAAATATTAATGCTTCCTTCAAATGGAAATCTTTTTTTTTTTCCTTTTTGGAAAAAAAAAATTTTTAAAGAAGATTCTAGTTACAGTGCTACAAGAAAAAAAAAAGTCATGTTTCCAAATGCCCACATAGTCATTGTACCATCAGAAGTAAAGAAAAAAGGAGGTTTATTTCAGGGAAGAATAAAAATCAAGTCAGGCTTTTTCCTCCGTCGGCTACAGGTCATTGGCCCTAAAAATTGGAGCGTTCCATCTCCTTGAAAGAAACCCAAGAACATCCATGTCAGCTGTATTCTTGTGTGGTTTAATCTCTGCAGTCTGCTGGAATGGACTTAACCTTGAGGTTAAATTTTAAGTGTTGAACCCGGGTCTGAGTTACCATGAGACCCTGCTCTTCTTGGTCTCAGAGATTTTGTGTTTACATTTTTGACTCGACGTGGCTTCTCGTAAGTTCTTAATTGCCGTTGCTTACAGTAATGTGGAATGGACGTGAGCGAGCGTTCTTGATAAGGGAAGGTCTTTCCAGTGGCCTTTTATGGCGTTTAAATATACAATCTTTATGGCTATACAATTACATCTAACTTTTCTGTTTCTTGTAGCCTAAAGTCTAATCACCTAACAAACGTGTTAACCTATTTAGGTAACTGGTCCCTGTGTTCTGTTATGCGGCACGAGGTCGGTCTGTGCTGAGTTAGACTACCTGGGTGGGAGGTTTGATGTGAAGGGAAGAAGGATTTACTCCAGTACAGACTGAGCTAGTTAGGGATCAACCTCTGGATGTCCCAAATGAGAGGATTTCCGAGAGGCTGGCTTAGTTGCAAACAACTTCAGGAACTGCAATGCAGTCTTCTGCACGGCCCTCCCCCAGGCTCCTCCGGAAGAACCAGGCTGGCCCTGTGGGGAGGGTGGGCATGGAGAGAATAACGCAGAGCTGTGCTGGTTCCTGTCAAAGCCGCAGACTGGGCTTGCTGGCTTATAAGGGAATGGGGGCAGAGAGAATGAGGGTGTCTGGGAAAGGAATGTCCAAAGGGGGAAATATATTTATATGAGAACACAAATACTCAAACTATGGCTGGTTCTTTCTTACCGCTTGACACTGAGACATCCTTGGGGGCAGTGAGGGCTGTGGGGTCCTGGAGGACCACCCTAACAGTCCTCTAATTCCTTTCCTTGAAATAAATAAACAGAATTCCAACTTTTTCCACTCTTGGAGACTCCATGCTCTGTGGAAAGGACTCTGGGAATCTGGGTTTGGGGCGGTATATTTTTCTATTTCTTTTTACATACCATCATGAGAGAGACCCTTTTCACTTCCTGAGCAGGTGAACAGATCAGTTTTCCCACAGATCTGATTCTTTACCATGTTAGGGAGCAAAGCCTTGTTCTCTGTAGCAAAAGGTGTTTTGCTACTGTGCTGACTTCCCCGATGGGGTGCATGACACGTGCTGTAAATTACGCACTGATTATATGGCTGACTTCATTATCCCTCTTCTGAAAATATGCAGTCTGTCCCAAACAATTAGCACTTAATTATGTTTCTATATTGTTTCTTCACTGTTCCGTATGTTAGGTTTACTTCTCAACCCGACTACACGTCTCTGGATGGCAGACATCAGAACTGAAACTTCTTTGAACCCCCAACACAGCAATACTTACCTGTCCTGATTAACACTGTCATTGGCAGGCTTGGGGGTTTAAGAGAGAGACGGTAGCACAAGTATCAACCAGTTCGTTCGTTTGGGAAAAGGTTGGGCAAAGCCAAAAGTAGGTTTTAAAGAAAGGAGACGTTCAAAGGACATTTAGTGAAATCATCTATCATTCAAGTCCCCAGATAGCAGGGATCTTATGTTTTCATCACTGCTGCATTCCCAGAGCCTAGCCCCTGCTTTGGCAAAGAGCAGACACTAAATGCTATTTTTATTTTTATTATTTTTTAAAGATTTTATTTTTAAGTAATGTCTACACCTAACGTGGAGCTTGAATGTACAACCCTGAGATCAAGAGTTGCATGCTCTACCCACTGAGCCAGCCAGGCGCCCCTAAATGACCCTTTCTACTGACTTAAATGAATTTCTGGAGCTCCTATAATGTCTGGGTCCTGTGCTAAGTGGTGAAGATACAAAGACGAATGGCCGTCTTCTTTCCTCAGAAGCTCACAGTCTGGCAAAGAGGAGGAATGGCAGAATTGAAAATGATTTATGATTTACGAAAGAAGCTATTAGAATTCCATTCAGAGTGCTTTGGAATCAGAGAGGGGAGCTGCTAACTGTCCAGGGCGGTCAGAGAAATGTAACATTTAAAAAACCCCACAAAAACATTTGATGGATTTTGAAGGGAGACAAAGAATTTGCCAGGTGGAAAATGTGAAGACATTCTGGGCAGAGGGAACAGTTGGAGCAAGTTCAGAGAGCAGGGAAAGTCTGTGTTTTCTGGAAAACCTGTGGTTCTTCTGAAGGGTAACAGATAAGGTCTTTTGAGGGGGATGGAAGAAATAAGACAAGTAAGTTGAGACGTGTTTCTGAGAGTCTCAGGATTGATCTTGTAGGCAATGGGGACCAAGGACAGTGTTGGAGCCGGGAATTGACGCAAGTAGATTTGGATTTGGGGAAATCACTGTGGACATTGTGGAGAGCAGACTGGAATGGGAGAAACTGGAGTCAGGAAGAGTACCACAAACATGATCCTGGGTCCTTTGATTAGAGATTATAAAGGCAGGAAATGAGGTAGTAGAATTGGGGATGAAGAGAAATCGACTCATTTGAGAGCTATTCAGAAAGTAGAGTCACAGGAGAGCTGAATGATTAACAATGTGGGGAGGTGGGAAGCAGAAAGACGGGGGTCCAGAGTGACTTTTAGTTTCTAGTTTAAGAAAATAGAGAACCCGGGCGCCTGGGTGGCTCAGTTGGTTAAGCGACTGCCTTCGGCTCAGGTCATGATCCTGGAGTCCCGGGATCGAGTCCCACATCGGGCTCCCTGCTCAGAGGGGCTCTGCTTCCCCCTCTGCCCTCTTCCCTCTCGTGCTCTCTGTCTCTCATTCTCTCTCTCTCTCAAATAAATAAATAAAATCTTTAAAAAAAAAAAAAAGAAAATAGAGAACCCAGAAACAGTAGTGGAATTGGTATGATGGGGAAAAGCGGTTTTCACTTCAGACTGTAATGAAACAACCTCTTCTCTGATGGTGTTGACTTCAGAATGCTTTCATGTTGAGGCTACAGGGAGCCTCCCCTTTGATGGGAGGGAGAAGACGTTTCTGAGTTGGTCAGGACACGGGTCCCAGTGTCAACCATTTTGAGAGGAAGAGGTCTCTCAGCCAAGAAGTTGTAATTCAAAATGTGGTCTTGAGCTCTCTCTCGAGTCTAGGTTTCAAGAAGCCCTCACCACATAGCGGCAGATCAAGCTGCAAGTAGACTGCAGCCTACAAGACTCAGAGAAAGACGTATTTTATAAGTCAAAGAATTTAGTTATACGTTGTCATGCGCTTTTTTCATTTTTCTTGTCCTTGAGCATAGTCTTATAAAAATAATCTTAGTCTTCCGGTAACTCTCCTATAATGGCTTCAAGAACATAGAAGGAACAGGATAGCCTTTCCCTCCTTCAAGCCAGTGAGGAATAGCAACAATATTTAGGTTTAAACCTCTAAGAGGATGAGCGAGACCTGCAAGGTTCAGTGACCTATCCCTTGCAGACATTCTCCCTCAGCTGCCAACGTGAGAACATCATGCTTTATTTTGTGAAGGTGGACAGATGTCTTCCTTAATGACTTTGTTGTTTGAGATGCCTTGCCTATGTCACTCAGAACGTCTACTAGAAAATACCATCTTCTCCTCACCTCCACCAAGAAGAAATAAACACCCATATTCTTTCATTGATCCTGCCCCAGCTCCAAATACTGACAAGCTTGTGGTAAATGAGTGTCCAATGGGTATCCATCCATTTGGGTAAGGGTGTTCGTAGCCTGTTGAGAGAAGCCTTACCTAACAATTGTACCTAAAACTCCACCCTAATATTGTCTGTCCTTTCTTAAAGTATTATTTTCAATTCTGGTAAGATACACACAACATAAAGTTGACCATTTTAACCATTTTTTTTAAAAGATTTTATTTATTTATTTGACAGAGAGAGACACAGTGAGAGCAGGATCACAAGCAGGGGGAGAGGGAGAAACAGGCTTCCCGCGGAGCAGGGAGCCCAATGCGGGGCTCGATCCCAGGACCCTGGGATCATGATCTGAGCTGAAGGCAGACGCTTAACGACTGAGCCACCCAGGTGCCCCCATTTTAACCATTTTTAGGTGAACTGTTCAGTGGTATCAAGCACATTCACAATGTTGTGCAACTATCACCCCATCCATCTCTAGAACTTTTTCATCTTCCCAAAATGAAACTCTGTTCTCATTAAACAATAACTCCGCATCGCCCTCCCCCAACAGCTGCTGGCAACCACCATTCTGTTTTCTGTCTCTATGAATTTGACTCCTCTAGGGACCTTAGTAATGTCAGTGGAATCATGCAATATGTGTTCTTTTGTAACTGGCTTGTTTCACGGAGCGTAATGTCCTTGAGGTTTATTCATACTTAGCATGTGTCAGACTTTCCTTCCTTTTTAAGACGGAATAATATTCTTTTGTACACACCTACCACATTTTGTTCATTCATTCATCTCTTGTTGGACTCTTGGGCTTCTTCCACCTTTGGCTGCTGTGAATAATGTTGCTGTGAACATAGGCATGCGTATCTATCCTTTCTTTTCTGTATAGCATTTGTCACCAGCTGCCATATTTATTGTTTTTACCTTTCCCTCCCAACTAGAATGCAAACTTTCTGGGTCAGGAACTTTGTCTTATTCGCAGCAGTATCCCCAAAACTCAGAGGAGAGTTTCGCATATGGTAGGTGCTCAATAAATATTTGCTGGATGAATAGGAAAACTAACAGTCTTGACTCAGCCAGAATTTCTATATTGAGTTCTCTTTGATGCTGTTGCTGAACTTATTGCTCGGTAGAAGGGGGATTTTTTTTTTTTTTAAGATTTTATTTATTTATTTGACAGAGAGAGACACAGCAAGAGAAGAAACACAAGCGGGGGGAGTGGGAGAAGGAGAAGCAGGCTTCCCGCCGAGCAGGGAGCCCGAGGCGGGGCTCGATCCCAGGACCCCGGGATCATGACCTGAGCCACCCAGGCGCCCCAGAAGGGGGATTTTGAACAAAGTTTTCAGTTAGACTTTGCCTCACATTCCTTACCTCTAAAATGGCCGTCAGTCTTGCTTTTTGCAATATTTATGAGCCTCCCAGTGTGACAGAGAGCAAGGCAAAGATCATCATATTGTCTGGCAGAACTCTGGTCGGCCCACTAGAATGATAAGCATCTGAGTGTGGCTTTTGAGGTTTTCTCTCTGGTTTTCTTCTGCTGGAAGAGGGACAGCGTCGTTCCTTGAGTTACATTAATTTTAAATTAAAAAACAAATTTATCCTGAACTATCCGTTCAGTGACATAGACATTTTCTCAAAGTATGATGCGAAGCCATAATTAAATGAAGTTATACCAAACTTGAGTTACATTAGTTACTACATTTAAGCAATACTTTATGTATAAACTTCCAATAAAAAAGTTCATATACATTTTTCTCAAAACGATGAAACATTTATTCAATTTGAATGTTATTTTTACAAGTTTATTATAACAGGTCACTTTCAGAAGGCTTTAAGATGGGCTCAAAAGTAGTGTGACTTGTTCAATTTGCTTATTTTCAGTTTAGAGTAAGTCGGTTTATGAGAACCAAAACTCCAGAAGTGGAGACACTCATCGAAACCAATAAGCAGGGAGCAGTTAGTTTTCTTAATCTTCTTTATTAGAGGATGAAGGGCTAGACTATCTTCCCTACTTTCTGGCAGACAAGCTTCCACTAAGTACTTTATAGTTGTGCTCTGGAAGGGCGAAGTCTAGTGTTGGTGATTTGGTGATGGATGGATCGGAAAAGGCACCACCGCCATGCGCTCTGTTCCACACTGGTCCTCATCATCCTCTGCCCCCAGTCACAGCTCCATTCAGTGTGGCTCCATGCGACACACTCCTTTCTATTCTGGCAAATGCTCTTCTCTTCAACCAGTCAGCCCAGAAATAGCCCTCGTGCTTCCCCACATCTCAGCTGTGTTTTTGTAACTAGCCTTTTTATTACACCCTCATCAGCTGACAGTAATTTGAATGCACCCTCTTTTCTCTTGTTGGATCTATGTGATCCATAAGGTTTAAGTAACCAGAAGGAAATGACTTCTGTCAATAAGACAAGATTCAATTAAAAAGTGCAAATCAGGGGTGCCTGGGTGGCTCAGTAGGTTAAGCATCCTGACTCTTGATTTCGGCTCAGGTCATGGTCTCAGGGTTGTGAGATCGAGCCTCGTGCTGGCCTCTGCACTGGGCGTGGAGCCTGCTTAAGATTCTTTCTCCCTCTCCCCACCCCCCACATTCTCTCTCTCTCTCAAAAAAAGTGCGAAATATGCAGACTTGCTCTAAAATACAGGGAATACAACGACAGGTGGGAAGCGTGAGAAAGTGGAGTCAGGGAAGGAGGGAAAGGAGAAGGGGAATGGAACATGAGCACTACAAGTCTTGGCTTTCACAGAATTGGAGGGAGTCTGAAGTCCTAAAGCATCAGATGAAGGCAAAGGCTGTAGTGTGCAGTAGACATTATAATAACAGCTATCACTTACTGAATGCCAACTATATGCTAGATGCCCGTCTGTATTCGTCTGCTAGGGCTGCCACAACGAAATGCCACAGGTTGGGTAGCTTAAACAGAAGAAATTTATTTCTCACAGTTCTGGGGGCCAGAAGTTCAAGATCCAGGGGCCATCAAAACAGGTTTCATTCTGAGGTTTCTTCTCTTGGCTGGTAGGTGGCCACCATCTTGCTGTGTCTCACTTGGCCTTTTCTGGGGCATGCACTCTGCAGAGAGGAAGAAAGCAAACTCTCTGGTGTCTCTTCTTATGAGGACACTCATCCTGTGGGCTCAGGGCCTCACATTTATGGCCTCACTTAACCTTGCTTACTTCCTTAGAGGGCCTGTCTCGGAATACATCCACACTGGAGTTAGGGCTTCAAAACATGGATCTCAGGGCTGCACAAACATCCAGCCTAGAACACCTCACAGCTTATGTGCCTCTACTTTCTCAGGAGTACACCCCAGGGATCAGGAACGAGGTCAAGGAGTGGGGCGGGGAAAGGGGACAGCCATTATGAGGGCCAGTTGCCAAGCTGACCAGTACTTGATATCAGACTTGGTCCCAGGGACCATCTTCTGAGATTTCCTGGGACACACTCAGGGGAGGAAGAGGGAAGAATGTGTCTACCGAGTCTGTGCCTGCGTGAGGTCGTCAGGAGCCCACACAGAGCTGATGGCTGCAGTCGTAGTTGGGCCTGAGACCCTGGAGACAAGAAGCCAGAGATCAGAAGGGGCAGGTGGGAGGAATTCGATGCTCTACCATGTGAAGCGCTTTATGGACATTAACTCTACACCTCCTAGTAACCCGCTGAGCAGACACAGTCCCCTATACACCTTGGAGCGATAAACATAAATGACTGGAACCAGGGGCTTGAACAACACCAAGACCTTCTGTGCCTCTCCTAATTCTCTCAGAATGGTTTTCCCCGGTTTCAGAATCAGGAGCACCGGCAGCTCAGGCCTTACCCCTTTTTCAGCGCCGCCTCTTGAGACTGCAAAGGGAAGGGTGTCTCTTTCAGTCACGTGGCTGCTCCTTGGCCCAATCGCTGGAGCTGGAGCTGGAGGCGGGCGCTGTGATTGGCTACTCTTGGGTAGGCGTATGCCCTGGCATGCTGGGGATCAGGGCATGTTCACAGAGCAAGGCTGCAGACCAGGAAAGACGCTCAGTGGCCACTACAGGGAGCCTAAGGTGTTCAGCATCACCTAGGTAGTGAGGGCCTGAGGTGGGTCTTTCCATGAAACCTCACTCCTACAAACAAGGGCTCGCCATACACCGAGAACACCAGATACAGAACATGTGCACCCAAGGTCAGCCCTGTCTAGCTTGTGCAGAAGGATATTATAGGGGAAATGTTTGGCGCCATTTCACCTTCATCCCCCACATATAAGCGATTGTGAAGTTTTGTCAGTTCTGCCTCTTGAATGTCTTAAACACTCCCTTTCCTTCCTGCTCTCATCATGGCGCCATCCCTTGCCACTTGGCCATTTGCAATCACCGGCTGCTTTCCTTGCCTCTCTCCTCTTGTCCACCCTACGCTATCACCAGAGTTGGGGTTTATCATCGTAAAACAAATCGGAATAAACTGTTCTTCTGCTTGGGGATCTTTGATGACCCACTGTTTCTTCTGTATTGGCTATCAACCCTGTGAAACTTTCCCAGGAGAGAAAAATGGAAGAATTTGACTTTGCTTCTTGAAAGCCTCCCCTAGCACTTTGTAGTATAAATACTCTTCTATTTATATACCACTCTTAGGGTATTGACCATATTTGTGTGTGTGTGTGTGTGTGTGTGTGTGCGCGTGCATATTAGTTTCCTCCACCGGATAGAAGCTTATTCAAATGGGTGGTGTTTTTTTAATTAATTATAGCCACAGTACTTGTCATATAATAGGTGTTCAGTAACTGTTTGCTGAATAAATAATGTTTAGTCTTTGGTCTTATTCCCTAGTTTCTGGAAAGAGTAAAGAACAACAGAGAACGGAATGGAAAGGAAAGAAAAGAAATCGAAAATTCCAGGACACAATATTATTGAAATTGAGGCTGTGGATGACACTGATGTTGGGAAAGGTCCTTGAGGATTGATCCAAGAATGTAATGACAGAAGTGGCAGATTAAGTCATGTGGCAACAGTCCTTCAAAGCTGTGTGGAAAACCCCCAAAAGATTTTGTGGTAGATTGTTTCATTGTTTGCAACTGCTCACTCCTTCTTTCTATAACAGAGGATTAGACATTCCTGTTCGCTGCATGTGACTTTGCGGGAGCGCCCATAAGCAGGGACACAGTGTCCTCCTCCACACCCTGCTCTGTCGGGTGGGACCAGAGACATATGAGCAGATGTGACTTACACCACGAGAACAGGAGCTTTAAATGTGACTGCCTGCTTCATCACAGACTCCTGTTTCTGCTCCCCGCCACAGGATAACATGTTCCAGATCAGAGTTGCTCCTTTAGCTGAGATCCCAGGTCGAGAAAACAGGGAGAGCAGACTTGCCACCGACCCACGGCCCAGGAACAGAGCCACAGCCGGGAGCTGACTGTATAGACCCACATGAAATATGAATAAAGACATAAAAATGAATTTTATTGTAAGACACTGAGATTTTTTTTGTAGTTGTTTGTTATTGCAACAAAGCTGACTCTATGCCGATGTCAATCAAAATTCTTAAATTGAAACATACTCTTTAATATAAGCCATTAGGTCAAATGCTAATAGAAGTAACAGGGAATTTATTGAAGAGGAATGAATTCTCTTTGATTACTGGTAGGAGTAGAATCTCCAATTACATAAATAAATGAGCAAATGTTCACACCCCATGTAGTAGAGTATATTATTATTCCTAATTATTTGGTGCCTTTCCTGTAAAGGATTATATGTCCACACACCGTTGACATCAGAGGTGGCCATGGGACTGCTTTGACCAGTAAAATGTGAGTGGAACTGACATATGACCCTTCTAAGCAGAAATTTTAATGACGATAATTTGAACAGAGAAGGTTATCAGGAAGTGGGGACAGCAAGAGATCTAAACTGCTAAGTAATATGGACTCCCCTTTGTTGAACTTTTATTTTTTTTTTATTTTATTTTTTATTTTTAAAGATTTTATTGATTTATTTGACAGAGAGAGACACAGCGAGAGAGGGAACACAAGCAGGGGGAGTGGGACAGGGAGAAGGAGAAGCAGGCTTCCCGCCGAACAGGGAGCCCGATGCGGGGCTCGATCCCAGGACCCTGGGATCATGACCTGAGCCGAAGGCAGACGCTTAACGACTGAGCCACCCAGGCGCCCCAGAACTTTTATTTTTTTATTTTTTAAAAATTTTATCTACTTATTTGAGAGAGAGAGAGAGCATGAGCAAGGAGGGAGAGGCCGAGGGAGGGGGAGAAGCAGGCTCCCCACTGAGCAGGGAGCCCGATGTGAGGCTGGATCCCAGGGCCCCAGGATCATGACCTGAGCCCAAGGCAGATGCTAAACCGACTGAGCCACCCAGTCACCCTTGTTGAAATTTTAAGGGAGAGATGCCACCGGAAGTAAATCTGGTTGGCCATCCAGCAGCCTTGCTGGTAGTATTTCTTTTATGAATTCTTGTCTTAGTTGTACATGTGCAGAAACTTCATCTTAGTGTGACAGACTGATGAGCTACGTGAAGAAAAGGGCTAATGCTGATACAGTCCACAAGGGGCCAGGTATAAAGAAGATCATCAGTGTCTTCATCTATGAAGCACAATACCCTTCTGTCCCCTCAGCACAAGAGTACGCACTCACCTCTAACAAGGTAGCTGGAAATCCAGTGATGCAGTCTCTGGGTAAACGTGGAAAGACAAGGGAAACAGCACCAAGTGTGTTTAAAGGAAACCACTTGGTGGTATGTATTAGCCAGAGTCATAGATGTTTCTGCTTTATAGAGCTAAAGCCATTCCCAATTAGGCTTCTGAGACTCCCGTTCTTTCTGCATTACAGGGTTGAACATCCTCCCTTCTCGCTGCTGCTTTTCTTGAGGTATGTGTATAACATTCATCATTTCTCAATTATGCATTTGCCCTTCTAGCTCCTGGCAGGGCTTATGTTCCCCAAATCAGGGACAGAGTAGAGAAGGCATGGATGTTGGAGCCAGACAGACACGGGTTCCAATCTAGCCTCTACCATTTATTAGCTGTGTGTTTCAGAGCCGTGCTGAGCCTGCATCTTCACCCATTAAAAATTACAACAAATGTCGGGCGCCTGGGTGGCTCAGTTGGTTAAGTGACTGCCTTCGGCTCAGGTCATGATCCTGGAGTCCCTGGATCGAGTCCCGCATCGGGCTCCCTGCTCGGCAGGGAGCCTGCTTCTCCCTCTGACCCTCCCCCCTCTTATGTGCTCTCTCTCTCTCATTCTCTCTGTCTCAAATAAATAAAATCTTAAAAAAAAAAATTACAACAAATGTAAGGTTTCCTCACTTTCTATTTCTATTAAAACGTAATGTGAAATCATCCTCCGATGATGATCACGGTAACAATACTAACCCTTCCGGAGCCCTACTGTGTCACTCATGCCATGCTAGACATTTTAGCCTCTTGTTAACTATGCTCTGTGGAACTCAAAGTTATCATTTAATCCTCTTTTTCTTTTCTTCTCCACTCTGCTGTTCTAAGGCTCGGTTTTCTATAGAAGTTAGAGATTTTTTTGTTGCTCAAATAGCTCTTGATGCTGATGAAAACCTTCGTACCCTGTTCCTATCTTGTAATTACAAAACCTCTTATGTCCACAACTGGATTCTTTCCGGAGCACCGTTTCTAGGATCTCGGCTCTGATCAAGAGTTTACAATGGCTCCTGAATATATATCAGATTGAGAGATTAACTCCAGACTCCCCAGCTCCACTGTCATTCCCTGAACATTCTTAACTCCCAGCCCGCCCACTTCCCGGGGTTAACACACCCCCATCTCACTATTGATTTCCGTTATGTAAACTTTCTTTATGCTCTTCCTCTGCCTACAACAAGGATTCTTTCCTTATTTCCCTTCTTTGAAATCTTACACTTTCTTTAAAGTCAAATTTGAAGTCCACAGAACCTTCCAAGGCTAACCAAACCTCAACCTACATAATTAATATTTGTTTTGCTTTGAAAATCTTTTCCCCCTACCAGAGGTAGATAGGTTACAACGCCTCAGTCACTGCAGATTATAATTCCTCAAGGAGAAGGAAATTATATTTTATTACTTTAATGTTTTTTTTCCATCCTTGAGCCTAATCAGAACTAGAGGAAACAGTAAGTATTTAATAAGTGCAGAAATAAATCACTAGTGTAATAATGATCAGTAAGCCATGGAGCTGTCTACCACAAAAACTTCTTGAATACCAAAAGATTGCAACTCAAATCTGTGAATAAACTTTTGCAAAACTGATATATGCTATGTGTGGGGTTAATTTTGTTTTAAAATGCATGCATTTTAAAAAGCCAGCCTACTTAAAAAGATTCCAAGAATTTGCAACCAAGCCACATAAAGAATGATTAAAAAATAGATAGTTTAATAAGAATCATGTAGTGAAGGAGGGAGATAATCGTACAGTGTAGTCTCCAGCCTGTTGAAGGGTTACCTTCCTGAATGTGACCTTTTTGTCTTTTGGAACCTAACAAAGTTATGTATATGAATATATACTTTGCACAAGATAAGAGAATGACATCCAACCAAGATGTTTTTCACCCACTACCATTGTTCCTCATATCTTTAAAAAGCATGTATAATTATAAAGGTAAATAAGTTATATATAATAGCTTATTTTTAAATATAATTATAAGGCACAGTATCCCATACATACCTTCTTCTGTGTGCTGACTTGTATAAATAGAGAGGATGGCCGCTAACAACCTTCCCTAAGAGACGGTGGAGAACAAAACAGCTGTTTTGGAACTGGAACCATCGTAGCACTTACTGTGAGACAAAGACAATGGCATGAATAAAATATTCATCGCTCACACGCTTCTGTGATTTTAGTATGGAGGTTACGGATGTAAAAACACGTGGTCTGACTACTTCTAACTTAGAAATTCCTGGGCCGGTGGCTAGGCTAAGGACAATGTAAATCAAGCCCAACTTTAGCCCTGAGCTTCACAGGAAGGAAGAAGAATTGTGTGTCTTTTATTTGACATTGAAAAAAAAGCACCATTTCTTTAGGAGATGAACTTCTTTTCTGTATCAAACTGTGAGAAAAGCTGGTTGTGGGACCCTGAGCAGCTAAGGCAGGGTTTTCGATGAAAATTTCAAAAACAGATGGCCTCTTTTGTCAAGAGACAAGAGAATAATATGCCAAGATAATTCTGAGAAATCTTTTGACAGGGAGTTCAAGAGCTTTAATCCATATAACCTCCTGATATAGCCATATTAAGAGGAAGTCATTAAGAGGGACTTAGTGGGTTATTTGGTTTAGTTTTTTAAAGCTGAAAATGGGGTGAAAGAGTGGTTGAAAATGGAGTTTCAGGAAGTCAGGTTAGCAGAGCCATGACTTACCTTATCACTTTTTCGAATTTTCTTTTCCTTTGTTCTATTTTGGTTTATTTGCGGATTAAAAAGTCAATTATTTATATCATTTTGTTACTATAAATAAGTTAAAAAATTTTGAATTCTGAACGCTACTGTTGCGTCTGCTGCCCGTGGGGGTTAGGTGTCTCTTCCTACGTGTTTGGCCACCAGGGCACTTGTAAGGGAGACTGTCTTGGGCTTCAGCCCAGTGGGGCAGTGGAAGGTGAGCGTTGGTCTGGGCCAAGCCGTTTCTGTAACTGGTCTTCTCTTTCCTTTGGGGGTTTCACTTTCCCAGTGCACTCCCGTCACCTAGTTACCTCTGTGTCTCCCAATCTGGACCACAGGGACAGGCCATTCCACTTTTGAACTCTACCCCAACCTTGGCCAAAATCATCTCTCTTTGGCTCCCCGGGGCATTCATTCATTCATTTGATGATAATTACTTCAGCACATTCGCTGTGCTGGATCCTCTCCTAGGTCCTGAGTGGCAGAGATGAATGAAGCAGAGTCTCTCCCTAATGGAGCCGACGTTTTAGCAGGAGAAGATACAATAAGCATATAAATAGAAAAGATGGTTATTGTTAGTCATAAGTACCGTGGAGAGACTGTTCAGTGGTTACAAGAAGAACTTGCATATGTTAAGAAAGAATAAGAAGAAAAAATTAAAAAAAATACAAACAACAAGGTATTTATGTATGAAGTTTTACAAAGCACAAGTTTTTTATTTTAAAATGACCATCCTTGGGGCGCCTGGGTGGCTCAGTCGATTAAGGGTCTGCCTTCGGCTCAGGTCATGATCCCAGGGTCCTGGGATCGAGTCCCGCATCAGGCTCCTGGCTCAGCGGGGAGTCTGCTTGTCCCTCTCTCTTTCCTTCTGTCCCTCTACCCCACTCCTGCTCCCTCTCTCTCTCAAATAAATCTTAAAAAAAACATAAAATGGCCATCCTCTAGCTTCAGAGAGCTAACACTTTGTCACCAACCTGTCTTTCTAGTATTTGGTCTCAGCCACCTTGTTGGTTTAACCCTCAAAAGTTGTTCTAATGCTTGTTTTGTCTCCTAGACTCAACATTTTTCTCTTTTCAAACATCAAGAAGGCAAGAAGTCCTCGATTTCAAATAGGTCAATGACCCAGTAAATTACCTAATGCCGTCTAAAGCTCCCCCAATCACTGGTACAGTTTCAGAATGCCCAAGTGGAAGATGTTACGTGAGGCATGTCACCACCAAGGACTCAGAAATGAGGAGAATAGCAAATGAGGGAAAGAAAAAAAACTTCCAAGGGCCTGGCATAGAGATAGGCAAATCTCTTTGATGACTCTCAGGCTGTTAAAGACTCTAATAATACAATAGAAGATGTATTTGTTTGCTTATCTAAACAATGTGTCACTCTACTGGAGGGGTTCGTTAGTAGAGAGGCCCAGAAAACAGCGGTCAGAAAGGCTGGTGTTGGCAGTGCTGTCCGTGGACAGGATGCAGAGGTTTGACCTGGCAGGTGTACCAATCAGTTATAAAAATGAAGGAACCAGGAATTAAATCCTTACATTTATTAAACATTGGAATCATAATCTCCCTGCCTCTGAATCTATGCTCATCAAAAAATATTCTGTGATTTGTTTTCCCAGATCCACAGAGGAAGTAAGATCTACGTGTGCTCTGGGCCCACTTGTCAGTCATATTTCTTATTGAAATGAATAAATTGGAATTTTGGTTAACATAATTTAATGCCCTGTCAGTTTCCCCCCGAAGTCTGATCAAATTCGGAACACTGACCAAGTCTAGTGTCTAAGTTCCAAAGAGCTCTGGGCTGCACTGGAAATTCATTTGATCATTCCTTCATTCATCTGAATATTTTTGAAAGCTTCTTATAGCCCAAGCACTGAGTTTAGGAATATAGTGTTGAGCAAAAAATCGATGTGATCCTGATGGTCAGAGAGCTTTTAAGCCAATGGGGACAATAAAATATGACAAGGGTTTCTTGGCCATCGGTGTTTGGAAAAAAGAAAACTTTTGAGTCTAGAAGAAATGATTGGGTTCAGGGTGCTTTCTGGAGCCCACAGTATCTAAACAGAGACTGGAACCAGGAGTTTGGGCAGTGCACAGGGCAGGAAGGGGAAGAAGATAGCCAAAGAAGTGCAGGGCAGGAGGAGAGGCAGGACAGGATGAGGGCAACAGAGAGAAGCTCAGTTGGGCTGGCATTTTAAATGCTGGCAGGCTAACCCAGCGGGCAGACAAAGGGCCTTGTGTTCAAGGTTTAAGGGGTTTGGGCTTTACCCGTAGGGCAATAGGGAGCCATCGTGTACCTTAGCAGTGAGCCATAATCAGACTCGTGTTTTGGAAAAATCTCTGGCCGTGTAGCAACTGAATTAGGGAAGAGCAAGGGGTGAGAGTAGACAAACCGAGTCAGGGAAGCCAATCTGAAGTCAACTGTTGTCATTTGTGTGAGAAAAGATGGTGGTCCAAGGTTAGAAACAGGGGCACAGAGGGAGAGGCACATGGATTTGGAAGACATTTCAGAAGTAGAGCTGAGTGGGCCAGGGGATGGATTGGCTGGGTGGGTGGGGAAGGAGATGGCGGAGCTCAGTCTGGGCAGGCTGCTGGCCTAGACAACTGAGGAGATGGTAAGGGAACCCCCTGGCCTGGATGCTGGTCTTTTGTGTAGACTTTTTCTTTTTAAGATTTTATTTATTTATTTGACAGAGAGAGACACAGAGAGAGAGGGAACACAAGCAGGGGGAGAGGGAGAGGGAGAAGCAGGCTTCCTGCCGAGCAGGGAGCCCGATGCGGGGCTCAATCCCAGGACTCCGGGATCATGATCTGAGCTGAAGGTAGACACTTAACGACTGAGCCACCCAGGTGCCCCTGTTGAGACTTTTCTTGAACAAACACACAAGGACAAAGATGTGCACATCCAAAGAGAAGGGTCATCTCCCAGTAGAGAACACAGAGGGAGGAACAAAACTCAAGATGGAAATGACCAGCCCATGGTAGGACTTGCCTAACCATAAACACAAAAGCCATTGATAAGCCACTGTTCAGAATGGAAGCATCTGGAAAAAGAGCACTTGCTGCTTCTCTCCCCGGGACTCCAGGAGACAGAAACTTCCTAAAAGTGAGAGGCCGGATGATAAAATAAATGTTGGTACATTGAAGATATTTAATTTCTTAAACCCACTATCTTAAGGTCTTTATTCATATTTTAAGATCTTCATTAATATAAGATATTGGTAAATATAAGATATTTAAGAAATTAAAGATCTTCAATGTACCTTTATTCCTTTATATTCCTATTCCTCCCAGAATGTTTGTCTTCAGCATTCACCATCTTCTCTCCTTGAGGATTTCGTTGCCTTTCTTACCATTCTCAGCCTTTGCCTGGCCTCCTACTGCCCTTTATTGTGTGTCTCATACAATCCTTTTCAAGGTGACATAGCTACTTGGCTTTTGGACACTCAAATCCCTGGGTTTATTTAGTTTACTGAGCTTGGTTTTGCATACTATTTCCTTAATTTCATCTTAATAACCTCCTTTACTCCTCATGACTTAATGAATTCTGCGCATCCTTCACCACCCCCTCCACCCCAGCCCATCCTGCAAGGCCACTGTTTTCAGGCTACCATTATACGTGTCCCCTCACCAGCATTCCAAATGCTAATTCTGAGATTAGTATCTCTGCTGGCTTCAAGGATTAGCTTTTCAGCCACTCTGGTATAAGTAGTTTTAAGTGTCAAGAAAAAAAATAATAATTAGATTCCATTACTTTCACTCTTCCTCGTGGATTTGAACTTGATGTTGGAGAGTGATGAAAGAGAAATACAGACCATAAAATGTGGCTGGAAGAAAACAATTGATATGATGCTTTTGTCAAAAGTAATTGTCAAGAAGATGCCAACATTATTCAATAAACTTTTGGCAGTCTTTCCATTAGGGCGGCAAAAAGGGGTATTTCTAAACTAATGTCGCTGACTTCTCACAGACTCTCAGCACTGCCTGGAGGTCTTAATGACTCCGGGTTTGCTCCCTTTCCCTCTCCACTCAGCGATGGCTTTGAAATTTCCCACTTTCCTCAAACCTCTCATCCCTACATCTCCTTTCTTCACCTCAGCTTCTTCGAGTAAATTGAAGTCATCTGCCAAGACCTCTCTCAACTTGCTGTAAATTAATTACCTGGCACCGGAATGGAGCCTCTCATAGCTTCTGTTACATAGGAGGTGTGCTTCCTTCCTGACCTGCAGACCTCCACCCCTACCACTTTCCCAATGATCCCTTTGCTCTTCTGTGGCTTCAACCTTCCCCTTTCAACTGGATTCTTTCCATGACACCCTTTCCCATCTTAAAGCATAACCAGAAAAAAACTATGCCTTGATCAGCCTTCCCTCCAACAACCACCATGTTCCTCTTCTCTCTTTTATAACTAAATTTTGATACGTGTGTAGAGACTCGTTTTCTATTTCCTCACCTCTCATCACTCAGCCTGCTCCCAGCACATCCGGGAAGGGCTCCAATGCCCGTGGTATCAGTCCACGCTTGTTTGACCTGGTCACTGAGTACAGTAGCCATTTATTTTCCTTCTTGAAACTTTCATCCTTTGGCCTCTAAATATCAGGATTCTTTAGTGCTTTGTCCTAAACTCTGTTCCTCTTCTGCACCCTCCTTGGTAAACCTCCGCTCTGCCCATAGCGCCAATGACTATCTGTACACTAAGGGCTTCCACGTTGACATCTCCAAACTTCTCTTCTCTATTCTAGATCTTCCCTACTTTATTTCTCCACTTGAATGTTTCAAAAATTGGACAAGCTCAACATGTCCAAGACTGAATGTATTATCTTCTTGCTCAAAGCTGGCCCTGTTCCATTGTTCCTTAGCTCACTGACTGGAGCCATCAGGCCGGTGCACAAGTGGGAACGTAGGTGTCAACCCCAATCTATTGCTTGTCTTCATCTTCCAAATTCAATACAACACAATTCTGCTGACTTAACCTCCTACATAGGTTTTGATTTTTTCTCCATTGTCACATGTTAGTCTAAACAAATTCTTTTTTTTTTAAAGATTTTATTTATTTATTTATAGAGAGTGAGAGAGAGAGCACAGGCCGGGGGACAGAGGGAGAGGGAGAAGCAGACTCCCCACTGAGCAGGGACCTGGGATCATGACCTGAGCCGAAGACAGATGCTTAACCAACTGAACCACTCAGGCGCCCCTAGTCTAAACAAATTCTAAGGACTTCAATGAAACCAGGGTAGCATGTAGGTTTTCTGAGGCCCCCTTCTCTGGAAACTATCCTGCAACCCTCATATTTAGCTAGTACAAGTACCAGCAGTCATGGGTTTCCATAGCATCTAATAATGAGCCATGGGAAAACAGTAAAGTTAAGTGCCTCATGACTTTACATTATAAGCAAAAGGAATATTTATAAAAGTACAATACCTAATTCTTGTATTATTCATTGATTATGTTTTACTTAAATTGTATTCTGAATAAGGCTGACATTTAAAAAAATTTGTTGTGTATGGGCACCTGGGTGGCTCAGTCGGTTGAGCGACTGCCTTCGGCTCAGGTCATGATCCTGGGATCATGATCAGATCAGGGTCCTGGGATCGAGTCCCGCATCGGGCTCCCTGCTCTGCGGGGAGCCTGCTTCTCCCTCTCCCACTCCCCCTGCTTGTGTTCCCTCTCTCGCTGTGTCTCTCTCTGTCAAATAAATAAATAAAATCTTTAAAAAAAAATTTGTTGTGTATTTGATGGCAATTAATTATGTAGTGGCAGAATGAGGGTTGTAGAAGATTAAAAGATTAAAATAGGCTGAAAATTGTACGCAGAGCAGATTGTTAAAAAGAGAATGCACCAACAAACAAAGCATGAATGCAAAATCCTATCTTACCTAGTCTTAATTTAAAGCTAAGAGAAAGGTAAATAGTAAATCTACTACAAAGGAGGAAAACCTAAAACAAAGCAGGTCCTCAAATGAAGAAATATGTATTATCAAAGGGGTCTTATCAAGCAATGCAGTCACAAATACAAGTGACACATAAAGTTGAATAGTCTTTTCATAGCTTCAAGTGCTCTCTTGGAGAGAGGTCATCAAGTGAGTAGGAGTGGTTTTAACATGAAAAAACTCTCTCTCCCAGCAGTACAGCCTGGGCAGCCAAAAGCTCTTCATTATCACAACGAATGCCCAACTACGAGGAACCATGACAACAGCCTGTACAATGGTTAGCAGTATGCCTATTAGAAAAAGAGACGGTTCAAGGTCAAACTCTGCATTTGTGAAGAAGCCTCACCCTGTTTCTCTGCACAAACTTGTCATTGAACAGCGGCCACAGTTTGAGGCTCCCTAAACTTTGAGTGTTGGTCAAATAGCCCTGCTAGCTTGCCTCCCGTGGGTCCTACCAGGACTTCCTGCTTCTGTCCTTTCTCTCTTGGACCATTGGGGTGTCTCCGTTTCCTGGAAAGCACTCTGTTGGGGCCAGAGTTGGGATGGCAGCCATGAAATCCACTCACTTAGTCTCTGCATCATTGAGCCCGTTGTGCCTGGTGGCTCCCGGTGTGGGACTCAGCCGGGAACAAGGCCTTGGTTGGATCCCCTCTTCCCAGAGCTGGGATCATGCTTACCAGGCACTGAGGAGGAATGACACCTTGGGATCCTTCCAGTTCATCTTCTATATCCGTGATCCCTAAATGTGTTGGACTGCACATCCCTATCAGTAAGCATTTGTGAGCATGTACCCCCAGTATAAAGATGAAGTCCAAGTTTCTTGACATGGGTTTTAAAGTCAGACTGGCTCTGACCTCACCATATTACCATCCCATAATTTAGAATCCTAGTGCTTGCATTCTCGCTATGCCATACATCTCCCTTCTAGGACTTTGCATACACTTTCTTTCTCTGTTGAAATCATTTCTCCCCATGCAGTCTTCCCCACTGCTATTTCCAGAAAATTCCCCAGGATCCATGCCTCCCGTAACTCCCACCTCATCAGGATTTGGAACCCGTCCATGCTTCTTCAACACAACATGGTTTATTTGACCTACATCATAGCCTATTGCATTTATGACCTTACTAGTGAGCTTAATAAAGGTTGAGATAGGTTTTTAACTAAAAGGCATGGGTTTAGCCAGGTGAAGAAAGTGACAAATCTCTTGGTTTGAGGCAGTGCTTCACACCAGCCCGGGGCTGGTTTTGAAAGATGGCCCCATCCTCATTCTTCACCAAACAGGTATTAGCTCTGGCCCCAAAACTGAAGGGAAAAAAGGATGTTCCTCCTCCTCTTCTCTTTGCCTTTTTCCTTCCCATTATGTCTGGACCAAACTGTGGCTAGCGACAGTGTTTTTTAGATTTCATGATTCATGGTTAGAAATTAATTTTATAGTAGACTTAGTGTACACACACACATATGCCTAAGTATGCACTTAAATATGCACATGTATTATTTATTTGTCACTTTCTCAAGGATGCCTAGTTCCCTTAATTACAATTGCAACTAACCCCCCCATTTTGAACCCCTTTATGTTGCTCTACTTTTCCTTTTTCTATCAAACCTTGGGACATACCAAATAATTACTTTTATTATTTTTTTTTAAAGATTTTTATTTATTTGACAGAGAGAGATACAGTGAGAGAGGGAACACAAGCAGGGGAAGTGGAGAGGGAGAAGCAGGCCTCTTGCCGAGCAGGGAGCCCGATGCGGGGCTCCATCCCAGGACCCTGAGATGATGACCTGAGCCGAAGGCAGACGCTTAACGACTGAGCCACCCAGGCGCCCCTTATTATGTTTATTTTTATGGTCTGAATCTTTCCACTAAAGTGTAAGCTCCTAGAGCACAGGATCTTTCTTTTGTTCACTTATGGATGCCAAATGACTAAAATGGTGCCTGGCACACTGGAGGTCTTCAATAAATATTTAGGTGAATGAAGAAAGAATTGAGAGAAGTATTTCATGAAACTTATCCTTACTATGTGGAATACATGTATATATTTTCTTATCTCATCTATTTTTTAAAAAACTGGCCAAGATCCCCTAATGGGTCAAAAGCTGAAGTTTTGAAAGCAGTGGTTTAAATTGTTGGAAGGGTCTGTGTCAGGAGACCCTCATATGGCTGGAGGGAAAATACCTTTTGAGGCAGGAACCGCTTGGAGGTGATGTTGCAGAACTTCTCAGGAGATGGTGGGTGTGAAAGAGTCGGGAGCAGCCCCTGAAGAGGAGTATAGCCCACATATGTTGTAGGGGTTTTAAAATGTATCCTTCAGGGCGCCTGGGTGGCTCAGGCGTTAAGCGTCTGCCTTCGGCTCAGGTCATGATCCCAGAGTCCTGGGATCAAGCCCCACATCGGGCTCCCTGCTCGGCCTGCTTGTGTTCCCTCTCTTGCTGTGTCTCTCTCTGTCAAATAAATAAAATCTTTAAAAAAATAAAAAAATAAAATAGAATAAAATGTATCCTTCAATTCTTTGACACGTGTTCCTTCAAGAGGTGGAGTCTAAGTTTCCTCTCCTTGAGTGTGGAGTGGGGCCGGACTTAATGACTCACTTCTAATGAGTAGAGTATGGTAAAACTGACTGGGTGGGGCTTCCAAGACTAGGTTAAAAAAGGTATCGTAGTTTTCTCCTTGCTGTCTTTTGGATCACTCAGTAGGGAGGAAGCCAACAGCCAAGTCTTGGAGGCACCCAAGCTTCCTGAAGGAGAGGGGCATTATTCCATAGTCTTCAGAGCTTAGTAGACTGTTGTCGTCAGACTGTTACTGCTGGCAGCTTGGGTAGATTGAATTTAATTAGCACACATACTTTCTTGACCTCAGGTTGGAATTGCAGGGTCTTTCCATGTTCTCAGGCAATGATATGATGTGGTGCCCCACTCTTCCTGCAAGAGGGGTGAACGTCTTTTCCTCCATCTCAGTGGACGGGAATCCAGGCATGCAATGCAGCCTGTAAAACACGATTGTTGGAGACCAGTGGTGTACACATAGGTGGCACAGAAGTGGTGGGGGGTGGGCAGCACGAGGAGGGGGTGGTTTTGAATTTAATATAACTAAAAGAGATGAACCGACCTCTATGAGAGTACATCTGTGCATTGTAACTTTCCAGGTAGAGCTTGGTTCTTACCCAGAGTGTGAGCTCTGTAACATTATTATTATTGTTGTTGTTATTTTTTATTTTTTATTTTTTATTATTTATTTATTTATTTATTTATTTTTTAAGTAGGCTCCACGTCCAGCATGGAGCCCAATGTGGGGCTTGAACCCATGACTCTGAGATCAAGACCTGAGCTGAGATCAAGAGTCCCACACTCAACCAACTGAGACACTCAGGCGTCCCTTGTAATGTTATTAAACGGTGCAACTTGGGGAATCGTTTTGGTCTGGTTCTCTTTTAAAAACTGTCAGGCTATGGCTGGGAGCCTACAGAAGGAGCTGTGCAAGCGTTGGTGGGTGTCGCATGGGGAGGGAGACTGAAGCACCACGCGGTCAGGGTTGTGACAGGCAGAGGACTACTCACACGGCTCCACGCGTGCCAACATGACCCTGTCTGGGGAGGAGCGGCACCCCCAAAGCCTCCAGGACTAGTGAACCACAGCCCTAACGGCCAAAGAAGACAGACCACCCCCAGGGTGTCAACCTGAGGACCTTGAAGATGAGAGATAAATCTCTCACCCTTTCCACCAGAAGCTTCTCAGCCGGAACCAGGAGGACTCAAGGTTGTTTCAGGGTCTTTGGAGAAAGCTTTTGCCTCTTTTCACTCTCCCCCAGATTCCTCTTTCACGATGGCCTCATGTGAGCCGCCTCAAAGGCATGTGTGGAGAGGCAGAGGGTGGTGGAGAAAGAGAAAGGGCTCCTTGGCAGTCAGCAGCATTTGCGACAGAGCCCTCGAGTTCTCACTGCGATGTGTGTGAGGAATGTAGGAATGGGGACAGGCCATGGAAAGGGGTCTGTGAGCATGGAAACAGGACAATTTGGAGACGGGACCCACGGAGCTTACTTGAACAAAGACAATGAGAAACCAGCCTCCATGATGGTCTTGTCTCCCGAGCGACACTCCAACTTTCCATTCATGACAAAAATACAGATTCCTGTAGAGTTAGCAGAGAAGATAAGGGTTCCAGTGCGGGGCTTGTCACGGCCTCTGCGACCACGTGGTCAAGTCACTTTCTGTCATGTTTGGCTCTGCTTCCTTTGCTGGACTATATTCTTAATAAAGTGAAGCCCAAACCTTAAGAAAAAAAAGAGAAACAATTGTCTAGCGATTACTAATTCTTTTTCTGCTTACACGTCACATATTTACCATGACTCACATTTCCAAGCCTGTGTGAACAGGTTTCATCACTCCTGTGGTTATTCAGACTCAATGCACTATCCTCAGACCAAAGAGAAGAAGGCTTAGCTCGCTTCTAGAGGCTGCCAGCTTATCTCACTATCCACAAAAGTATTCACTTGGGTTCACGTAAGAATTTAATATTGAACATTTTCCCCTCCTAATAAAAATATTTCATTTGTACTTGCGTATTGCTGAAGGCTCTCTAGTTGGGATTTATACAATTCCACCCTCAATCCTTTAGAACTGCGCTGTCCAATATGGTAGCCTAAGTAGCTTCATGTGGCTGTTGAGCAGTGGTAATGTGGCTGGTGAGTATGTGAGATGTGCTGAGAGTATAAATACACATCAGGGGTGCCTGGGTGGCTCAGTCATTAAGTGTCTGCCTTCGGCTCAGGTCATGGTCCCAGGGTCCTGGGATCGAGCCCCGCATCGGGCTCCCTGCTTGGCGGGAAGCCTGCTTCTCCTTCTCCCTGTCCCACTCCCCCTGCTTGTGTTCCCTCTCTCGCTGTGTCTCTCTCTGTCAAATAAATAAATAAAATCTAAAATAAATAAATAAATAAATAAATACACATCAGATTCTGGAGACTTAGTATTAAAAAAATGTTTTTTATATTGATTACATGAAGATTAAATATATTGGATTAAATAAAATATATTATTAAAATTAATTTTACTTATTTCAACATGAAGCAGTGATATTTTGGATATATTGGATTACATAAAATATTTTATTAAAATTAATTTTACTTATTTCTTTGTAGTTTTTCTTTTCTTTTTTTTTAAAGATTTTATTTATTTATTTGACAGAGAGAGACACAGCGAGAGAGGGAACACAAGCAGGGGGAGTGGGAGAGGGAGAAGCAGGCTTCCCACCGAGCAGGGAGCCCGATGTGGGGCTCGATCCCAGGACCCTGGGACCACGACCCGAGTCGAAGGCAGACGCCCAACGACTGAGCCACCCAGGCGCCCCTCTTTGTATTTTTTCAAATGTGGCTACCAGAAAATTTAAAATGACATTTGTGGCTCCCGTATATTTATGACACAGCACTGATCTAGAGGGCCGGCTTAGAGTCTCTTAGCACTAATTCCGTGCCCAGTTGCTTCAGTTAGCACACTTGATGTCGTCCGCACTTGTGTGAGTCCTTCCACGTGGCTTAACCACCTCCCTTAAGCAGCGTCCAAGCAAGCAATTGGGTGTTAGTAGAGATTATAGGGCTGGCTTCAGATTACAGCCTACCCTGGCATGGGAAGCCAGCTGCAAAGAGGTTATTGGACATACTGCAAGTTATTTGCTCCCTACCAGGGGAACAGAATTAAATTCCACAGCCTGTGCACATCGGAGGTCAAGGCCATAGACTGTACTCAATGCAATTATAACTCCTGCCTTGAACAGAAAATGTCTTTGTCTGAAGTAGCAGGATGAGGGGATCGACAGTGAAAAAAATCAACTAAAAACATTTTAATTTTCTGATTCCAGGGTTAAAGTTATATTTCCCTTGTCCCCATTTGGCTATGCAGTTGGTGTTCTCTGGGCTCTCAGTTATGACTTCTTTTGCCTGCCTTGATCCCTGGGAGTTTCTCTATACGTTGCCTTCCATTTAATCAGAGGGAATTTTGTTTTACTTTAATCTTTTGGTGACTTGTAGAGTCATGAGTTCCTATCATATTTAAATCAGTTCATTAGGGGCGCCTGGGTGGCTCAGTCAGTTAAGCGTCTGCCTTTGGCTCAGGTCATGATCCCAGGGTCCTGGGATCGAGCCCCACATCGGGCTCACTGCTCGGCCGGAAGCCTGCTTCTCCCTCTCCCACTCCCCCTGCTTGTGTTCCCTCTCTGGCTGTGTCTCTCTCTGTCTAATAAATAAATAAAATCTTCAAAAAAAAAGTCAGTTCGTTAGCATCAAACTATCTCCCAAAGCAGTGCAAAAGGAATAATGTATAGGGAAATTTATGCTATTCCCCCCCCATTCACTTGTTTCCCCTAATAAACCATGTACTTTTACGTTTTAATCTACCTCTATTTCCAAGGAAAGAAGTTTATTTTATTATTTAGCTTATTTATTATGGAAACATTCAAACATATGCAACAGAAAGGAGAATAGTATGAGTCCACATGTAGCCATCATGCAGTTTCAACAATTGTCAAAATAATCCCCATCTTATGTCACTTATTTCCCCAATATATGTCCTTCCTTCTTTTTTCTTGAGCATTTTGAAGCAAATCTCAGATAGCAGGTCTCTTACAAACACTTCAGTGTGCATCTCTGAGTGATAATTAATAAGGGCTTTTTAAAAACATAACCACTCTGACCTTTATCACTTAAGAAGATTAATAACCACTTCTTAGGGAAAAAAATTCCATAACTGCATGTGGTGACAGATGTTAACTAGACTTAATGTGGTGATCACTTCACAATATATACAAGTATTGAATTCATACGTTGCACACCTGAAACTCTGTAAGGCTCTATGTTGATTATATCTCAATTAAAAACCCATTCCTTAGTATAATCTAATATCCAGAGCATATTTGAAATGCCCCACTTTATCTGAAAAATGCCTTTCTTGCAGGTTATTTGTTTGAATCACAATCCAAACAAGTATCACAAATTACACTGGGTTGCCATGTCTCTTAAATATCCTTTATTCCCGAACAATCCCTTTTCTACGTGCGACCGTTGTCTGTAGACTCTCCCACATCTGTATTGCTGATTGTGTCCTTGTGGTATTTATTCAACTTACTCTGCAAACTCCCTGTCTTTCTTGTAATTTGATAGTTAGACCTAGAGATCTAAATGACAAGCTCAGGTTCACTTTTAGGGTCAAAAATCTCTCCCATGAGGGGCTGTGTACTTCTGTTGGCATCACGTCATGTGATACCTGATGGCTTATTGTCCTGCTTTTGCAAAGTCCAGATTGACCAGTACGTACCACACGTGGTACATTATCGCCTCCGTTATCAAGTTTCCCGCCAACCTTTCATTTAGCGGTTTCGGTCTTCATCAAAGAAAGATTATTTTATACTCAGGCTACGAGGACAGGCAGGGCCAGGAGTTTTGGCACAGAGCTACTTGAAGAAGTATAAAGGTGGCTACTGGAACATTCTCGGCTCAGACTTAGGCAACATCCCTTTCTCATGGCGCTGTTCATTCATACACCTCTAGGGGAGTATGCTTGTCAGAGAAGGCCACTTGCCTGTGAGAGTATCAACAACGTTATTGCAGTGTAAGTCCTCACCAGAGGTCTTACAGGATTTTCAGTAAGGACAATGATGGTAGCACATGTGTGTGTTGTTGTGTGTGCAGGTAAAATGGGAAAAGACTCTCTTTTAGCCTGAGACGGGTCTTCCACTGTTTTGAGGGTTAAATATTCTTTATTTGATGAAATTATGTTTATCGCAATTGGTAACTGGCCAAATACAAACTTAGCAACTGTATTTTCCTGCTCTGTAAAGTCAGAAAGCTTCAGATAATTGGTTACGATGATTCTCAACTGGGCGCCTGGTGGCTCAGTTGGTTGAGCAACTGCCTTCGGCTCGGGTCATGATCCTGGAGTCCCGGGATCGAGTCCCATATCGGGCTCCCTGCTCAGCGGGGAGTCTGCTTCTCCCTCTGACCCTCCTCCCTCTCATGCTCTCTGTCTCTCATTCTCTCTCTCGCAAATAAATAAAATCTTAAAAAAAAAAAAAAAGGTGATTCTCAACCTAGAAGGTATGTGAGAACTTCAGGATATTGTGAGTTTTCAATATTTCTCCAAGTGGAACATATTTTGGGGGAAAAAAAAGATTGAGAAATGTTCATCTTAAAAGACAATGGAATCAGCGCAGGGAACATCAGGTCTATCAGATGACAAAGGTAACCATAATAGGCCAAGTCTTCTTTTTTACCTATAACGGTCCACTTACTTTCAACAACTCATTAAAAATAGTCACAATCAGATACTGCCTCGTACCTACTGGGATGGCTATCATGCAAAAGAAATAGTACCAAGTGTTGGCAAAGAGGGAGAAAATTGGAGCCCTCCCACAACTACTGGAGGGAATGTAAAATGGCGCAGCCACCGTGGAACACAGACTGGCAGGTCCTCAAAAGGTAAACAGAAAGTTACCATATGACCCAGCAATTCTGCTCTAAGATACGGTAGTGCCCCCTTTTCCATGCTTTCAGTTATGGAAGGTCACTAGCGGTCTGGAAGGACATGATCTGCCTTCTGACCAAGGGTCAGGACGTGGACACTACCTTAGCACTAGGTCACAACATCTACGTCATTCACCTCACTTCATCTTTTTTTTTTTTTGACCATGGAATCTTTTTTTTTAATTTTAATTTTTTTATTGTTATGTTAGTCACCATACATTACATCATTAGTTTTAGATGTAGTGTTCCATGATTCATTGTTTGTGCATAACACCCAGCGCTCCATGCAGAACGTGCCCTCCTCAATACCCATCACCAGGCTAACCCATCTTCCCACCCCCCTCCCCTCTAGAACCCTCAGTTTGTTTTTCAGAGTCCGTCGTCTCTCATGGTTCATCTCCCCCTCTGATTTCCCCCACTTCATTCTTCCATTCCTGCTATCTTCTTCTTCTTCTTTTTTTTTTAACATATATTGCATTATTTGTTTCAGAGGTACAGATCTGAGATTCAACAGTCTTGCACAATTCACAGCGCTCACCATAGCACATACCCTCCCCAATGTCTATCACCCAGTCACCCCATCCCTCCCACCCCACCCCCACTCCAGCAATCCTCAGTTTGTTTCCTGAGATTAAGAATTCCTCCTATCAGTGTCACCTCACTTCATCTTATAATGTAAGCATTTTATCATCTCAGGTCATCACAGAAAAAGAAGGGCGAGTACAGGATAAGGTATTTTGAGATAATTATTATAAGATTTTATAAGTGTGCATGAGAGACCACATTCACATAACTTTTATTACAATATATTGCTATAATTGTTCTATTTTATTATTAGTTGTTGTAAATCTCTTACTGTGCCAGATTTATAAAGTAAACTTTATCATAGTATGTATGTAAAAAAGAGAGCATATACAGGGTTGGTACTATCTACGGTTTCAGGCATCCACTGGGGTCTTGGAACGAATTTCAGGTGGGTAAGGGGAGACTACTGTATATACCCAAGAGAACTGTTCACACAAAAATTTGTACACAAATGTTCATAGCAGCATAATAATAAGAGCCAAAGAGTTTTAACACCCCAATGTCTATCAATTAGCAAATAGATTAATAAAATGTGGTATGTCCATACAATGGAATATGATTCAGGAATAAAAAGAAATAAAGTACTGACCCATGCTGCAACATGAATGAACCTTGAAAACATTATGCTCAGTGAAAGAAGTCTGTCACAAAGGAGCACATATTAAATTATTCCATTTAAGTGAAATGTCCAGAATAGTCAAATCCATTGAGACACCAAGTCGATTGGTGTCTGGAGCTGGGAGTGGGCGGTCCTAGGGCTTAGGGAATGGGGAATGATGGCTAATGTATATGGGGTTTCTTTTGGGATGGTGAAATTTTCAAAAATTATTTAGTGATGGTTGCACAACTCTGTGCATATATGAAAAACCACTAAATCATATACTTTAAATGGGTGAATTACACAGACTATGAAATATATTTTAATTATTATTTAAAAACCCAGCTTTTTGAATAAGAGTTGCTTTAAAAACATGGAACATTCCACTCACCTCCTCTATAGAATCTTAAGGAATTAGAGAATGTCCAAGTCAGAATTGATTTTTTTAGTCATCTGGTCTTTTTATCTCGTTATTGTCCTTCTCATCTTCTTTATCCATTTCTTAAATTTTAATTAAAATTAGACAGCCCATTTATTAACTAACAAGGAAAAATGAATCTACTAATGAATCTACTAATGTACCTGGTATGAATAGATCCACCAAAATGATCAAATTAGATTAGAAGGTTGTTTAATGAGTCAAGGTTTAGAATAAATGGTGTTAGATCAACCCATTTCCTGAATTAAGAATAGAGAACATAAGATCTCCTAGGGCATAGAACAGTGAGTTATATTTTTAATTTTATGACCAGTTTTTTAAAAAAAAAAGAGTCAGAAGACGAGAAGGAGAGGCTGTGAACAGGAGGAAACAGAGAGACCCAGAGAAGTCTAGGGTCCTTTGAATCTTGGAGACCCAGTGTTACTTGGGCCTGAAAACACTCCTTAAAATATAATCAAGTCAGGGTGGAAGGAACACAAATCTGTGAAGAACAGCTCTCTTGAATTTCTAATCAGAGGTAGTATATAAAGAAGGGAGACTCTCCCACTAAATGACTCTATCCAGTGATTGATAACATACGACCATGAGCATTTTAAACTACAGAAGGTGAGAATTTGAAATACAGAATATCAAATACTAAGACCTATGTCATGAATTCACAATGCAGAAGGATTGCTTGGATAAAAATAGACCTTAGGTCATTATTCAAAACACCAGCTGATTCAGAGGGAAAAATAAATAGGCACAAGGTTCCACGCAGGCCCTTTCTGATTAGGCAGCGTTCATGGTGTTCCTATGACTCCTGAGTGTCATGAGGGGAAGCGGGGTAGCAGGATGAGGTACAAAGTCATTCTAAAGAGAGAACAAAAGTCCTCCCCAAAGTGAACCAAAACAAACAAACAAAAAAGACGGGAGGATGTTGGCTCTTCACTAATCTTGAATGGTTCATCACATAGAGAGCTCATGCCCTATTGACCTTGGATCAGGAGTCAAATACAGCTTGGAAAATAGCGATTCCTGAAAGGTGGTTGGAGCTCCAGCTACTTCAAGAAGCAATTTCTTTTTTTTTTTTTTAATTTTTTTATCCTTATGTTAATCCCCATACATTACATCATTAGTTTTAGATGTAGTGTTCCATGATTCATTGTTTGTGCATAACACCCAGTGCTCCATGCAGAATGTGCCCTCCTCAATACCCACCACCAGGCTAACCCATCCTCCCACCCCCCTCCCCTCTAGAACCCTCAGTTTGTTTTTCAGAGTCCATCGTCTCTCATGGTTCGTCTACCCCTCCGATTTCCCCCCCTTCATTCTTCCCCTCCTGCTATCTTCTTCTTCTTCTTTTTTAAAAAATTTTTATTGTTATGTTAATCACCATACATTACATTAGTTTTTGATGTAGTGTTCCATGATTCATTGTTTGTGCATAACACCCAGTGGTCCATGCAGAACGTGCCCTCCTCAATACCCACCACCAGGCTAACCCATCCTCCCACCCCCCTCCCCTCTAGAACCCTCAGTTTGTTTTTCAGAGTCCATCGTCTCTCATGGTTTGTCTACCCCTCCGATTTCCCCCCCTTCATTCTTCCCCTCCTGCTATCTTCTTCTTCTTCTTTTTTTTTTAATTTTTATTGTTATGTTAATCACCATACATTACATCATTAGTTTTTGATGGAGTGTTCCATGATTCATTGTTTGTGCATAACACCCAGTGCTCCATGCAGAACGTGCCCTCCTCAATACCCACCACCAGGCTAACCCATCCCCCCACCCCCCTCCCCTCTAGAACCCTCAGTTTGTTTTTCAGAGTCCATCGTCTCTCATGGTTCATCTACCCCTCCGATTTCCCCCCCTTCATCCTTCCCCCCCTGCTATCTTCTTTTCTTTTTTTTTTCAAGAAGCAATTTCAAATGCTGCAATTTCCATTAGAGAAACACAAGAAAAAACTAGAGCTGTTGAGAAAGACATTCACTAGCAATATTCTTTTTTTTTTTGCAGTGCTATTACAATATCATTGACTATATTCCCTATGCTGTACTTTTTATCCCCATGACTTATTCATTCCATAGCTGGAAGCCTGTACCTCCCACTCTGCTTCACTCACTAGCAATATTCTTTAAAAAAAAAAAATTATTTATTTATTTTAGAGAGAGAGAGCAAGCGGGAGAGGGGAGGGGCAGCAGGAGAGGGAGAGAGGGAGAATCTCAGGCAGACTCCCCGCTGAGTGTGGAGCCCAACACAGAGCTCGATCTAACCACCCTGAGATCATGACCTAAGCCAAAATCAAGAGTTGGAGACTCAAACGACTGAGCCATTCGCACGCCCCACTAGGAATATTCTTAATTTGTGACCTTTTAAGATTATGCTCAAAAGATTTAAAAGCCCCATCGTGCTTTCATAAGTAAAGGCCTGTAATGCTTTGTACATGTCCTAAATGCTTAAATGAAGTTAAATTTAAGGCCCCAAATTCCCACCACTTTCTTACGGACTGCATGAGCTAATTTGTTCAAATCTCTTCCCTTGTTTTGGCTGAAGGCATGTGTTGGAGAACCCCTTCCGTCTCTCCTGCTAGCTGGTGCGAGACCATTTTGTACAGCCTCTGAAAAGCCTCTGTCCAGTCACTGGAGACTTCATTTAAACTTAACACGCTGCAATTAATTCTCCCAAAAGTTTGTGCCTGGCAGTTTAAACAGTGTTATGTAAGAAGATGGCGCTCAATTTGGTGTTGTATCAATTTACAGTTGAGTTAGCATATTTTCACATGGGCCATAAATCTTGTGGATCTGCCAGCTTTCAGCTGGATTTCTAAGCTTGTTTCTAGGCACATGGCCTACCGCCCAAGCTTCACCTTTCCCCGGTGCTCTAATAGCTTCCCTCAGAGCCTCACTTCAGAATTTGACAACTCGTCAGGGAAGAGCAGTAGTAACTTATTAAAGGAGCATGAGAAGCAGGCTATTTATAACCTTGCCCTTCTTAATTGTTGCGTTCAGTATTGCGAGCATGGTCTTAACCTAAAGTTATTGATCTAAATGACCCAGTTCTGAAGTGAGAGTCTTCTAATTTTTAGAGTTAAATTATAATCTATAATAAGCCATGACTGCTTTAAAACCCAAATATAAAAAACTTTTCTGTCTCTCTTGATATGACTCACATATCATACAATCCATCCATTTAAAGTCTACGATTCAATGTTTTCTTCATACGTTAACCAGGTTGTGCAACCATCACCATAATCTGATTTTGGAATGTTTTCGTCCTTTCTAAAAGGAAGCTTGTACTCATTAGATGTTGCTCCCCATTCCCCCCATCCCATCCCCACTCCCCCACTTAAGCCCCCAGCAACCATAAGTCTACTTTCTGTCGATATAAATTTGCCCTTCTGAACATTTCATAGAAATGAAATCATACAATATGTGATCTTTTATGACTGACTTCTTTCACTGAATATAATGTTTTCGAGGTTCATCCACCTCGTAGTAGGAATCAGTATTTCATTCATTTTTATTGCCAAATGGATACCATTCCATTGTGTGAATAGACACGTTGTATTTATCAATTCACCAGCTGGTGGACACTCAACATTTATATAAGAAAAAGTCGTGTGTCCTTTATAACCATGGGAATTTATCTTGGTTGTTTGCTACACGTGTTCTGCAAGAATTTCTAAATTCTAGTTAAAGTGTAATTTACCTGGAAGACTGGCTATGAATTATGACACAGAGGATTAATTATAGAATGGGTAGTGTTTTATTCAGACTTTTCTGGATTAGTAGAGCGCCTTTCATCTGACGTTTGCGCACCACACTTCCAACAGTCTCTGGTCTGACTTTATACCCTGGATGAGCATGTCCTACAGAGCACTGCCATGGGGTTGGCAAGCCTGTTTGTGATTCTTCAGCTAAGTCTGGGCAATTTTTACCTGGTGGTGCTTCGACAAGGGTGTTCTAAGTTTCCAGGAACTTCCAGACTATCCAAAAAGAAATCCACTCTCTAGACTCAGCTCTGAGGCTGACAAGGGGAGATGTGCCTGGAGTCTCAGGCTGCAGCGAGACGCAGGGTCTGAATTGGGCTCTTCCAGAAGCAATGACTCACGGTCTATAAAGGACACTTTGGGGCTCATTTGCAAACATAACCTCAACCAATTTTTGCAGGGTCGCGTAGCTTACCTGCCAGTAATCATTTTCACAAATGATGTTATTTCATCGCCTGAAGATTAGTACTTAGACTACTGGCTGTCGTGGCAACGGGAACAACGGAATAGCCACCATTCTGATCCCCAGGTGGATGGCATCGGCTGCTGCATGAAAGCAATGTGGTGAGAGACTGCCTCGACCAATTTGAGGGACTTATAAATAAAATATAATAGCCTAGGAGACAGAGGCAAGGGTGGGGGCAGCACCGCGCCCCTCAGACCCAGACAACGGATGCCCTGGAAACTCAAGCGTTCTCTTTCTATGCTTGTCCTGCTGATGACATGGTGACACAAAGCTGTCATGTCTGTTTACTCCCCTGTAAATGCAGATGGTGTGATGATCGTCAGCACGGCGGACTGAAGTAATGTATGTAAGAGTGCCTGAAATCTGGCAGGCGTTCTATAAACCATTAATGGGATCGGAGAAGAGCTCCGCGAGTCCAATTCGGTTCATGCCGAATGCCAGTAAGGCGTTCTCTATTTTACAAAATCATTTCTAAGTCCTAATTATGGCAACAGCTTTCAACGGAACAATTTCTGTACAACCCATCCTTGAGAGAGACCCGTGAACGTCACTAGATGATGATATGTATAGGACGGTGGGTTCAAATCAGTGTGGTACTAGGGATACAGAGTAAACAATGCAGACACAATTCCTGTTCTCTAGAAGCTTCTAGTCTCATGGGAGGTCAGTGTTACCCCTACTATGTATGAGTTCTGGGTAAATATTTTTTTGCAAGTCCCTTGTCTATATAAACAATTTGATTGAAAGAATGTCTTTAAAAATTGAGGGAGCCACCTGAGGTACAGTGATTTGTTAATAAAAAATTAGAATAATGGTTAGGGAGGAGATATGGAAGCATGTGTTCATTGTCCAATCAGTGCATGTAAGGATTCATCTTGGTGTTCATGCACCATCTCTTTTTGTTCATGCCCACAAATCATCTCTTTGTGTTCTTTATCGTCGATGCCCCGTTCCTGACTACACTGACTTCTCCCATCATGAGAAGAGGTAGCAGCGCTGTTTACATGTGCAAAGCCATGGCTCGTCAGACCTTGTATGTGTATTGAAACAATGTAGATCTTGTCTCTGCAATTCCCCACGTCATTTATTTAATGCTGGTTGCATGGTTATTCACGACGCTGTATCATTCACTGGGCTGCCCACAAACACTGGCTTCCAGGAACTCAAAGGTTGGTACCATGCTTCCTTGACCATGACCACAAATGCAAGTCTTACGCAAACTATGCAGGAAAATGTGAACAATAATTTCTTTTCTGGTCAGGTAAGCTTTTCTATTTGGAATGTTATGACTTAAACACAGAACAACACATCATCCAACTATGTCTTCTCTTCATTCTTTAGACTGCAATCCCTGCACCGTTAGAATGTGATCCCTTTGAATGTTGTCACACCCTTATCTTCCAGAAGCTGCCACCAGCAGGGAGGATAGAGGGGTATGAGTAGGAAGAGAAGAGCGGTCCAATTCGTGTAAGGAATGCCACTCCTTTATCTGGCAAAACAGGCTGCGTATTGATTGGAAGCATGAGAGGGCATCGATCAGAAGGGTTCATGGATTGGAAGGGCTCCTTGAAATTGCAGAGTAATAGTTCTGAAAGCCTGTGGAAGAGAGAGGCATAGCCATTTCTGGGGGGAAGACCGCCTGACGTGTGTCAGGCAGGAACCTATGGAGAAGGAGGGGTGACGGTCCTAAGCAACAACCAGGGTGAGAGGGGGAGCCGAGGTACACTGGGCCAAGGATGCCTGCACCATCCCCAGTGGCCTTTGGGTGCTGTTGATGGGACGTGGCGCTCCACTGGGACACGGGCAAGGGCAAGTGAAAGCCAGGGCTGGCTTCCCGAGCTTGTGACTTGGTTTCATAGGAATGAAATCACATGACAAGTGGTCTTTCGTGACTGGTTTCTTTCATGTAGCATGGGTGGTTTCACGCTCTGCTGTCCCCATCTTGAAATTCTTCATCATTTTATTTGTGAATTTGGGTCTTGTAAGTGAAGTCCTATGGGACAATGGAGTATGCATGTGAGCAGCAGAAATATGCCAGGGCCCAGGTGCCGAGTTTTTATGTGATGGCCAGGTACACGCACGCGTATGCCTTGGGGACAGTCGGGGCGCTGTGGGGGGTCTCCAGGGGGCCAGGCCCTGGGCCTTGATCGTAGTGATAATACTAGTAGCAGCTGCAGTCATGGCAGAAGAGTGTCTCCGTGTGGGGGTCTTGCCAGGCCCTCTGTCTCCAGAGCCCATCCCTGCAGTGTGTGCACAAATATTAACTCTCCAGCCTGAGCATAATGTCGGTAAATTACTACTAAAGAAAAGCATAAACATGGGAATTGCAATAAAGCCTATCAGGAAGTTACTAGAATTCTCAAAGAGTTTCGGATCTCCCATTTATAAAACTGTTGGAACACTGCAAAGCAGAGCAAATATCCGCAGGCTTGGAGATTAAATTTAAAGGTCATTGCTTTCAACCAAAAAGAACATTACTTTCATAAGAAGCTTCAAATGAACGAGTTATTAATGAGGGAGAAAATTTTTAAATTAAATTTTCCTTGTAATTGAAGATACAATTATTGAGTGCATGAACAAGTGTTTTAAGTTGTATAAAAATCATGAAGCCAATTTCAAACACCTCCACAAGTTAGAGGAAATGCCAGAGAAAACCTTTAAATGCCAGTGTGTAAATTTAATATTTAAGACTGAATCCAGATTTATACAAAATAGATTTGTATGAAGAATTAAGTCTTTTTTAGAAAAAATATTCCATGAGAATCATCTCTAGATGTGCTAAATTTTATATGTCAAAATAATTTGTCGGAAAGTTATCCCAACACTGTTTACAGACTGTAAATGCTCTTAAGAGCTCTCAAAATTAAAAATTACCAAAAACTGTGTGATCTTGCGTTTGCCAAGAGCGCCTGATGCTGCCTTTTCGATTATATCGATTGAAAATGAAATTGCTACAAGTATAATTTCTGATGATTCCATCAGAGGATATACAGAAAAGCACGCGAGAAAAATCTTACGTTATGTCAAGATTTGGCGTATTACATAAAATTATGTCAGACAACACAATGTTACTCAGCAGTGAAAATAAATGAGCCATTAAGCCATGAAAAGACATTGAGGAAACTTAAATGCATATTTACTAAGTGAAAGAGGCCCATCTGAGAGGCTGCATACATCCTGTGAACCTGAAACTGCCTAAAAAATAAAGTCTCTTTAAAAGAGGGGAAAATGGGCAGGGGCACCTGGGTGGCTCAGTGGGTTAAGCATCTGCCTTCGGCTCAGGTCATGATCCCAGGGTCCTGGGATCGAGCCCCGCATCGGGCTCCCTGATCTGCGGGGAGCCTGCTTCTCCCTCTCCCTCTCCCCACCTCCCCACCCCCACTCGTTCTCTCTCTCTCTCTCTAATAAATAAACAATCTTTAAAATATATAAAAGAGGGGAAAATGGGCAAAAGATCTGAACACTTCACGGAAGACCTACAGATAGTGAATAAGCCTATGGAAAGGTAACCCTCATCAGGGCACCTGCCTCATCAGGGAGATGCAAAATAAAACAGCGCTGAGATCCCAGCGCCGGCCCATCAGAACGGTGACAGCCCAGAAGCCAGCAGGGACGTGGGGCACCAGGACCTCTCAGTCACTGCTGGTGCTGGGGCAAAATGGTGCAGCCACTCTGGAGACACTTCGGCAGTTTCTCACAAAGCCGGCCACCCTCTTACCCCGGGATCCAGCAGTCACGTTCCTTGGGATATACTCCAAGGACCTGAAGACGTCCGTCCACCCACAGATCTGCACTCGGATGTGTATGCAGCTTTATTCGTAATTATTCAGAGTCACCCATGGCCCTCTAGGTTTTCTCTCATAGGATCTTCTAGAAGTTTATAGTTGTGCATTTTACATGTAGGTCTTGCTCCGTTTTGAATTTTTTGCGAAGGGTGTAAGGTCTGTGTCTAGAATCGTTTTTTGGCATGTGGGTGTCTCCTTGTTCCCTCACTGTTTGTTGAAAGATACTCTGACAATTTTCACTGGTTGTCTCATTGCTTTTATAAAAGAAATCATTTTCAGAGGTCTCGCTTTATTGTCTTTCTGAGGTCAACGCCCCGTAAAGAAGCACTGTTTTAGACATCATCATATTCGCCCCTCGTTCATGTTCATGTCAATGGTTTTAACATTTTGCATTAAGACCGTTCTGCTTTCCGGAAGCTTCCGTGGAGACCTTGAGCCCTGTGCCTCTAGCAACGCAGTTCAACACACTCGCCACACACATCTGTGAGCAAGCTCTTCGGGTTTCTTTTGGAATCGTAGTTCTCAGTGCCGTAAAGCATCTTGGGGACAGCAGTCTGTCTTTAAGGGACCAAAACAAATCAATAAAAAAGCAAAATGATCTCTCAGCAGCTTTAATTAATTTTGTTTCATTAGTTCTGCACTGTTCATGCTCCTTCCTTTCACGTAATTATTTGTAAATTATAGTCACAACAGCTTCTTAATTTGTAGTAATTTTATCACTCAGAGGATAATTATTAGTTATTTTCCCTATGATTATCAAGGAAGAAAAGGAAGACTTCTAAAAACTGTGAAATTAAATTGGATGAGAATTTCAAACAGGCACATTCCCCTTTGCTCTGACATCCCAGATGGTGTCTGTGGTTTGTATTCATAGTTATGCAAAATGACAGATGTCAGGAGCAAATATTTTCAGCATATTAATAAGTGCAATGCACTGGCCCCTTCTGTATTAGTAGGTACGGCACTGATAAAGAATGCAGAGGGGGACCTGGGAGACTCAATTGGTTAAGCATCTGACTCTTGATCTCAACTCAGGTCTTGATCTCAAGGTCGTGAGTTTAGGCCCCGCATTGGGCTTCACGCTGGGCTTGGAGCCTACTTAAAGGGAAAAAAAAAAAGGTTGTGGAGAACTCTCAGATACAGCAGGGAAAAAAAGGCTCATGCACTGTCTTTAACTTAGTGCCTGGATCAGTAAATGGACAATCAAAAAATTGAGGCAATGACCTCTACCCCCCAAATATTTCCTGTGTGACTCTGGCTATGTTCCTTTTGGAATGAGAGAGGGTTTTGAATTAATAAGTGGACCAGTAAGTCTAATAATAAGCAGATAGTAACAACTTGTTGTTACATTCAGCATTATAATCAGGGAATGAGATAGTGCACATACTTTCCCAAATAACTGAAGTTTATTTCTTTAAGTTCTGAAACGTTGATTGTATCAATTTTTAAGGAAATTCCAGGAAAGCTTATGGTGCAGGTGAGGTCTGAAGGCAGTTTGCTGGATAATTCTCTTACTCGGGAGAAGGTTGATCTTTTTGCTCTATCCAGACTTCAAGTGATTGGACAAGGCCCACCCACATTGTGGGGGCAATCTGCTTTGTTCTATCAATTAATATGTTATTCTCATCCAGAAACACCCTTGCAGAAACACCCAGAATAATGTTTGACCCAATATCTGGGTACCCCATGGCCCAGCCAATTGACATAAAATTAACCATCACAAAAATATATGAAACAGATGGGACAAATAGAAAGGTAGATTTAACCCCCGATATATCAGGAATTACATTACCCATAAATGGACTCTATGTTGTAGTGAAAGGAGATCCAGGTGGCCTGGAACTCCCTTCCTCACCTGACCACTTCCGAGGAGGCCTGCAAATGTTGGAGATGGTAAACATGCACAGAGCCCTCCGGCCCCCTTGTCTCCCCCAGGATGAGATTCAGTAGGAAGAGTCGGAGTGCTGTTCCCGCAAGTCCCTTCCAGAATGTGCTGTTGCATGAGTTAGGCTCTCTCAACACCCAAAAGCGATGCTTCAGCTCCAGCACCTTGTTTTAACTACTGCGACTCCCCTGCTCCTGTTTCTGGTAGAATGGAAAACACATGATTGGTTTTCACGTATTTTGTGCCTCGGAAGCATTGGACAATAGCATCAGTCTCAGTTTGTTCAGTTTAGCTCCCTCTGCTGTTTCAGTTTAGCTCCCTCTGCTGTTTCAGCAACATAGATCATTAAAAAAAAGAAAATAACACACACACACCACATACACACACACAAAACCTAAGAACTCTTACGGAGAGGAAAGGAACATAAATGGATTTGGGGACTGCTTTGGTCTGAATGTGCCCTCCCCTCACATCCATATGTTCGAATCCGAACCCCCAAGGTGATGATACTCGGAGGTGGGCCTTTGCGAGTGGTCAGGTCATGCGGGCAGGTGACCTCTGTTCTCATGATGGGATTAGCGCCTTTATAAAAGAGGCCCAAGAGAGACCCCTCACCCCTTCCACCAGGTGAAGACATAGCAGATCCTCACCAGATACCCAGATTGGCTGGAACCATGATCTTGGACTTCCAGCCTCCAGAACTATGAGAAAGTAAATTTCTGTCGTCTATAAGCCCCTCGGCCTATGGGGTGTTTTTTTTTTTTTTATAGCCATCTGGACAGACGAAGACAGGGATGGTAAGGAATATCCCTTAGATTTAGATTTTATTTTATTTTTTATTTTTATTTTTTTAAAGATTTTATTTATTTATTTGACAGAGAGAGACACAGCGAGAGAGGGAACACAAGCAGGGGGAGTGGGAGAGGGAGAAGCAGGCTCCCAGATGAGCAAGGAGCCGGGTGCGGGGCTCGATCCCAGGACCCCGGGATCATGACCTGAGCCGAAAGCAGACGCTTAACCACTGAGCCACCCAGGCGGCCCCCTTAGATTTAGATTTTAAAAAGAAGCAATCTTCGGGCGCCTGGGTGGCTCAGTTGGTTAAGCGACTGCCTTCGGCTCAGGTCACGATCCTGGAGTCCCGGGATCGAGTCCCGCATCGGGCTCCCTGCTAGGCAGGGAGCCTGCTTCTCCCTCTGACCCTCCTCCCTCTCATGCTCTCTGTCTCTCATTCTCTCTCTCGCAAATAAATAAATAAAATCTTTTAAAAAAAAAAAAGAAGCAATCTTCATGTGAAAAAGTAAACAAAAAGTTACAGAATGTACTTTTTCCCCCTTTCCTAATAATTTTTATTTGTCCGTATTTTCCTCAAAAGAAAATAAAGGCAAGCGAGTTGTAAAAATAGATAGTTGGCTCTGTTAAGGTAGAAACTATTGGTTTTTTAATTTAATTTAATTTTATTATGTTACATTAGTCACCATACATTACATCATTAGTTTTTGATGTAGGGATCCACGATTCAATGTTTGAGTACTGTCCTTTTTAAAAATAGCTACTTTTTTCTCCCACTACTTCTTCCTTTTCATCATAACTAAAAATTTTGTTAGGAGCAATCAATATTGCCAATTTGGTCATCTTAATTTGTGGCTTGGAGTTATTTATTCTTCAACAAATATCACTGAATTCCCATTAGGCACGTGGTGCTGGCTGCCGAGGAAACAGTGGTGAGGAAGAGAGTTGTTTGTATCATGCTCTTTTATCTTCTAAATCTTCAAGGCTTTGTTCCTAATACCTCTCATTGTCATACCCATTTCCTGGATAATATAGGAAATCATTAATGAATATTAATGCCATTTACTGGATTTAGTTTTAAAACTAAGGCCCTCTAAAAGTCTTGTCTCCATCTGATCTTCAAACCCATCCTTATGGGCAGTAGTGAGCAGCTTAAGAGCCCAGTTTTGGGCAAGGGACTTAAACTTTCTGTGCCTCAGTTTCCCCACAGTGTAATTGAGGTGATGATAAGCATAACACTACTTCAAATAGGATTGTTGGAAATAGTAAATGAGTTCATATAAATAAAGTCCTTAGCATAGTGCCTGGTGTATAGAAAACACAAAATAAATGTGAGCCATTATTTTCATCTGTGTGCAAGTTACCTGAGCACCTACCATGCATGTATTTGTTTCCCTATGAGCAAACATACAAACAAAGGCTTTATACTTTGCTGATAACTTATTGTTTCCATCCTGTAGGAGTGCTGACTCCATCTTTGGCCTGCCATCTTGATCCTGTCTGCGAGGTGACCCCCCCTCAGGGCTACTATATGTTGCGCGCCCCTTGGGGGTTAATGCATGCCCTGACAGGAATGCGGAAGGCCTGTTCTGATCTTTCCTAAAGTTGTTTACATAACGAATAGAGATAACATCTTTTCTACCCCCACCACTGCGGGGCACACATGGCGCCATGAGGTCTGTTAAATATTAGACCCTTTGTCCTCACCACAGTGACCTCTGCTCATCCCCTCGCTCTGTAAAATCTGTGGACTAAGGTCCTGCTCTGTTTTTTGGTCTCAAAGTGCCTTCTCAGTTTGGAGGGTACTTTACTGCTGTCCCTCTTCTACCTTTTAACACTATACCCCTTTCTCATTCTTTTCCACAGCAAACCGTCTGAAAGACAAGTCTTCCTAGCGTTGCCGTCTCTATTCCCTCACTGGTGGTCACACCCGAATCCTCTGCACTGTGGATCTTGACTCTGGTTCTCTTCAGATTTGTACTTCTGAAAGTCACTAATATCCCTGAAGTCCAGTAAAAGATTTCCATGGAGCTTCTCCTTCTTGAAGTCTTGGAGGCATCTGGCCCCTGCTGTGTGTTGTTCCTGTGGTTTCTCTGACCCTGTGGTGCAGAGTTCTCCAATCTCTTTGACCTTTTCTCTGTCTCCTTCGCCCTTTGTTTAGTCCCAAGTATGAAGGTTCTTCAAAGTTCTGTACTTAACTAACTTCTCTTCTTCTTTATCTCTTCCTTGGGAGATGTCAGCCATTTTCCCAGGGTCAACCATGACCGCTGGGAGAGGGGTAAGAGAAGCTGAGAGCACCAACAACCCATTCTCTAGACACCAACCAGGGATCCAACAATTCAATTCAAGCTGGACACTAACTACCTGGAGTTAGTACCAGATTCACAGATTTAAGGATTCAGTCCTACAAGACTACTCTCACCTTAGTTGCCAGTCATAGCTCCCGGCTACCCATACTTCTGACCAACCACTATAAACCAGGGGTTCCTGTGACTCCCTTTTTGGGTTCAACAATTTGTTATAATAGTTCACAGAACTCAGAAAAACACTTCACTTAGGTCTACTGCTTTATTATAAAGGATATAACTCAGAACAGCAGATGAAAGACATGCAGAAGGCAAGGTGTGGGGGTTGGGGGCCCAGAGTTTCTGGGCCACCTCTGGGCCACCACCCTCCCAGCATCAACCAGGAAGCATAATAAACCTTGTTATTTAAGAGTTTTTATAGACCTTAGTCTCTAGCCACCCTTCCCTTCCTAGAGAGGTGGGTGGATGGGACCCAAAGTTCCAACTTTCTATTAACTTGTTCTTTCTGGTGATCGGCCCCACCTGAGGCTCTGTAGGGGCTCTACCCTAAGTCGCCTCATTAGCATAAACTCAGATGTGGTCAAAAGAGGTTCATGATGAGTAACAAAAGACATCCCTATCACTCCGGAAATTCCAAGGGTTTTAGGAGCTCTGCGCCAGGAACCAGGGACAAAGGCCAAATATATTTCTTATGACACCACATCTTTAGAGCCAGACTGCCTGGGTTGAACCCAGGCACCATGATTTATGAGCTATGTGACTTGGATGCATTAAGTAATCTCCATGTACTTCACTTTGTTCATTTGTTTTGTGGGGATAATCCTAATAGAACCTAGCTCGTGGATTCATTGTGAGGTTTAAATGAATTAACAAAAGCACTTAGAACAGTAGCTGATGCCCAGGAAGCAATCTGAAAGTGTCCAACCGCTATTCACTCCCAGGCTCACCCTGTGGTAAGATCAAATTCTAAGTCCTCTGTTACCTACCGGTTAGATTCCAAAGGGCATTCAAGGCTACCTATTTTGTAAAAGCATCAACGCTGTATTATCCACAGCACACAGTTTTAGTAAGTGTTAGACAGCGGTGAGTTTGGTTAGCAGTGTCCTTTATTCTAAATGGGGACCTTGGGGAGTATTGCCTTGCTTGTGTGTGTGTGTGTGTGTGTTTATGCAAGTGCACGAGTGACATTTAGAGAACTCCACCCTCTGGAATGCAAATATTTAGAAAAAGTACATCCAAGATTTCAGTTACACCTATCAGATAAGTTTCAAACCACTGCTCTTGATAAGAATGAAGCCAAAATATCTTTCCAAAGCAGAAGGTGAGGAGTGATTTTTGACTAAGATATTTTTAAAAATTATGGAAGAATATCAGTTATTTCTGTTATAAAAATGTTGATTCAAATCCAGGTACTACAGGGTGGCACTCACTGTGTTGCATTAAAACCTTTGAATTCAAGGGTGCACGTGCCCTGATTCCTCCCAGGGATATTACACAATTTTCATTAAAACATGGATGAAAGGGGTTGATTCACTAAACTGATCATGAAATGACAGCATACAATAAATTCAATGACAAATCCATATGGCAAAGTCAGGTTGCAAAGCCAACTTACTCACCCATTTATCTTTCCTTTGCAGCTATTTCTGGGTGCACACGGCAGTTTAATCTATGAGGACTCATAGAATCTTTAAAAATCTGCTTGTAATTCACTCTTTCGTGCCAACAAAATTGTATGCCTCCTCCAAGACCAGTTCAAGTCACACCTATGACAAATCTTCTCCAACAACTTTATTGAGCACGGCCCCACTATTCCTACTGGTTCATCACCATAATCACCTAATGACTTTTGGGGGGAAAAAAAAGCCCCAGGCCATACTTGTTGAGATTCCCATTGGGTAAATTTGGGGTGGGACCCAGCAATCTACAATTTTATAAGTTTCCTAGGGGATTATGATGATCAGACAGAATTAGAAGCCACGGGTCTATCTCAATGACCTGCTACTTGACCGAAGTGCAGTAGATGAGATTTGGAATATCCAGGCTCCTTGAAACCACCCCTTTGTGAGAACTTTCCCCTTTCCACAAGGGGTGGGTCCGGACAGTGCCTGGCTTTCTCCTAAGCCATAGTGATCTGACCAAGGGAAGGCATCTGGCATCAACTGGCCAGATTGTTTTTCTCTCGCTTTATTTCAAGTGAGAGACACTGAGAATGCCAGAGATGAAGCTGCAGGACACAGAGGAGCACGATATTGAAGGTCCACACACTTGCAGCCAAGTCCCTGGGGCTTCCCCAGTTCCCACCTTTCCTGAGGCCCACAGTGTTCATTGAACTTCTTGAATTCTGCAGAACACTCTGTATTCGTTTCCTAGGACTGCCATCATAAACTACCACCAACTGGGGGGCTTCGAAGGAGAGAAATCTATTCTCTAAGAGTTCTGAAGTCCAGAAGTCGAAAATCAGGTGTCAGCAGGGTTGGTGTCTTCTGGAGGCTCTGAGGGAGAAACCATCCCCGGCGTCTCCTTGCTTCTGGTGGCTGCTGGCGATCCTTGGTGCTCCCTGGCACGTAGATGTGCTGTTCCAGTGTCTGCCTCCATCGTGACACTGCCTTCTCCGTTTCTCTGTGTCTTCTCCTCTTCCTATTAGGACACTGACCACTGGATTTAGGGCCCACCCCAAATCCAGGGGGATTTCATCTCAAGATTTTTAACCAGTTGTACCTGCAAAGACCCTACTTCCAATTAAGGTTGCATTCTGAGGTTCCGGGTGGACATGAATTTGGGGGTAGAAGGGACACTATTCAACTCATGGCACAACTCATTTGCTAAGAAGCCAAGGACAATATGCTCACAGTCCCGAAGAAGAGAGAGGACCTGTCTTCCTCAGCATTTATATCAGCGCCATAGAAGCGCTCAGGAGTCAGCTTAGGTCACATGACCTCTCCTGGACGAGTCACTGGGTCAAGGAAGATGGGCATTCTGATTGGCCAGCCTGGGCCACACACCTGCCTGCACTGGAGAAAGAGGGTCCACGTGATTGACAGCCTCACACTCGGGTGTAGTCCACACACTCGGAATGGAAGGAAAGGTCCCAACAGAGAGAGACGCTGGATAGATTATATATCTGCCATGTAACTCCAGCCACTCAACATCACTACTGTCCTTTGTGGTTCCAAATTTGAAAGAAAAATAAAAATTTAAATCAACGTTTCCATAGTTCATAAAATTTAGAGCCGAGTGGCTCCAAAAGCTATCTCTTTCCAGAGGCTTCGCAAGTTTTACTTAGAGTTTCCACTGCCTATTAATTAAAGATAAAAAATGATCAGGTAGGTGATATAAACCTTAGTTTCCCAATTGCAGTGTTATTTTATTCATAAAACAACTGTCTCTATCCTAAGAACGGTAGTTATTTGCATTTACATGGCACTTTGCACATTGATATATATTATCAAAATTAATAAGCACAATCATTCTGGGATGTAGGCATGTATTATTAACCCCATCTCAAGGATTTGGAAAACTGAGGGGAAGAACACTGAAGCAATTTGCTGGAGGTCACATGATCAGTTAGTGGCAGAACCAGAATTAGAATCCAGATGTACCTGATTCCTGATCCAGCGGTTTCTTTACTTATTATAATGGCCCAATTCTGGTGTCCCCTTGAAAGCTAGGACAGTGCTCTGGCAAACATTACACCTTCCCTTTAACCAGCCTCTCCATGATATATAATTACTTTTCTGCTGGGACGCTCTCTATTACACACTTTTAAGCTCACAAATGCATTTTTTTTCTTCCCCAGAGGCATGTATTTTCATTCAGAAGAAATGTAAAGCTCAGAGGTTGGTGGAGAGATCAATCTTTGTTCTCTCCTCTGGAAAAGGAAAAATAGAAAGCTTTGATATTTTCTTTTCTTCTTTTTTTTTTTTTTTATTTATTTGACAGAGAGAGAGATAGCGAGAGCAGGAACACAAGCAGGGGGAGTGGGAGAGGGAGAAGCAGGCTTCCTGCCGAGCAGGGAGCTCGATGTGGGACTCGATCCCAGGACCCTGGGATCATGACCTGAGCCGAAGGCAGACGCTTAACGACTGAGCCACCCAGGCGCCCTCTTTTCTTCTTTTTTAAAAAAGATTTATTTATTTGAGAGAGAGAGAGAGAGTGCAGGGGGAGGGGCAGAAGGAGAAGGTAAGAGAGAATCTCAAGCAGACTCCATGCTGAGCGCGGAGCCCGATGTGGGGCTGGATCTCACGACCCTGAGAACAGGACCTGAACTGAAATCAAGAGTCAGATGCTTAACCGACTGAGCCACCCAGGCGCCCCTCTTTTCTTCTTGTAATAAGAACCACCACAACAAAATAAAAATGGCCCCTTTCTCCTTTGGAAGTGTGAGAACTGAGGCTTGAGGGTGACAGAGGGATTTGTCAGGAATCTGAACAGCATCTGAGTGTAGACTGCCCTACTGGGCATATGGAATGAAGTAATAATGTTAATTTTTTCACAACATGATGGGTTCTCAATGCTTAGGCTAATGCCGGTTTTCCTCAGACCCAGGCAATGATGACCGAAACCAAATGGGATTTCTTCACTGCCCGGAACCACAGGAAATCCGGCCCTCCTCATCATCCCAGACCTCCTGACCAGCTGAGGAAGAACTTAGGAGAAAGCTGGATATGATGGTTGGTTTTACGTGTCAACTTCGCTAGGTCACGGTATTCAGATATTCAAAAACTGGTCTAGATGTCACTGTGAAGGTATTTTTTAGATGACATTAACATTTAACTCAGTAGGGGCTCCTGAGTGGTTCAGTTGGTTAAGTGTCTGACTCTTGATCTCAGCTCGGGTCTTGATTCTAGGGTCTTGGGAGCTCACATCAGGCTCCACGCTGGGTGTGGAACCTACTTAAAAATAAAACAAAACAAAAAATATTTAACTCAGTAGATTTTGAGTGAAGCACATTAACTCTCCACAATGTGGTGGGCCTTGTCCAATCAGTTGAAGGCTTTAGGAGTAAACAGACTGAGATCCCCTAAAGAAGAAAGAATTCTGCCAGCAGTCTACCTACCTCTGGACTGGAGCTGCAACATCAACTCTACTCTGGGTCTCCAGACTGCTGGGCTATCCTTGATTCTCCACAATAGGGTGAATCAAGTCCTTGAAGTAAATCTGTTTGTATCTATCTCTCTGCACATGCCGTTGGTTCTGTTTTCCTGGAGAGCCTGACGAATGCAGTGAGGGTGGGGTGGCCTCAGTTTCCTACTGCAGGCACTTGCACACAGTCTTCTGGTAGCTCCCCCACCCTGCTCCTCACAACTGCTTCTGCTTTTGTTTCTCCTACCCCTCCCTGCCCCCCTGAGATGCATGGGGCCCACAATGCTTCTCGATCCCTGTGTGGGCTGGGCCTGCGAGACATACAGGTCACCCTTGCATGTCTCTCTGTCCTCTGCTCTGATATGTTCTGCCCCTGGACCTGCGTCCCTTGTCCTGACCACCACCCAGCAGTGCTGACTTACCCTAGTCTTTTAGGGACTTTGGCATCATAGCCCCATCGGGGTTCCTGTCTCCTCTTCCAGGGCTTTGGAACACATTTCTAGGCGAAGCCGTTGTTTCTAACTACTTTCAGAGGTATCAGAAAGATCTCCTTTTTGAAAAAAAAAATGGTGCATTTATATATTCAAATAAATTCCCTAAGACGCAGATATGAAGACTCCATGGTGTAAATTCTCCTCAAGTCATTTCCTGAACACCTGGCTTTCAGTCATGTACCTTAGTTTTAATTTTTGATATTCTAATCCTGATGTCAAATTCAACATCATTTGTAAATTTAAGCAGTGAATCCTCTATCAGCAGCCCAGGGATGTTCGCATTTAATTAAAAATGACTGCGGAAGACATTTCTTTAATAACCTATTAGTCTATTATTAGCCACTTAAACATATAGGAGCGCTAGCCTTCAGGAATAAATGACTTTTATCTTCCCTCTTTTCTGAAAAATCCACAAATTTTCATTAGCTCTTCTTGGTATTTGAACTACTTTCCTTTGGTGGCGGGTGGAGGACATTCTATTCTTTTACTCCTCGACTTGAAAGCTTACCCTTGACAATGACCCCAGAGACCGGTGGGAAATGCAGAACGAGCTTCCTCTGCAGAGGACACAGTTACTACTTGTCTTTATCTTCCCTCCCTCTCTCCTAAAATCCAATTGAAATGATACATAATATATTTCTTAAAAGAATAAATCTATAACTGTGCTGGAAAAGAATAAATCTATAACTGAGCTGGAAAAGAATCAGAATGTTTAGCGGTGGGGGGGGGGTGCGGGTTCTGGAATATTGAAAGCAAAGGGCATCAGATTTAGGAAGAAGGCAGAGATACAACACTCAACACAGGTGCATGAGAGGACTGTTGGCAAGGAAGCTGTTCTCCCAAGGGAGCCCCACAGAAACGCTAAGCTTAGGATCCACAGTAACAAATGCAGACATCAGCTTAAAGACTGCAGGACAAAAAGACTGTAGATTGTCCTATCTCTCTGCCATTTAACACATAAAAACCTCCTGCATAGGGGTGCCTGGGTGGCTCAGTTGATTAAGCATCTGCCTTCCGCTCTGGTCAGGATCCTGGGGGGAGGGGGGATCCTGGGATGGAGCCCTGCATCTGGCTCCCTGCTCAGCGAGGAGCCTGCTTCTCCCTCTGCCCCTCTCCCCTGCTCGTGCTCTCTCTCAAATAAATAAATAAATAAAATCTTAAAAAAAATAAAAACCACCTCCTGCATATCAACAGGAAGAGGATACAAATCAAGTAAAAATATGTGCAAAAGGATACTAATACTCAAAAGAAATACAAATGGCCTTGAACTACATGAAGAGGTGCTCAAATTCACTAGGAGTCTGGTAAATGCAGACTCATTTAAAATTACTCATTTAAAAGCTGACAGTTCTGCTTATGTAAGTGCGTGGGTGAATGGGTTCTGAACTCTGTTGGAAGGACTTTGAAGGTACAGTCTTGGGATAGCAATTTGTCATCATCTAACAAAATGCCCCCCCCCCCCAAACACACAGTACAGCAATTCCTCTTCTAGGGCTCTCTTACAGAAATATTGACACATGGGGGAAGATATACTATGAGATTATACCAGGCAATATCACTTGCAAGGGCTAATAATTAGAAACGATCAATAGGGGAGTGGATCAGTTGTGGTTTCTTCATACCCTGAAATACTCTGTTTACCAGAACTGACATGGAAAGATCCTTAAGACATATTATTAAATAAAAAATTTTAAAAAGCAATATGCAGAACAATATGCATACTATGATCCATTTATCTTTTTAAAACCCACATGTGTATAAATACATATATAAATGCATAGGAATGCCTCAGCTGCAAATAACTAGAAACTTGGCCACAGAGGCTGAAACCGAAAGGGGCTTATAGTTCTCACATGGCAAGCGCACAGAGGCGGGTGGTCCAGAGATGGTGGGGCCGTTCAGTGTGGCCATCGGGAGGGACCCATAGTTCTCCTCTGTCGCCCTGGAGTGTTGGCTTTCATCCTCATTGCCTCATCATCACAAGAGGAAGGCTATTCTACCAACCTCATTTCCACCACTCAGGCTGGAAGAAAAGTAAGGGTAACAGTTGGAGGTGTCACTTGTCAAGAAAGCAAAAGCTTTCCCACAAACTGTCAGCTTCCATCTGATTGCCCAGAACCGAACACCCTGCCGCAGAGGAGCCTGGGCTAGGTAAACACAGCCAGGGTTCTGTTGGGAAGAAAGAGCGGGGAAACAAACACGGCTGGGGGGTGGGGGGGGGGGGGAGCGTGTTATCTCCGGGGAAGGGAGTCCATTGCCCTCTTATTTGACATACTTCTTCTGTTGTTGATTTTGAAATAATTTCAAACATATGGAAACGTTTCAAGAATAGAAGATACTGTCCTGAACCATTTGAGAGTAAGTTGCTGCCCTGAGCTCTTCAGTTTGTAATTCCTACAAACGAGGACGTTCTCCTGCCTAAGCAAAACGAGCACCATCAAAATCAGGAAATTAACAATGAAAGCTTCTTAGCATGTAATCCACAGTGATCTCAAAAGTGATATTCTTTATGATAATACATTGAGTTCTCATGGATGATTTTCCTTGGTGTCAGCTCTTTGGGAGAAAATATAGATTGTTTTTATTAAAACTGTGTCCTTCGAAGGGCGTGAGCAAACAACGGTGAGGGTCAGGGCAGAACAGCGCGGAAAAGCAGAGGCTGAACAGACGCACCGTGTCGGATCTCCGCACCGTGTGGCTGGACCCGCGGGGCGAGGCCGCTGGGATTAATGTGGATCCGGACTCCAGAAGGACTCAGTCCCCCACCCCCACTCGGTTGCTTTCCCTTTTTAAAGAGTAAGCATGACAGTGGCCTTGCCAACCGGGACACGATGTCTGCTTGGGCATCAGGCAGTCTGAGGTTGGGTGGAAGCTGTACACGGCGGCGTCAGCTGTCGCGAGCACCTGTTGGCCTTGCAGGAAGTTGCCTTTGGGCACAGCCCCTCCTGCCGGGAGAGGAGGCTCTGGGCTCATCAGATTGTTGCCAGGCAACCGAAGTCTTCAGGGTCAGGCAACCCTGTTTGTCTTTCCACAAAGTATATAAACAATTCATAAATAAAGCATACTTAAGGAAAATTTAAACTGTTGAGGAAACAGAAAATAAGACTTCTTTTTTTTTTTTTACCTCCCTCCTTCCATCAGTACCCCCCCCCCCCCCCACCCCCAGATACTACTGATTTGAAGTAACTTTTTGATGATGTGGATGCACGGTCCCTATACGAAAGAACACGGGGACAAATATCCCATAGGCTGATGCTTTGATGATTTGTCACAAATTAGGAGTTGCCTCAGTAGAGCATCGTGATTTTACAATCTACAATTTAAATAATGCATAAATACAACTGTTCTCAAGTTCTGAGTTCAATACCTCCAGAAAATTCTTTAATTGTTTAATCATTTAGTGCTGTGTTTTATCATTCTCCTCTAGTATATATATGTGTGTATATTTATGTGTATGTGTGTGTGTATATATATATATAGTTTAAAGATTTTTATTTATTTATTTGAGAGAGAGACACAGAGAGAGCGCAAGCATGAGCGAAGGGTGGGGGAGGAGAGGAGCAGAGGGAGAGGGCGAAGCAGACTCCCTGCTGAGCAGGGAGCACGACACGGGGCTTGATCGGAGGACTCCAGGATCCTGATCTGAGCAGAAGGCAGATGCTTAACCGACTGAGCCACCCAGGTGCCCCTTTCCTCTAGTATATTTAAATCCATCCTCTATCAATGCCATAGGAAACCTTCCCTCTAGACTTGTGTCCAATATGGTAGCCACTAGCCACATGTGGTTATATAAATTAAAATTACAATGAACTGATTTATTTTTTTATTTTAAAAGATTTTTTTATTTTACTTTTTATTTATTTTTTTATGTTATATGGATTTTATTTTATTTTTTTATTTAAATTCAATTAATTAACATAGAGTGTAGTATTAGTTTCAGAGGTTGAGGTCAGTGATTCATCAGTCTTAAATAATACTCAGTGCTCATTCCATCACATGCCCTCCTTAATGTCCATCACCCAGCTACCCCATCCCACCCACCCCCCTCCCCTCCAGCAACCCTGTTTTTTACTACGCTTAAGAGACTCTTATGGTTTGTCTCCCTTTCTGATTTCGTCTTGTTTTATTTTTTCCTCTCTTCCCCTATGATCCTGTTTTGTTTCTTAAATTCCACATATGAGTGGAGATCATATGATAATTGTCTCTCTCTGACTGACTTATTTCGCTTAGCATAATACCCTCTAGTTCCATTCACGTCATTGCAAATGGCAAGATTTCATGTTTTTGATGGTTGAGTTGTATTCCATTGTATATATATACCACATCTTCTTTATCCATTCATCTGTCGATGGACATCTGGGCTCTTCCCAGAGTTTGGTTATTGTGGACATACACAATGAACAGATTTAAATGAAGAATTTAGTTTCTCGGTCACACTAGCCACATTTCAAGGCTCAGTAGCCATACATGGCTAGTGGCTACCTTCTTGGATAATGCAGATATGGGACATTTCCATCACTGCAGAAAGTTATATTGGACAGTGCTGCTGACCTTTGCCAGAAAACAAAATCTTGGATTGTCTGATGTCCAAGTCTTATCAAAAGCCAGTTTAGAAGAAGCAGTATTTATAGGAGATGGGTGGTGGAGTGCCCATTCCTCTGGTTTCTTTGAGTTTTAGCCTGGAATCAAGCAAGACCATCAATAACGTTTTTGGATCACAGCAGCTTGGCTCTCTACAGAACTGCTTTCATTGAGCCAATTTTGGGATTTTGTCCAAGAACTCATTAAGAAATAACCTCATGAATATCGCTATGCCAGAAAATGAAGAATTGCTGGAGAATAATGGGGACCTGTCAAAAGGAGAGAGGTGCCAGTTTGGTGGGGTGTTCCCTGGGCAAATCTGAGAGTAATTGAGTAGTACAATAAATAACGATAAAATGGATTACAGAATAAATCCAGTATGGAAATGAGTCGGTGCTGATGTAAGTTAATGTGTGCAGGAGAATGCTGGGCCGTTAGAATGCCAACACAGAAATGCAGAAGGCGTGATACAATTTGAACATCACCACTGGGACTTCTCCACAGTCAGTTATTTCGAGCAAGAATCAGCAATAGGATCTCTGGGTAAAACCTGGATATGGGACAAACCACTTGCACAATATCAAAGTATCTCCTTACAAAATTTTTGTGAATTATAAAGGTAAAAAAAAGTCATAACTTCACAGTGGAGAACCCTGGCAGACACTACCTTCGCCCAGTGTTCAAAGTTGACGTCACCAGGCACGAGGAGAGTAGCCGGCATGTGCCTCCTGATGGGACACACTGAGGACACAATATTATTCCTGAGACATTCTTGCCAAAACACGTGACCGGAGGCTAATCATGAGGAAACTCTGGACAACCCCAGATTGAGGGACATCGTACAAATCTCTGGCCCACACTGTTACAAAAAATGTCAAGGTCTTGCAAGGCAAAAAAAAAAAAAAAAAAAAAAAAGACTACGGAAGCGTTCCAGATTAAAGAGCAAAGAGACATGACAACAAAGTGCAAGTGTAATTCTAGACTGGATCCTGGAAGAGAAAAAAAGGTTTTTGTTTTGGTTTGTTTTTTTGTTTTGGCGTTGGTTTGGTTTTGCTTTAAAGGACATTTGAGAAAAATGATAAAATCTGAAAGGAGATTAATTAGCATGTAGAAGTATATAATAAGAGAGAATTTTAGCAAATTTTAGCAAAACAAAGGGTAGTTTCCCTGAAATTTTTATAGAAATAGTTCAGACTGGAATGCCTGGGTGGCTCAGTTGGTTAAACGTCTGCCTTTTGGGTCAGGTCATGATCCTGGTGTCCTGGGACCGAGTTCTGCATCAGGCTCCTTGCTCAGCAGGGAGTCTACTTCTCCCTCTGCCTGCCGCTCCCCCCTGCTTGGGGTCTCTCTCTCTCTGTCTCTCTGTCTCTGACAAATAAATAAAATCTTTTTTAAAAAAAGAAATATTTCAGACCAATTAGATTCATTTTTTTAAAAAAAAGATTTTATTTACTTGAGAGAGAGAGAGAGCACAGAGAGGGAGGAAGAAGCAGACCCCCGCTGAGCAGGGAGTCTGAGGCAGGGCTTGATCCCAGGAGCCTGGGATCCTGACCTGAGCCACACAGGGGCCCCACCAATTACATTCATTGATGATACTTTCCTGTATGATGTTAGAGAAGAACTAGAAGGCTAGAAAAAAATTGTTAGAGAGTCACCAATATGTCAACATATGTCACCGTGGGAGAACGGGTGGTCTGAAATTTTTAGCCCTTATTGTTGTTTGGGGGGAAAAAAGACTGATGACTTAAAACTATCCATCTGTAAGGTGAGAGGCTAAGGAGAGAAATGTGGTCTTTGGGCCAACCATTAGTACGTGCCAATGATAATTGAAAACGCAGATGTATTTACTAGCCCCAGGCTATCCTACAGAGGAAGCTGCCTTCCCAGAACAAGGGTGGGTTGGGTGATCCAAGGGCTGCCTAAATGTACCTGGTTCTCTCTTCCAGGAATGCGGTTTCCCCACTGCCTGTCACCAAACTAGAGCGGGTCCCCCAAGGTCAACCTATCTCATAAAACCCTGTTTTTTTCCCTTCATAAGAGTTACTGTAAAAGTACTTCCATGTAACTTTCAACGTAAAAGTTGCACAGATGTAAATCAAGCTATGCTCAGGACCCCAGAAAATAACACCACGAGCAGAGACTGGGTACCGTCACATAGAAGGCCACCAACGTGTGACTCTTCGGTTCTATCGCTGAAGGTCCCGTGCAGGGAAGCCCTGCGGCAGCTTTACCATGATGCTGTTCATCTCTGCTGCACGTTCCCTGTTGGGACAAAGGGGCACTTCATGCAAATTAGGAAAGGGCACTCTTCCTTTAGGCGGACCAAGCAGGAAAGGGTTTGCCTTCTTCCCACTGAGGCGGTCTCCCGCCTGGGCATGCAGCTTGGTGAGTCGTGTGTGACACGGATTTTAGTCTACACTCGAGGCCCCTGTGTAAGGCACAAACACACATGATGGCCATACTTCGCTGGGGGCACAAACTCATGACCCAGGGGCCTAGTCCACGGCTAGGTTTATTTGGCCTATTGGTTTTTTTTAAGATTTTATTTATTTATTAGATTGAGAGAGAGAGAGAGCACAAGCAGGGGCAGAGGGAGAGGGAGAAGCAGGCTCCCCGCTGAGTGGAACCCCAACGTGGGGCTCGATCCCAGGGTCCTGGGATCGTGACCTGAGCCGAAGGCAGACGCCTAACCGACTGAGCCACCCAGGCGTCCCTGAAGAGAGGCATTTTTTTTTTTTTTTTAAGATTTTATTTATTTATTTGAGACAGAGAGAATGAAAGAGACAGAGAGCACATGAGAGGGGGAAGGGTCAGAGGGAGAAGCAGGTTCCCCGCCGAGCAGGGAGCCCGATGCGGGACTCGATCCCGGGACTCCAGGATCATGACCTGAGCTGAAGGCAGTCGCTCAACCAACTGAGCCACCCAGGCGCCCCTGAGAGGCATTTAATCAGAGGCATGAACATGAGTTTTCATGGGGGCAGGGGACATGGAAGTTGGATATGGTCGAGAGGGCCACTGGGGAAGAGGATGGGGCCAGGAAGAGGCCACTTTGGGGTTTCATGACAGCGTGTGGGCTCCATGTCTGTGGAACAGAAGAGCAGAGAACGGGAGAGAGGAACACCAAGCAGAGAGGTGGGAAATGCAGTTCTCACCCTGGTGGTCTCACTGAGGCTGTCTACGGCAGTGCTCCACGGTTTCAGCAAATGAAGGTTCACCAGGATCTTTTCCCTAAGTGCCAACAAATTGCCTCTTCCTGATAGAAATTAGAAATCCTTGCAGCTACCAAATTCTGTCGAGTTAATTAAGGAAGATCCAAAAAGTGTAGTACTCCAAAGAGACACCCAGATGGCCAACGGGTTCATGAAAAGTGCTCAAGATCACTCATTATCAGGGAAATGCAAGTTAAAACAACACGGAGCTATCACCTCACCCCGGTGAGTCTGGCTTTCATCCAGGAGACAAGAGATAAGAGTCATCAAGGGTGTGGGAAAGGGAAGCCTGTGCATTCTGAGTGAGGATGTCCATTGGTGGAGCCACTGTAGGAAACAGTACAAAAGTTCCTCAGAAATTAAAAAATTAAACTACCATAAGATCCAGCAATCCCGCTTCTGGGATCTATCCAAAGGAAATTAAAATAGGATATCAAGAATAGGATACCTGTCCTCCCATGTCTATTGTAGCATTATTCACAACAGCCAGGATATGGAAACAACATAAATGTCTGTCAATGGGTGAGTGGATAAAGAAGATGGTGTGTGGGGGTGCATATATATATATATATATATATATATATATATATATATATATATATGAATATTATTCAGCCATGAGAAAGATCCGATCTTGCCGTTGTGACAACATGAATGGATATTGAGGACATTATGCTTAGTGAGATAAGCCAGACAGAGAAAAACAAATAGTGTATGATATTACTTACATATGGAGTCTAAAAAAAGCCAGGGGCACCTGGGTGGCTCAGTCGTTAAGCGTCTGCCTTCTGCTCAGGTCATGATCCCGGGGTCCTGGGATCAAGCCCTGTATCGGGCTCCTGGCTCAGTGGGGAGTCTGCTCTTTCTCCCACTCCCCCTGCTTGTGTTCCCTCTCTCGCTACGTCTCTGTCAAATAAATAAATAAAAATAAAATTAAAAAAATTTTGAAAAAAGCCAAACTGGTAGAGACAGAGTAGAACGGTGGTTACCAGGGGCTGGGGGAAATGGGGAGATGCTGTTAAAGAGTACAAACTTGCAACCAGAAAATGAATACGTTTTGGAAATCTAACACACGGCAGGGTGATTATAGTCAACCATACTGCATTCCATACTTCAAAACTGCTAATAAGAGACTAGACCTTGGGGCACCTGGGTGGCTCAGTTGGTTAAGCGACTGCCTTCGGCTCAGGTCATGATCCCGGGGTCCCGGGATCGAGTCCCGCATCGGGCTCCCTGCTCGGCAGGGAGTCTGCTTCTCCCTCTGACCCTCCTCCCTCTCATGCTGTCTCTCATTCTCGCTCTCAAATAAATTAAAAAAATCTTAAAAAAAAAAAAAAGAGACTAGACCTTAATTGTTCTCACTACAAAAAAAGAAGTGATAGGGGCGCCTGGGTGGCTCAGTCGGTTAAGCGTCTGCCTTCTGCTCAGGTCATGATCCCGGGGTCCCGGGATCGAGTCCCGCATTGGGCTTCCTGCTCAGCGGGGAGTCTGCTTCTCCCTCTGCCCCTCCCCCTGCTTGTGCTCTCTGGCTCTCTCTCTCTCAAGTAAATAAAATCTTTTTTTTTTTAAAGATTTTATTTATTTATTTGAGAGAGAGAGAGAATGAGATAGAGAGAGCATGAGAGGGGGGAGGGTCAGAGGGAGAAGCAGACTCCCCGCTGAGCAGGGAGTCCGACGTGGGACTCGATCCCGGGACTCCAGGATCATGACCTGAGCCGAAGGCAGTCACTTAACCAACTGAGCCACCCAGGTGCCCCTCAAGTAAATAAAATCTTAACGAGAGAGAGGGAAATGATAATTGTATGGCAATGATGGAGGTGTTAGCTGACACGACGGTGGTGTCACATATATTCCCGTATATAAATTTGTCAAATCAGCACTTTAAAACCTGTGCAATGTTATATGTTAATTATATCTCAATAAACATTTTTTTAAAGCTCTAATAATTTTTTAAAAAGAAAAAAAGTAGAGTACTCACCAGGGAGAGCGGTAAGGAAATTGCTAGGGAAGGGGCCTTGGCCCAATGGCCTCAGCAAGGGGCGGGCGGGAGTCTGTGGGGCCAGATGCGGACACAGGTTCAAGTGCTTTGCAGCCAGACCCGGGCCCACCGTCTACGTGGAGATGCCCGACAGGTCTTTCCTACTAAGACACTGTCACTCAGCATTTCTTTCAATAATAAATAAAGCCACTGAATATAGAAAAGGGAACTTAGGTAAGGATGAAGTGGAGAAAGATGGAGAAAGAACTTTTAAGCTAATTATCAATCACTTCAGAAGGATATTCTCCTCGTGCTGAAAGAATCACAACGTAGGTGTCAAAATTGGAGTATTTTTCCGTTTTAAATCACTGACTCAGCACAGTAGTAAAGTAGAAGTCTTGCCGTAAAGCATGATCTGTTAGCATGACTCACAGGTACAGCTCAGGTGGGAAATAAACTAGTTCTGCAGCTTATAAAAAAAATGGGAGGTTTAAGGAAAATGCATGATTCTGCTCTAAATTAGAAGAAAACTAAAATTTTTAAAGCAAGAATCCATTTGCTGACGATAAATGTGTAGATTTTGTTTCTTGCAGTCTCTCCAAGTGAACTCCAGAGTGCTCAACATGTTAGATGGGCTGGCGTCAGGGATAATCCGTTCTGGACACTCTCTGGTTGGCTGGCTTTTAGAATTCACTCCTACTGACTTCCTGGCATCTTTGGTCCCATCGAAGGGCTTGTTCTGGTTACATACAAGATCAATTTGATCTGATTCCACTGAAACCCTCACAAATGTTCAAGCCAAGCAGCAGTTTAGAATTTAGAAAAGGAGTTTTCAATTTTCTAAAAAAAAAAATAGAACACACAGTCCCTTTGATACCTCACCTGCGTATGTAAACACACTGGTTCTAACAAACAAGCTGAAAACACTTCACAGGATGGTATCTACTCTGGAACTTATATTGTATTCTGATCTCTTATTCTACTCTGTTCATTTTTTCAAAAATGCCGCTAAAAACCCACTAAATTGAATTTATATCCACTAATAGGTTATAAACCAGTTTGAAAAACACAGGTTTAGAAAATGTATTTTTCTCTAGTTATTTATAGTGGAATGATAGATAGCCAGGATTATAAACTAAAAAGCAGTTGCTGTTTGATATTCAGGGACATCTGATTTGAGGAACAAAGGTGACAAAGAAATTTATTTAAAAAATAGTCACTACCGGGGGCCTGGGTGGCTCAGTTGGTTGAGCAATTGCCTTCAGCTCAGGTCATGATCCTGGAGTCCTGGGATCGAGTCCCACATCGGGCTCCCTGCTCAGTGGGGAGTCTGCTTCTCCCTCTGACCCTCCCCCCTCTCATGCTCTCTCTCTCTCATTCTCCCTCTCAGATAAATAAATAAAATCTTTAAAAAAAAATAGTCACTACCACTTACTTCTTGCTCTGTACCCATTATAGCATTAGGCGCTTCACAAACATACTCTCTCATTTTCCTAACAACCTGGTGATTCAAGGTACTATTATTCTTTTTTTAAAAAAATATTTTTTTTATTTAGAGAGTGAGTGTGTGCAGTGTGGGGAGGGGCAGAGGGAGAGGGAGAGGGAGAGAGAATCTTGAGCAGACTCCGCACTGAGCACTGAACCCTACACGGGGCTCGATCTCACCACCCTGAGATCATGACCTGAGCTGAAATCAACAGTCAGATGCTTTGCTGACTGAGCCACCCAGGCGCCCCTCAAGGTACTGTCATTCTTGCCAAGGGAAGAGCCCCAACCTCACAGAGGATGGCAAGAAGTAACAACACCCTGGAAGAGATGACCATGCAAGTGAGTTAATCAACCTTCCATGTTCTGTTGTTGCAGGAAGTAACCAAGACTGAATGGAATGGGCCAGAGTGACACCATTTGTTCCTCTCAGAGCCTCAAATGGAAGCAGCTCAACTTTCCCTGAGCCCACGTCCCATGGGCTGGGCTGGATGGCCCCTGGGTCCATGCTGGGTTGTGTGGTAGCTGAGGAACCCGGGCCAAGGGCTCAGTGCCCTTCATAGCAGGATCCTTCTCTCCCTGCTCTGCGGGGAGCCTGCTTCTCCCTCTCCCACTCCCCCTGCTTGTGTTCTCTCTCTCGCTGTGTCTCTCTCTGTCAAATAAATAAATAAAATCTTAAAAAAAAAAATTAAAAAAAAATTTACTCAAAAGAAGGTTGGAAGAGAGAACCTGTTTCCTCACACCTTCAGAAACGGTGTTACCAAACGTTTTGGTCTTTGCCAACCTCATGCAAGAATAGAATCTCACTGCAGTTTTAATGTCTCTTATTCTAGACTTCATATCTTTTTCACAGTCACTGATAGGTCCTTTTCTCAAACTGTCATATTCTTTGCTCGTTTTTCTGTTATTTTTCTTCTTGATAACTTCTAACAGCTTTTGATACATATGTATGTATATTGAAAGTAATCTCTTTTGAAAATTAAACTTTCTTTCAAAAGAAAGATGAAGTTGTCTTTTTTTTTTTTAAAGGCTTATATATTTGTCAGAGAGAGAGACTGACCACAAGCAGGGGGAGCTGCAGAGGCAGAGGGAGAAGCAGGCTCTGCACTGAGCAGGGAGCCCGATGCGGGACTTGATCCCAGGACCCTGAGATCATGACCTGAGCTGAAGGCAGACGCTTAACCGACTGAGCCACCCAGGTGCCCCAAAGTTAGTCATCTTCTTTACGGGAATTTTTCCATGCAGAACATTTTCACTTTTATGTCATCACACTTAGCATTTTCTTATGACTTCGGAGTTTTGTGTCCTACTTAAGGAACGTCATCTCATCCTGAAATGATGCATTCAAGAATCTCCAACATTTTCTTTTCTCTTGATGTATCTGGAAGTTACTAAGATGTGAAATGTGAGATAGGAATGCTTTTCCTTTTCTTCCCTATTGTTGGTTGTCTAGTTGTCCTCATGCCATCTATTGAAGAAATTACATTTTCTACAGACCTGTCATATATTGAATTCTTCTACACGTGTAGGTCTATTTCTGGAGTCTGTTTTATGTCACTGACAGAAGCAGGTGGTGCCAGTTCCTTACCACTTTAATTCCTGTTGTTTGAAAGATGTTTTACTAACTGGTAGAACTAATCTCACTTTATTATCCTTCTTTTTCAGTATTTCTTCTGACTACCCTAGTATGTTAGTTTTCTGTAAGGACTTCACAATAAGCTTGTTTCTTTCTTTTAAAAATCCAGTTGCAATATCACTGAGATTACCTTAAATTTACAGAATTTAAGGAGAATTAACATCTGTATCAATGGATTTTTTTGCAACTGCTCAGGCCAAAAACTTAGAGGACTCATGTTTGGTGCACGTCTATCTCTCCCACATCCTTCATCAATCTACCAGCAAATCCTGGTAGCAGTTCCTTCAATATATATCCAGAAACTTACCACTTCTCACCCACACACCCCCTAGTTCATGCGACCACCATTTTCCACCCACATTTCTGTGATAGTTTCCAAACTGGTCTCCCCGCCTTCCCTCTTGCTTCAGTCTATTCTCAACCCAGAAGCCAGAACAAACCATTCAAACCTAAGGCAGATCACCCCAATCCTCTGCTCCAAACCCTCGACACAATGGAATACTATTCACCACGAAAAAGGAAATCCTGCTGTTTGGGACAACATGAATTGACCCGGAGGGCATTATGCTAAGTGAGATAAGTCAGACAAAGAAAAGCAAATACTGTGTGATCTCACTTGTATATAGACTCTGAGAGAGCTGACCTCACAGAAAGAAGCAGATTGGTGGTTGCCAGGGGCTTGGGGTGGGGGTGGGGGGATGCAGAGCTGCTGGTCAAAGGACACAAACTTCCAGCTATACGATGAGTGGGTTCTGGGGACCCGACGTACAGCCTGGTGACTATGGTTAACAATACTGTATTATATACTTGAACGTTGCTAAGTGAGTAGATCCTAAAACTCCCACCACACACACACACAAATAATGACATGAGTTGGTGGAGGTGTTAACTGATCATACTGCGGTAATCATATTGCAGTAGATAAGTGTCTCAAATCATCGTGTTGTGCACTTAAAACTTCCACAATGTTATATGTCAATTATATCTCAATAAGGCTGGGGCTGGTGGTGGGGCGACCCTCTAGAGGCTTTCTACTTCACTCAAAGCAAACCAAACAAACAACAAAAAAAACCAGACTTGGAGCACAGATCCGAAGGTGAATGAGTTAACCATGTAACTATTTGAGGGAGAGAGTCCCAGGCAGAGGCAAGGGCCAGAGCAGGGGTTCCAAGGCAGGAATATGGCGGACAGTCTTGGAGCTGAGGTTACAGAGAGCAGGAGACCACCGACTGGGGTCCTGTGGGCCAGTTTAAGCTAAAAATTGTTGAAAGCAGTTACTTACAGGGGGTGGGAATTGGGATAGCTGGGGTGTGGCAGGGAGAATTACCTTTTACATTAAAAGCCTTGTGGAACTATTTGACTTCTTGAAGTATATGTATGACTTTGATAAAAATAAAGAATTAATAAAGAATTTTAAAACACTGACATACAAAAGAAAAATATAGAAACTAAGGGAAAATCTTAACAGATGGGATTTGTCAGCATGTAGTGGGAGTTATACTTTTCTTTTAGCAGATGGATGGACATTCTTATAACCAAACTCTGTGATTTCTCAGTTATCATGATTCTAAATAACACCCATCGATTTAAATTTTTATCTTTGAGCAGCCCCTGGAAGGTAAGGAATATTTAGTCAGTGTATTCGGTATTCAGCAAGTGAAATGGCAACCTGACAAATTCTAGATTTTGTGATCTTCAGAGACATAGAAACGGAAAGGGGGAGAAAGGTTTCAACAGCATTTCATTTCTTGCACTTTCGTGTTTAAAAAAATCATATTATTGGGTAGAAGTGGAAAAAGTGTAATTTTATTTTATTTTATTTATTTGAGAGAGAGAGAATGAGGGGGGGAGGGTCAGAGGGAGGAGCAGACTCCCCGCTGAGCAGGGAGCCTGATGCGGGACTTGATCCCCGAACCCTGGGATCATGACCTGAGCCGAAGGCAGATGCTTAACCCACTGAGCCACCCAGCCACCCAACTAGTGTGATTTTTAAGAATACAAAAACAGACCGTGAAAAGAATGTAGGAATTGATGAAGTGTTTGCTTCCACTGAAACCTCAGAGGGATTTACATCTCCCAGGACCCGGAGTCCAAGCCTGAGAATTTTCCTTCACAAACGGGGTGGGTTGTCAAGTGACTCAGAAGAGCACTGTCCTCGGGAGAAACACGGAGTCTCACCTTGCATGCAATTCCATGCGTTAAATGCAAACCTCTCTCCTCACCTTTCTGTACTTGAAAAACTATCATCATAGGATGATGTTCAAGGTTAATTTCTAGCCACTTAATTACGAAGCAAAAAATGTTTTCATGTGCATTTTTTCCCCTGTGTGAAGTTTCCTTTTCCAAATTGCATTCTCTTTTGTTAACGAAAGGACAGAAGTGGACACGGAGATGGCTTGTTACCTAAAATACCAAGAATAGTGTCCCAGCGGGCCAAAGCTTTGTGGGAGCCATGAGAAAGAAATGCTCCAGAAGGCCACAGAGAGACACGGGAGGTTACTTTCAACTTCCCAGGTGCCGCCAGCCAAAATAGGGGAGAATGGGCGAGGGTGCCAGTGTTTCCCGTCTGTTTTCTTACCACCATCAGCCCATGACAACAATTTATTTTAGTGACGAGATTTATACAGGAAGCCTGGGAAGAAAATGATTCTTCCTCGAGAAATGGTGGGAGAATAGGACGCATTTTCTTACGTTGGGTTCTTGTGAGTAAGAAGCTAAAACTGTTAAAGTTATTTACCATTGATTCAGGCATTAGTACTTGCAGTTCCTCATGCAAGGTGCTCAGTTCAAAAGCTGTCATGCAGATGGCAGGTGTCTTTGTGGTGAGCCCACACGGCACGCAGGAGGATCACCACGCTGACCGCCTGGAAATAATGTCACATTGTGTGTCACCTGGATGCAGAGTTTTAAAAAAATTATTAAAATTTTTCAAAAAAAATTTTTTTAAAGATTTTATTTATTTGAGCGAGAGAAATAGAGAGAGAGGGAGAACACAGAGGGAGAGGGAGAAGGAGAAGCAGACTCCCCGCGGAGCAGAGAGACCAATGTGGGACTCGATCCCAGGACCTTGAGATCATGACCTGAGCCAAAGGCAGACGCTTAACCAACTGAGCCACCCAGGCAGGGAAGCTGTTAGAACTGTCTCAGGGTTGGAGGGACTGGCACGCACCGTAATAAATATATTTTTGAATCTGAAACTAATTTTAGACTTTAAAAAAAAAATGTGCTGATATTATAGGTAAGTCCTACATACTTCTCACCCAGTTTCCCCTATTGTTAACATCTTAACTTTATTATAATACATTTGTCAAAACTAAGAAAGCAGTATTGATACATTACTATTACCTAAAAACAAAAAAACAACCCCGTCATGCAAGAATTTTCATTATTATAAATTTACAAAGTCAGGGCGCCTGGGTGGCTCAGTCGTTAAGTGTCTGCCTTCGGCTCAGGTCATGATCCCAGGGTCCTGGGATCGAGCCCCGCATCGGGCTCCCTGCTCCGTGGGAAGCCTGCTTCTCCCTCTCCCCCTCCCCCTGCTTGTGTTCCCTCTCTCACTGTGTCTCTCTCTGCCAAATAAATAAATAAAATCTTAAAAAAAAAAATTTACAAAGTCATTCAAAGATCCTACCCTAAATTAACATTTTGCTCCTCTTGCATTATACTATGCAATGCAGCTTTACTTCATCGGTCTTTTTTTTTTTTTTAAATAATGCAAAATCAACAATAAATGTGTTTAGCACTTTGAGAGGCACATTTTAAAATTTTATTTATTTATTTATTAGACAGAGAGAGAGAGCGCACGAGAGAGAGCACAAGAATGGGGAGGGGTGGAGGGAGAGAGAGAGGCAGACTCCCTGCAGAGCAGGGAGCCCGATGCGGGGTTCGATCCCAGGACCCTGGGATCATGACCTGAGCCGAAGGCAGACACTGAACAGACTGAGCCACCCAGGCACCCCCATTTTGTGCTTTTAAAAATGAAATCTTTATATGTAAAATTTGTCCCACATTTTGTATGCTCTGATCAGTGCCTTTCAAACTTTTTCGCCGTGACGCACTTTAAGAAATAAATTTTATACAGTATCTGCACATACATACCCCAAACCAAAACAACAGTCACACGCACTCAAAGACCCTTACAACATGTGATATACACTGGTATTTTCTGTTGAATTCTGTTCTCTTCTATTCCATTAGGAAAATTGCTGGTAAAGACCTTCGATGAGTTTCTTCATTAATGGATCACACACACAAAAACACTTCAGATCATTGATCAATTCCTGATTATTTTGTCACATAATGGAAACACAGAAATTTAGAATCATAGATTACCAGATAATTCCTACCAGGTAATGCCTTTTGTTCTGTTTTTATTCTGTGGACTATCCAATGACAAAACCTTATTATAGAGCGTAATTTCTAAATTTACTCTTTTTAAAGTTATCACAGACAACCCTCTGGAAACACTGGCCAAATCCTTGTCTTAACTGGTCTCTTCTGAAACAAGGTCCGGGGAGGTACACGTGCAGTCATCAAGCAGAACTTTTGGAAAGCTCAAATCATCCAGCTGACCTAAAATGGTGGGGCCTGTGAAGAAATAATGCAGAAAGATTCTAAGGTTGGGGTGCCTGGATGGCTTGGTGGGTTGAGCATCTGCCTTCGGTTCAGGTCGTGATCCCAGGGTCCTGGGATCGAGCCCCGCATCCGGCTCCCTGCTCTGCGGGGAGTCTGCCTCTCTCTCTCCCTCCGCCCCTCCGCGTGCTTGTGCTCTCTCTCGTGCGCTCTCTCTCTTAAATACATAATCTAAAAAAAAAAAGAAAGAAAGATTCTAAGGTTACAATCGAAAAGAGAGAAAATCCCAAAGTGCAAATTTAGTTCCGCCTTCATTCCACGGGATATTTATACTTCAGATTTGCCAAAGCACACGTGTCTTCATCTGTAACTTTAATTTCAATTATTTTACTTTTCGAGTTCTATTTGGTTCTTTTCCAAATCTGCTTGATGCATCTTAATAATTCCTTGTTCCTTACTCAATTTCTCTTAACATCTAAGAGTCTGTGTCATAAGAATACATCCTTGAAGTGCTTCTTCCCCTAAGCTTCCCTGCAGGAGGCTGTCACAAGGTCCTGCTTCCGTGGACCGTGGCTTTGACCGTGAGTGCGCATTCCGAGCACTCTACGTGTGGGGCTTTCTTTGGACGTCTGGCTTGAAGGTGGGTTCTTCCAGGGTCGATATGTGGTCATTTCTACTAGTTGCCCAGAGATTCTACCCGGTTGGCGCCACTTTTTAATTTTTATTTTATTTTTAAAATACTCTGTACACCCAACCTGGGACTTGAATTCACAATCCCTGAGATCAAGAGTCACCTGCTCCACCGACTGAGCCAGCCAGGTGCCCAGATGATACCACTTTAAACTAAAATCCTGGCTTGAGGGGTTGCTGTTTTTTAAGATCACTCATATGGGGAAGAATTTGGGCTGAAATCCAAGTGTGAGGAACCCTGTTGTAAGTCATCAGGAGAGTCCATGTCCGTCTGTTTACATTTTGCCCTTCCACGGAGAACCCAAGTTTAAGACAGGAATTTTCCCTCAGGGTCCCCCCCGGGGGATAGGTCTCAGCCTCATGCATGCTCTGTGTACCTGTGTGTGACTCCTTAACCTGGGTTGATCCCAGACTTCATCTGTCTTCTGGGCCCCTTGACACTGTAAAAACTGAAGCTGTCCTTAACCTCAAGCTTCCAACTTTTGTTTAAATGTTTTAGACTCTGGGGGATGCCTGGGTGGCTCAGTCGGTTAAGCGTCTGCCTTCGGCTCAGGTCAGAATCCCAGGGTCCTGGGATCGAGCCCCGCATCGGGCTCCTTGCTCAGCAGGGAGTCTGCTTCTCCCTCTGCCTCCCCCAGCTTGTGCTGGTGCTCTCTCTCTTTCACTTTTAAACAGTTTCTAGTAGGAGGGTACATCTTACACCCTAAGTCTGTGCAAATTTGTAAAATCAACAATTCTCTCTCCATCGACTTGAAATAAAACACAGAGAAAACCACTGTGTGTAATTCTGGTTTTATTGCTTATTAAGGATGTCATTCCATACAGTTTCAGGTAGACAGACTTTGAGCAAATGTACGGGGTGTGTTGAACAGCTGATGGCAATCCGGACGAGAATGTTTCAGTGTTTTACAGAAGGTGGTCAGAGGCGCCACGGCCACCATGACCCCCTACATGTGTACATTTCATATAAAAAGAGTAAAAACAGCTCATTGGCATTTAACTAGCATTATTCTTTGTCATCTCTGAACCACAAGAAGCCTGAACAATCTCAGAATCTTCAGAGCGAAACGCGGTTTGTTCCATGAGCAGATGTTGTAGTTCCAGTTTCCTTAAAAACAAGCAAACAAATCAACACAACGAAAACCATGTACACACAACCGCCAGTACAAAAGTTGGCCGCAATCCGGTGGTCTTGAATTTTAATGATTCTGTTCTATTAGTTCAAGATATCAAATGTGATTCAGCTTTTGAAAATCAGATTATACTTCTTCACCATAATTGTATTTACTGTGTAATTCAAATGATTTAACTGAGCCTAATGTTAGCCCAGTAAAAGCCACGGACATAATTTAAACTGCTCGTATACTAAGGACGTGTCTTTACAAGTTCATTATTCTTTAAAAACTCAGACCCGAGCTGCACAGGTGTTAACTGGAGGAACAACAGCCTCCCCTTCTAGAAATATTTATTTGTAGAAGGTTTTTCTAGGGTTTTCCAGCCGGGAAGCAAATGCAGTCACCGGAAATCACACAGACACATCAGTAACTTCCTGGTTACACAACACTAATAGGTACCCTACTTGTGATTAAAAAAAGTAATCAAGCCTGTACTATGATTCAGCATTTGAAACACTTCTATGTCTATAACTAGGAAGATGCTCAGGCTGAGAAATCCACGTGGATACTCGAAAAGAAACAAGACTTGAGAGGTGGTTTTATGTTAAACCATTTAGGAGACCTGTTACCACACAACCAAAACCACACAGTAGCAGATAAACAGGAATTTATTAAAACCATTGTCTCCAACAATACAAAAATTAAATATTAAGGCATCTTTTACTCCCATCTTGGTATATGCAGCAAAGAGAAATGTTTTCAGTGGGAACCAGCACTTCTATTCAAATGCTTTTGAATGTATTTGGCAGATTTATTTTTATATTCTCCTATTCCACATACGGCTGAAAACTCTCATGGTCAAATATCATGACCCAAAGGAAGAGTATGAACAGATACTCATTTACTAAAAAGAAGCGGTTCGCCCTTGAAAAATAAAAAGGAACTACAAAGAATATTATGTAAAAGTTCAAATATTAGTATTTAAATTTCTCTGGAGCAATTTATGCTTCAGTAATTAAGAGAAAGAAGAGATGAAGACTTTATTAAGACGAGAAGTCTATTAATATGGATCATGCCACAGAGTAACTGTTTACTCAGTATTCTGATCCACTGGGATGAGAGTTTCAAAAGGGCTTCCTACTCCTTTAAAAAATACCACATCCACTAGAATAAGATCATATAAATTCACATTGATTATTTATTATTTCCCATTTTGTCCATTTACAAAGCTCAACCATCTTCATAAAGTATACTAAACAGTAACATTTCACCTTTTATTAAGGCAAGTTTGTGAAAATAATTTAATACAACCAGATCTCTTCATGAACTTTCAGCTTAAAACGTTTTTTACATAAGAAACATACAAAAAAATTCTGTTTTATAAAAAGCCACCTCAATACCAGAAACGATTTTGAACCCAGTTTACTTCTTAAAGGATGTTCTTCCCTTGTCTTCAATTCCAAGTACTATTCATCATCTTTAGAACCAGTTTTGCTTAACTATAAAAGACAAAAAAGGACATCATCAACAAGATGAAGCTATCACATTACTTGAGTTCACTGTTTTCATTTATTACCAGAAATAAATATTTATAATTGATAGAACAACAGACAACAAGGTTCATGTAATTTAATACCAGCTACAGTGTTCAACGTATTTAACTACTTTTCAACTTCAGGCTCAGCTACTTTAAACATGATTCTTTAAAAATACAACCTCAATAGAGAAGGGGGGAAAAAAAATCCCTTGAGGCTTTCCAAGAAATAAATTGGAACCAAGAACATACAAAAGGTGCCACTTATAAAATGAATGACATTCTTCTATTATTTTCACAATAAAGACTTCAAAAATTTTAAACATTGTGGTTAAAAAAACCACATAAATTAAGTACAGTTTTAAAAATACGATAAAAATCTTAAATTGCAAGTCTTTTCTGATAAAAATCTATAGAATTTAGCAAATGGGGGAGAGGGTGGGGAGTTCCCAAAGAATACACAGACAATTCTGACCAGAATAAAGAAATCCCCAGTGAACCCAAACCCTGAGAACCCCAGAGAATGTGGGAAGCTGTGAAAAGCAGAAACTGTTAAGGGTAGCAGTTCTCAAACATTCTGGCCCCAGCTCCTCTTCCCACTTTGAGGATCTTAAAAGAGCTTTCTTTTAAATGTATATTAAACCTACAGTATTTGAAATTAAAACTGAGGAATTGAGTTCATGTAAAAATAACAACAGACTCACTCCATGATCACCGAATAACATTTCTTAAATGAAAAGCTGTGTCTTCTAAAACAAATAAAACTTAATGCGAAGAATAGTGTTGTTTTACATTTTTGTGAATTTCTTTATTACTGAGCTCAACAGAAGACAGCTGGGTTTTCACAAATCTGCTTCCACAGTAAGGCAGGTAAAATAGAAAACAGTGAACAGAAACACAGTACAAGTAACTAAGAACAAACTGAGTCTTTGTTTTGTTTTGTTTGTTTTTTTCAAGATTTTATTTTTTTATTTGAGAGAGAGAAGGAGAAACAGTGAGAGAGCACAAGCGGGGAGGAGAGGGAGAAGCAGGCTTCCCGCTGAGCAGGGAGCCCAATGCGGGGCTCGATGCCAGGACCCCGGGATCAAGACCTGAGCCGAAGGCAGATGCTTAGCCAACTGAGCCACCCAGGCACCCGAACAAACTGAGTTAATATAAAAATGCACGTACTTAGATTCTAAACCTACTCACCACCTTAGAAAATTCTGGAAAACACAAGAATATAAAAGCACACATTCTATTAGTGCTCTAATAGAAGAGTATTAGTGATGGCATCATTACACTTCAGGAGCCCCTGGTAAACACCACTGTCCACTTGTGAGAGAACGAGGAAAAAAGACAAACAACACCTTAACATTAGGATGTAAATAGTTTTGACCTTACAAATGCCCAGAGGCCTCCAGGACCTCCCAGGGATCCCAAGATCATATTTGGAAACTACTAGCTTCGGGTAACAGATTCTGAGTCCAGACCCGCCTACGTGGTAACCTCCCTCCTAAAAATATCTTCGCCTATCTCCCAAGATTACCGGATTATTTCAATCTTCATTTCCTTTATATGTGCTGAAATTCTAATTTATATTAATAAGGACTCTGAAAAACAAGCAGGAAACTAAATTTCTGGAGCTAGGCAAGGAGGAGCACTACCACCTTTGGATTAATCGGATTACTTTTTGAGCCCAATTTCTGCTGACGGCTACTGTCTGGGAAGGATGCACTCTCATTCTGAAGCCCGAAGCATTTTAAGGAGGGAAACGACTTAGCTGGTGAGGTACATACAAGCACACCTAGGACAACACGGAGTATCCATCAGGCATCAGTGGAGGGGTGCCTGGCTAAATGAGAGAACGCGGAGAAGCCGCACCCACACAGACATCTTGTGTGCGGTCAGCCCCTTGCCCAGGAAGCGGACAAGAAATACTGCTGCTTTCTTCCAATCGCAGCTCACCTACTCCCAGGTAGGATTTCTGTACTAGGCACAAAGATTATTTTAAACAGTTTCTATAGCAAAGGTACCCCATGGCCCAAACCGCTGACTTGAACTCTAAGAATATACTGTTTATAAATTACCCGTATTTGTAGGTGCCCACTAAAATCCTAATCTTTAACTACCCTTGGATCATATTCATTACTTCTCACAGCAGTAGGGGCACTAATTGGCATGCAAAACTCATCTCATGAAGTCCTACAAAGAGGATTAACTAGGGGCGCCTGGATGGCTCAGTCAGTTAAGCGTCTGCCTTCGGCTCAGGTCATGATCCCGGGATCCTGGGATCGAGCCCCGCATTGGGCTCCCTGCTCAGCGGGAAGCCTGCTTCTCCCTCTCCCACTCCCCCTGCTTGTGTTCCCTCTTTCACTGTGTCTCTCTCTGTCAAATAAATAGATAAAATCTTAAAAAAAAAAAGGATTAACTAAGCATCACTTTAATGTATTGGAACCTACCAATAAGAAAAATATTGAGAGAAGGTGGCAAAAAACTTCAAGGTGAAAAGTAAACAATTTTAAATAAGAAAAACAGAAAATCCTTCTTGACAATGATGGGAAACTCCATCTAGGGTTTGCCCTCAAAAAATAGATATGAATTTCTACTAAGAAATCAAAGCATTCCTTTCGATGCCTTGTTTCTTGTTTCCACTCTACCGCTAATCCAGAGTCATAGCTAGGTATGTTCGTTCTTCAGATGTACTTACATAAACAGTCATACTTCACTGTACTTAGAGCTTAGTTCTACAGATTTTCCATTACTTAAATAAAGAAAATCTAAAACTGAAGGTGTAGGAAAAAAAGAATGTGAAAGATATTTCAAAAATACTTACATGCTGAAGCAAAAAGGGAAACAGCCATTCCAGTAAAATTCAAAGGTTGAGGGGGGGAAAAATGAAGATATAAATTTCATTATTTGATGGCAGATTGATAACAATATTTTAAAGCCCAGAATATAAGTATTATATACCTTCACCACATCAACCCAGTTCCATCCTCGAGGCAGTTCTCCTTTGTGATCTAGAGGATAAAAATAGTAACTTTATGTCTAAGACCAAGCAGTAATTTTTAAAGCAATTAATACTCTAACAATAAGCTTCTGCATACCATTCTACACAACAATAGATTAAATACACAATAATAGATAGATTTACACCGTAACAGATTAAAATTTTAAATCATGTATTATATTAAGCTGGAAAACCAGTTTATCATCATTGTGAACTGAAAGCACCGTTCTCCTCAGGATACTTGCAAAGTAACTCAGACACACTCCCTTTCACATTTACCCTATTTCCATTCAAGACAAAACCATGATATTAAGACAAAAACATGGAGGTGAGTTGGAAACTCCAGGAAGAGGAATGAATCAATTTATTAGTTTCATGCACTTGTACAATTCTACCCTTTTTTATAAGGTTACGGCTTTTTTAAGTGAGATGGTTGTGCTACTTTACTGCTTCATGAGGCTTTTTTTTTTTTTTAAAGATTTTATTTATTTATTCATGAGAGACAGAGAGAGAGAGAGAGAGGCAGAGGGAGAAGCAGGCTCCCAAGGAGCAGGGAGCCCGATGCGGGACTCGATCCCAGGACCCTGGGATCATGACCTGAGCCGAAGGCAGACGCTTAACCATCTGAGCCACCCAGGCGCCCTTCATGAGGCTTTTTAAACTACGAAGCTGGGCTCAAGACAAGAGTCCTTATAAATCAATGTCTGGCCTCGAAACTCAGAGGAGGCCTGGTCAACTTATTTATTAACTTTCGTGGTCTGATAAAATATTCATTATTTAGCCTAACATTGTTTAATCTGACAGGTCTTTAATCTGTTGGGAGTGCTTGAAAACAAGCTGAAACTTTATTTAAAAAAATTATAGTTTACAAAGCAACTTCATTCTTGTAATAGAATATTCAAACTTGAAGAACAGTTTAATAAATATAAGCGTTTTAGTATAAAAAGTTGTGATTTCCTTTATGCTTGATATTATCTCTATACATCTCATTTTGTGAAATCATCAAAATCTGCATTTAAAACCAATACATTAATTTTACACAAGGGAAACAGAAATCAACCTCATGATTCTTACAGGACAGAAGCAGCATCACTGGACCTCAATCTTAGATGCTAATGGCTCTTTTCTACTTTATGCCAATAAGAATCTTATCCCACTGTTTATTGGTTGTCAGGGGTGTGGGGGCAGATCACCAATTTTGTTAAGTAAAACTTACCCACGGTCCTTTTAAAGTTTTATTTAGAACGCAAGCCTCAAGTCACAAACTCCTAGACCGTTAAGTACAGAAAGATGGTGCCTCTTAGGTGGGCATCATCAAAACGATGGAGGTGGGGAAACCATAATGAAAGGGAATGATCATAGGTCATTATGTATGAAAGCAACAGGTAATGAACTGACAGAGATGCTACAGCATTAAAAAAGAGATTAACCAAAATTCTAGAAAACAGATTGCAATGACTAATAATTCACTGCTTCGGTTGTTCATGCTTTAATATTAGGTATAATGGATTCCCACATTTGTTATTTCACAAACTATTGTGACTTCAAGAATGTCTTTTGAGGGCCAACAAAGGGCTGCAATCTTTTCATTCTGCCACACAGGACGTTAAACAAAACATAAGCAAAAAACCTGCCATCCCTTTATAAAAGGGCATTATTTTAAACTTCCTCACCAAAGTAAAAGGGTCAGTTCTTTTCAATAAAGGGCAGCTTGTAACCTTATACCAAGAACACACACACGTACAGACGTAAGTATACGTGGACACACTTGTGTATATGTATATAAATATATACATTTCCTTAACTGGAAAAAAAGTTTACAGACTGATACCAATTTGCAAATTTTCAGGTTAAATAAAGAGATCAAATATTATTGGTGATATGCGGTGGAATTTATAATTCTCTTCTAAAGGTCCATAAAATGACTCTGGTTTAGGAGACACAGAAATTCTATTCTTTTTTTTTTTTAAGATTTTATTTATTTATTTGAGAGAGAGAGAATGAGAGACAGAGAGCAGGAGAGGGAGGAGGGTCAGAGGGAGAAGCAGACTCCCTGCTGAGCAGGGAGCCCGATGTGGGACTCGATCCCGGGACTCCAGGATCATGACCTGAGCCGAAGGCAGTTGCTTAACCAACTGAGCCACCCAGGCGCCCCAGAAATTCTATTCTTAAATCTTATTCTAATTGTATAAATAAGTCAACTACAGACAAAAACATTATATTATTATTTTTTTAAATTTTTTTAAAGATTTTATTTATTTAAACCTTTTTTTTTTTTTTTTTTTTAAT
>NC_058404.1:14830783-14855945 GCF_002201575.2 Neomonachus schauinslandi
TTTTTTTAAGATTTTATTTATTTATTTGAGACAGAGAGAATGAGAGACAGAGAACATGAGAGGGAGGAGGGTCAGAGGGAGAAGCAGACTCCCTGCCGAGCAGGGAGCCCGATGCGGGACTCGATCCTGGGACTCCAGGATCATGACCTGAGCCGAAGGCAGTTGCTTAACCAACTGAGCCACCCAGGCGCCCAAGATTTTATTTATTTATTTGACAGAGAGAGAATGAGAGAGAGAGCACATGAGAGGGGGGAGGGTCAGAGGGAGAAGCAGACTCCCTGCCGAGGAGGGAGCCCGATGCGGGACTCTATCCCGAGACCCTGGGATCATGACCTGAGCCGAAGGCAGTCACTTAACCAACTGAGCCACCCAGGCGCCCCTATATTATTATTTTTTTTAAAACATTATATTATTTATTGTGCTAAGATCTAATGGTATACCAGACTTCATTTCAAATGAAAGCTACAGTTCAAAAAATATTTAGGCAGATACACATATCTGCCAGAAAGGTAAACAAATAGGAAAATCCCAAACATGTCAGAAAGGGTGCAAGTACGATACACTTTTGTATGCTATTCTGTTTCTCAACCTCGAGACTCATTTATAGTTATTTTGCCACTTACTTACCTTCCCCTCAAACGGTGATCTCTTGTGGTAAAGTAGTAAATATTTTCAATATACGTCTGTGACCCAAGATAGCATGTGATCCCAATGTTCCAAGGATGAAGAAGAGAGAACTACTCTTCTGAATCGAAATACACTTACTAAGCACTCATATCACCCTAAAAAGCAACCCATCTATCTGCGTTATAAAAAATAAATAAATAAACACAAACCTGTTTTATCTGCCAGCTTACGCTTCTGTGCTTTTGAAAGCTGTTCTTTTTTTTCTTTTTTCTTACTCGATGGGGCTGTATTAGGAGTTTCAACGGAGATGATGCTGCTTATGGGTATCTAGAAGAAAAACAGATAATTCCTATACTAATGCCTTAAAACTTACGGAGTTACACTAAATATGGCTACATCCTCAAACGAGTTGACAATTTTTAGATCTGTGAAGTAAAAAACTCCCGTATTATGCTCTCCGTTTATTAGAGACCATTAGCCATAACGTGCCATTAGCATATTGCTTTCATTCTTCTAAAAATTCCCATAGAGGGACTTACATAATGTTAGTTCCATTGTTATTAACCAGGTCTCTGAAAAAGAAGACCTGATACCAACATTCTGTTGAAGCGCTGAAGTTCTTTTTTTTTTTTTTTTTAAAGATTTTATTTATTTATTTGACAGAGAGATAGAGAGAGAACACAAGTAGGCAGAGAAACAGGCAGAGGGAGAGGGAGAAGCAGGCTCCCCGCAGAGCAGGGAGCCCGATGCGGGGCTTGATCCCAGGACCCCGGGATCACGACCCGAGCCGAGGGCAGACGCTCAACCGACTGAGCCACCCAGGCGCCCCGAAGCGCTGAAGTTCTAAGATAATTTTATAATTCGGGTAATTTGCTTGATGGAAATTTAAATATGTCTTTAAGAAAAGTCACACGTGCCTACCTAGAAAACCCTGATTCCCTGAAGAAATGAAGAAAATCTTCATGAATGAAGAAAGATATTTTAAGGGTGCCTGGGTGGCTCAGTCACTTAAGTGTCTGACTGCTGATTTTGGCTCAGGGCATGATCCCAGGGTTGTGAGATTGAGCCCTGCGTTGGGCTCCGTGCTCAGCGCAGTCGGCTTGAGATTCTCTCTCCCTCTCCCTCTGCTCCTCCCCCCGCTCTCTCTCTCAATAAATAAAGAAAATCTTCAAAAAAAAAAAAAGAAAGAAAAATATTTTAATTTGGATTCATGTAATCAGAGCGTGATAGGCAAAATTTAAAATGCTTACTACGTGCCGAGCATTGCTGTAAATGTTGTTCATATACTACTCATTTGATCCTTACTACAATCTTTTGAGGTACATACTATTATAATACCTGTTTTACAAAAGAAGAAACTGAGCACAGTGAGATTAAGACATTGGTCCCCTTTCCCCCACCAAAAAAAGTCACATGGTGAGTGGTGCAGTGAGGATTTTCAGGGCCACCTGGTGTGGCCCATAGTCCACCAGCTCTGCTACCACCTTCTACCGCTAGAGAGCCGCCCTCAGTGTTCTTCTGTGTTCTGTTAGGCATGTGGAAGGCAGACCTGCTCAAGGAGAAGACAACAGAGCCGCTGCTCTCAGAAAGCCACTGGCCTGGTTCACAGAACTCAACAGACTCTGACCACGGAAAGCCCTTTAGCACATGACTGGGTGTAGCTCTAAAAAGAGATGCCTGCGGTCATAAAAGGTGATGATGTCCTAAAATACTGTTAGAAATAAAATAATTTTTTTCCTATTAATAAAGTCTCTTCAAGCTTGCACCAAGTTCAAAGTGAACTGGGGCAAGACTCTTGACAACTAAAGAAGGCTCATGAAGAAAGTAATTTCAAATGTATTTTAGCACCACATCAGAAATCCTCAATCTGAGCTTTATGAAGACATTAAATACATTTAAACAAATATTTGGTTCAACACCACCTTAGTTTTTGGTGGGTACATGAAGTATTCTAGTCTTACATGAAGGGTAAGATCTAAAGGACATGATTTCATTTTTCAAGTTAAATAGACACTAAGAAACCTAAAATTTACTATTCTTATTTAACTCAGATGTAACTTATTTTATTTATTTTTTTAAAGATTTTATTTATTTATTTGAGAGAGCGAGAGAGAGCACGAGCTGGGGGAGAGGCAGAGGGAGAGGGAGAGGCAGAGTCCCCATTGAGCAGGGAGCCCGATGGGGGTGCTCCATCCAAGGACCCTGGGATCATGACCTGAGCCGAAGGCAGGCAGTTAACTAAGCCACGCCACGCGCCTAACTATTTTCAATCTAACACAAAACCTCCTTCTAATTAAAAAAAAATAATAACTAGCAAAGATGAATTAGTAGCAGAGTGAAACCAAAACGAAGCACGAGCTTACTGTAGAATTCACGGGCTGGTGATTCTCCATGAACTGCTCCTTATTGTCCTTGGCATATTCAAACAATGTGTAGGTCATGGCGGTCCCGAGATTGACCTCCACTGCTTCCTGTAACTTGGCTAATATGCTCTGCTTTACAGCCGATGATCTATAATGCACAAGAAACATATTGCTGAGAGAAAAGTAAGAGACAGCATTACAAAAAAACAATGAAAACGGAACACTACTCACATGGTGTTGTTAAAAAAAGCGTTCATAGATATAATTGGAGGTGTTTGGGGATATGTTTCTGTCCAGGAAATCTCTATTAAGAAGGCTTTGGGATCACCATTTTCACCTATCTGAAGAAAAGGGAAATCTTAGGCTTGTAAAAAGTGATACAAAGACAGAATATTTAATTATGACTTTTAAAATGATGAATTACTGCCGATGCTCATGATCAGATCAGAAACGTAGTATTCTGAAAAGTTCAGGGGTACAGGCTGAGACTCGGCAGGGGGTGACGGCCATATTAATAGAACCTGACTTGATGTCCATGGCCTGTCTCTCCAACCAGCCCTCCAGCTTTTTCTAGTATCAAGACTGTCTTACATAAATTTTTGTTTTCATCAGAGCTTTCTGGGGACAAAGATAAGACATCAACTGCGGGGGACAGGAAGAGAATGGACAAAAATAATAATCCACCAACTTGAAAGACCTAATCTTTGCCGTAAGTTTTCTAATTGCCAAATCAGACGAGGCGTTAAAAACAAGTGATTGATATGCATTAGCACAATCCCAAGACCAGAAAAGGAAATGTAAAATTTAGAGAAAAAAGGAAAAGGTAAAGAGAGAAGGTTTAGAAATGCCTTAGGCTGGGTGAGAACTTTCAAGATCTACTGGCTAAGCAACCTTCAAATATGCGATACAATGTTACTAACTATAGTCACCATGCTGTACATTACATCCTTAATTTTTTTTTTATAACCCGAAGTTTGTAACTTTCGACCCCCTTCACCTGGATAATTTAAAGATGTCTTTTCTGTTTCTTTTTCTCTCCCCAACTTTGTATTTGAAACATTTTAATCTCATAGAGAAACTGGAATAGGACAATGAACACTCATTGACATGTATCTTATTCACCAAATACCTTTGCCTCCTTCCACTTCTCTTTCTTTCTGTTACAGAATCGCCCCCTCCCTCAATGAGGGTGACTTTTTTTTTTCCCTTTGGTTTTTGTTGAACTATTTGAAAGTAAGTTGCAGCAGACATGATGAAACATCCTTAAAGATTTACAGGGTAAAGTATCCTAAGAATAAGGACATTCTCCTCTAGAACTACACTACCATTGTCACACCCAAGAAATTCAACATTGACACAGAGATATTATCTAATTCGTAATCCATCTAAAAAGTTCCCCATTCATACCCAAAGTGTCCTTTAATAAACCACCTTCTCAACCCACAAATCCATAATCCACTGAGGATCATGGATTACATTTGGTTGTCAAATTTCTTTATTCTGCTTTTATTTAGAACAGTCCCCAGCCACCCTGCCTGCCTTTTAAATATCTTTCATGACAAAAAGAATCTAAGGCCAGTTTTCTTGTATAATGTCCTCAGATCAGGACTGTCTGTTTCCTGCATCCAATTCAGATTAAATATTCTGGTAGGGATACTACACAGGTGATGTGGCATATTCCCATAGCATCATATAAGGAGGCACATAAGATCTTCTGGAATCATCACTGGTGATACTAAGCTTGATCAGTTCGGTTAAGGTGATATTCTTCAAATCTCTTCAATGTAAAGGTACCTTTTTGATTTTGTAATTAACAAGTAATCTGTGGAGTGACACTACAAAACCATGTGAATATACTGCTTCTCAACAACTTTTCAGTCCAAGGTTTTAGCATCCATTAATGAGCCTTGCCTGAAATGATCATCATGTTGGTGGTTGCAAAATGGTGATTTTTCTAATAAAACTATGGAATGATTCATGAGTCAGCATCTCATCCTTGCGTAGGGCTATGCTGATCTCCTCTGTAATATTTTTAGTGTATGTGCTGCTTTTTAAAAAATATTTATTTTTAGACAACAGCAATAGATTTAAAAATTTTTCACCCCAAATTGTCACTTGATTCACCTTTACTCTCTGACCACTGATTTTTTATTCCCTTCCCCTCACCCTCAATCACAAGACACACCAATATAAGGTGAGGCTTAGACATTATGCCAGATAGGGGCACCTGGGTGGCTCAGTCGGTTAAGCGGCTGCCTTCGGCTCAGGTCATGATCCTGGGGTCCTGGGATCAAGCCCCACGTCCAGCTCCCTGCTCAGCGGAGAGCCTGCTTCTCCCTCTCCCTCTGCCTGCCACTCTGCCTACTTGTGCTCTCTCTCCATCTATCTGTCAAATAAATAAATAAAATCTTAAAAAAAAAAATTATGTCAGATAAACTTAGGGACCTGCTGATATACGCCTATGTAAGTTGATGACATCACTGGTTTATGCTTGTGTTTCAAATGCAGAGATAGTGAAAAAGTGGTAAAAGTTACTTGCTCTATGCAATTACTAAGTCCTTACTCAAGGTATGGGTAGGAACAAGGTGCCATGTATCTCCTACAGTCCTAGGTACAGAAAATACAAAAATAGAGGTAAGATCATTCCTGTCTTCAAGGGAGTAGACATTTAGGTAACTCACGAAACCGCAGCACGATTAAAAGTTTAAAAGAGACAGAACAAAGTATGAAGAAATAGGGAATGGTCAATTCTGCTTTGAAGTCAAGGGAAAGCTAGGAGACAAGGCCCAAGTACAGAGAAGCTTGAGTTAGGCATTAAAGGAGAAGTAGGCCGGATGAGGGACGTGAGGTGAGGGCAAGAGCAAATGGCATGTCCACAGGCACCGTATTAAAAAAAATGCAGGGAGGGGCGCCTGGGTGGCTCAGTCGTTAAGCGTCTGCCTTCAGCTCAGGTCATGATCCCGGGGTCCTGGGATCGAGCCCCGCATCGGGCTCCCTGCTTGGCGGGGAGCCTGCTTCTCCCTCTCCCTCCCACTCCCCCTGCTTGTGTTCCCTCTCTTGCTGTCGCTCTCTGTGTGTCAAATAAATAAAATCTTAAAAAAATGCAGGGAAATGTTCCACAGGCTACTGTGTCTCATGAATGGTAGTGGCTGGGAAAGTCTGGAGAGGCAATCTGAATCAAACAGAAGGGGCTTGAGTGTCAAGCTAAGGAATTTAATCCCTATTCTACAGGCAGGAGAAACCCATGGGAAAACCCTTCTAAACGAAGGAATGGGGTAACTAATTATGTGTTTCAGAGAACCACCTAGACGTCTGCAGGAGGACTACTGGTGAGGTGTGGGGGGAAGCTTCCGACCGAACTGAAAGGGGAGAATCGTTCAGGAGGTTACCAAACCAGTCTGCTAAAGAGGAACTGAGGGGTCTGACCAGGACCCAGGCAGACCTGTACCCTAGGTCCTCTGGCTCTCAACACAAACAAGCTTTCCAAACCTCACGTTTTATACCCTTGAAATCCATCCTGCAGTCACAGCAGAGTATCCCTCCTGTAGGACTTAGTTCTCAATCTCCCACTTGGTAAGGGGTAAGTGGCAGTGTTTGGGGAAGTCTGGGGAGGCAGCCGGATTCAAATCAAAGGGCCTAGGACTTAACCCCAGTGTTAACCTTGGCCATTAAGTTTTTTATTGTTCTATCCATGGAGTAGTGTAAAGACTGTTGAGCTTGAAAGGGAATTGAGAGGAGCTAAACAGAGAAGAGAGTCTCTAAAGAAAGTAATGATAAAGAATTCATCTTCTGTAACAGTCTATAATAATGACACATAAGGATCACTTATCACATAATTTATTTTAAATGATGATGTAAATAACTAAGTCTCATACAAAAAAACTTTCTCACACCACTACTACTTATAATCATCTGGAAAAATGCTTTATGTTATTTATTTACAAAACAAGATACTGGTACTGTTTCATGTTGAGAACAGTTATGAGCAAACTCCCTTTTAAAGAATATGTAAAAAATATTCACACATATTGATTATATGGAATTAGGAAAATACCAACTTTTCTTGACTATATCATGGTGGGGGGGGAATAATACTAGACTTGGAATAGAGACCTGGATTTTAATTCTAGTATTTATCAGCATCAGCTGGGAAAGCTTGGGAAGTTACGACTGAGAGACGCTATCTTTAAAGTTAGAAGGCAAGACCATATAATTTCTAAGGTTTCTTCCACTTCTAACATTTGATAATTCTGACACAATAAAAACAAGTTTATCTTAGTTTTTCAAAGTTTCTGAATTGTTTTCAAAAGCTAAAAATAACTGCTGTCACGGTGATGAGCTTTCGTGCAAAGGCTTCAGAAAATCCAAAGACGTAACAAATTTAAACCGTTAAATTGATAAAACAAAATCATTTAAAAAATGAAAGCATCTTTAGCAACCTTCAATCTTTTCTAGCAAAGTGGCAAGGGCTCCTAGTCATGTCACATCTTACCCTGTATTGAAATGACACTGGACTTAATTCCCGGAAGCTTTCATCTCCTTCATAAATAGAACGTAGAGCTTCCAGTTCCATCTGAAAAAAGAATGATTCAAATGAGTTTTGTTTAGTGGTATAAGTGGATTAGAAATAAAGGGTCTTTAGTGTCTGATTCAAGCCCACTCAACTATGTAAAACTTAGCTACTCTAGATGGCCTTTGATGTTTGTAGTATGTGTATATAACATATATATATGAGTGCAGCAACACAGTATTAATACTAATACTTACTTTAAAATTACGTGCCAGGCACTCCTAAGCATTTTACAGTGCACAATCTCACTAATTCTCACATTAATCCTGAGAAGAATATCTTATTTTCTCCTTTCTAGCAAGGAGGAAAATAAGTCAGTTTAAAGCAACTCCAGAGCATGTGTCCTAGGCTGGGGTAGAGAGAGCGTCATACTTGGAGATGAGAAATATAAAGCACAATAATTCCCCACTGTATACATGTATTATTTGTATTTGTAATCCTTCCCACAGAATGATATGAAACTTGAAAAACCACTTACAGATAATAAAAAGAACTTAAAAAAAAAAGATGGTTAGAAAAAGGTTTGATAAGGATCTATCCAAGATGGAAAAAAGGACTGCAAGAGAAAATGTAACTAATAATCCTTGCCTGGAAATATTTCTTAGAACACTGTGGGCTGACAAATGAGAAGACTCAATCACTGTTGTGATTACTAATGAACAGGTGAAGAAGAGAAGCAAAGAAAGACAGTACTTTGGTACATCTTTTAGTTTTCAAAAAGATGCATGTCATGGGGGCGCCTGGGTGGCTCAGTCGTTAAGCATCTGCCTTCAGCTCAGGTCATGATCCCAGGGTCCTGGGATCGAGCCCCGCATCGGGCTGCCTGTTCAGTGGGAAGCCTGCTTCTAGCTCTCTCCCTCCCTCTGCTTGTGTTCCCTCTCTTGCTGTGTCTCTCTCTGTCAAATAAAAAAAAAAAATCTTAAAAAAAAAAAAAAGATGCATGTCATGAAAGCTACAAACTAAAGACAGATAAAATTTTAGAATAGATTATTAAAGAAATAGTTTGTGGGGGCCTAGGGGACTAAAGAGTAGCAGTCTGTAAGCCTTGGCAAGCATACGAAAAACAAGATAAATGTAAGCAACCCTTATTAGAGAGGATAACTTGATTGGTACATTAAGGAAAGGCACAGAACAGTCTACCTGGGTTTCTCTTACTACCTTCACGTGAAAAAAATACAGGAGTTCAATTGGATTTAAGAACAACCAAGATTAGATTAGAAAGAACCACCTTACTCAAAATATAGTGCTACTCCTCCTGCCCTAATCCTTTCCTGTATTTTAACTAACGAGTAGGTCAGGAACAAAAATTGAAGGCAGCCTTATGAAATTGATGAATGACAATTTGATGGAACAGTGAATCATGCTGGTGGCTGAATATGAATTCAAAATGCCCTTGAAAAACCATCTAACGAGATGAAATTTTATAGGTAAGAGAAGAACTTGTCTTTAGATCCCTAAACATACAAGTAGAGGATGAAAGACAAATTGCTTTGTACAGAAACTCAAAGGGTTGTAATTGAGAGTAACTAACTGTAGAAAACTGTGATGTCACAATTTTAAAACATGACATTAGTAAACTTAATCTGTCCACAGACACACAATTTCAAGACAATGAAGGAACAAAAAGAATGGACATATGGAAAAAAGCTAAAAGGAATCATTTAGTATAAGAAGAGGACATCTGAAAAACGGGGCAGAAAACTGATTTCAAAGATCTGAAAATCAGTCATGTGGAAGAAGAATGGAATTCTATTGTTAAAATGGAGCTCCTTGGGCCCCCCAGGAATTCCAATTCAGTAAATCTGAAATACAGTGGCAGGCACCTGTTTTTCTAACAACCACCCCGATGATTCTAAGGCAGTGCTCCATGGGCCAAACTTCGAGAAATATGTGATAGGCTCCATGCTTCACAGTAAGAATTTGTTGGTGCCTCGACTTAGAAACTCACTTGGCAAGAACAGTTTAGAAGGGATTTCACCAGCTTGTTGGACTTTGGGTCCTTTTAAGGTAACTTCCATTCCAGGGATTCTGTCACATTTATCTTGTAGAAGTGCTAACTTTCGACAAAGATATTTTAAATGAAGAGTGAATTACTTATCTAAGAGACTCGGTTTCTAGTTCTGATTCTACCCACATGTTCACTGTGCAGCCCTGGGGCATCCACTTTACCTTTGCAAACTCTTCTCCTCATCTGGACACATTACACAATTAGACGGCTCCCCTAGAGATGACCTGTTATCATTCCCTGATCGTATGATTCAATGTCAAAGTGGCATTTCATGAGAAAATAGCTGAGCATAAACTCTACGATTCAGGCGGTACATGCATGCACAAAATAGCCTTAATTTCCATTGGACAACTACCAGATGGATAAATGCTTCCACCAAACAGAAAGGCCAGAAATCGGAGACAGTGTCATTATTTTCCTCCACCGGAAATTTAACTAACTCAATTAAGTCTCTCCCTACCAGCCAAGAAATTTTAACATTTTAAGGTATTCCAAACAGCTTAACTCCGTACACAAGCGCTAAACAAGAACACTGGGGATTTAAGGCGAGGCAAGAGCACTGGGTCGCCTACCAAGGACACGCATCCTTATTATTAAGGAGGCGTGGGGCCACTCCCGGGCTTGCAAAACTGAAAACTACAGCGGGAGCGGACGCAGAGGCGGACCTTTCCCGTTCCCGTGTGCTTGGCCTCTCCTCGCAGGACACCCGTAAACTTGGGGCACCCTAGCCAGGCTGTCCGCTGTAGGGGCGAAGGCACGTGCGGGGCCGCTCGTCCCGGCGCCGGGTCCCAGCAGGGCCCCGGGGGCTCAGCCGCGGTCCCTCGGAGCCGAGGCACCGCGCCGGCGCGGGGAAGGGGCGTCCAGCCAGGGGGACTCACCTCTTGGTCCTCGTTGGCACTCATCGCGCCGGCTGCGGGACGCCCCCCGGGAGGGCGTCTGCGACAACGCGAAAGGGAGAGCAGTGGCCCCGAGCCCGGGGCGTCCCCCTTCAGAGCCCTGGGCTGCGGGAGGCACACCCCTCGCACCGCAGACGAGAGTCACGCGCGCCCCCGGCCTCCGGGCAGCGCGAAGCTGCCTGCGGGAGGTCTGTGGGCGGGGAGCCCGAGGCCGCCGAGGGTGGGGCGCCGGGGCGACTAGGGAGACGCTGCAGGGCGGTAGCGGCAGAGGCTCCGCCTCCTCCTCCTTCTCGCTTTTCCTATTGGCTCCTTTTCTCCCCACCCCTATTTCCTACGGAAATGGAGCGTCTTCCTACGTTTTGTGGAGCCGCGTTAAGTTTCGGGACAGCGGTTGGCGTAGAGCGCTGTCACTCAGGTGCCCAAAGTGCTTCCTGTGCCTGCGCCGGCGAGTACCGGGAAGTCTCGCTTGCGGGCACCGGGCTCTGGGGCGGTGGCGGTAGGGACGGCCCCCGGCGTTCTGTGACAGCCTACCTGCTTCCCCGTGCCGTCCCCCGGCTTGCGGCGACCGGCCGCAGCTGCAGCGGGCCCGGGGCGTGCGGCCTGGGTGAGTCCGGCCCCGGAGACCCGCGGGGCCAGGCGAGGCCGCCGAGGGAGAGAGCTAGCTCTGAACAGTGCTGGTTTTGAGGGGGAGGGGGCTGCGTTTTCCTTCGGCGTCTGCGGGTGCAGTCCTGGCATTTCTCTTCCAGCCCGTAGAGCCTTCAGGTTTAAAGGGGAGGGGGAGGAGAGGGGGAAGATAGCGTCAGCCTTGAGGGCTGCGGCGTTATTTCTCCCTTTCCTCATTGGATCTCCCTGGGCAGAATGCTGAGACCCTGGGGATGGTGTCTTTCTAAGTAAAGTGGGTGCTTCGCGTTCTCAACATCTGTTCCCCGCCCCCACCCCCGCTCCATCCCGGCCCCAAATTGTCATTCCCCTTAGAATCGTCTTGTAGTCCTTAGTAGCCTTGTGTACTACACCCTGAACCTGCATGAATTAAAAAATAGTGACCACATTGTGTTTTTTAACCTGCCACTTTGATTAGGTCGCCTTTCTTTGCAGTATGTCATCCTTTTCAAGAACCTTCCTTAGTATTTTCCACGCCAGCTTCCAGATTACTTCCCCTTGCGTTACATGATCTCCCTTCCAGCGTGTTCACTTATGACTTTTGCACCTCCTTGCATGTCATACTTTGTTAGTTGCTTCATTGGCTTCTAGGAGATCTGGAAATTTCTACAGACTGTCATTAAGATCCACACAACCTCTGCACCTGTCCTTTGCCGGTGTTTTTCCCATTCCCATCCCTTTGCTGTAGAATAAGCAGTACTGTCTCAGGTGCCAAAAGCTTTTAATAGTATGTGGCAAGAATTTCTGATACAGTTTTCATACGTTAATTTTTGGGGACAGAATGACAATAATTTAAGCTGGGCTGTCCATTATGATAGCCAGTAGCCATATGTGGCTATTGAGCATGTGAAATTGGCTAGCCTGAATTGAGATGTGCTGTGAGTGTACAATGCACCTCAGATAATGAAGACTTGGTACAGAAAAGTGAAATATCTCAGTAACTTATATTTGTGTCGAAGTATTAACATTTTGGACATACTGGTTAAATAGAATATTAAAATTCCACCTGTTTTTATTTTTTAATATGACTAGAAAATTTTAAATTATGTGGCTCATATTATATTTCTTTTGGACAGCACTGTGATTTAAAGTTTTGTAAGTCATTTCTAGATCCCTTATTTCCACTCCATATTCAAAGACCACAGCTAATTCTCTTGAGCCTCTGGGGTTTTTAAATGAAGAAATGGACCTTTAGGGCTCTAATCTAGATTCTTTGGTATAAAGCAAAGGCCCCTGTATAATATGTTTTGACCATCTCTTCTTAATTTTCAACCCCAAATTCCCTAGAACTAGAGTTTTTCTTTCTCTGAACTGGTGATCCTTTGCCCTCATAGCTTAATCCTGTCTGGAAAATATCTGCTTAAATAATTCTAAAACTTCTATGTCTTGTAGAAATTTATCATTTCTGGTAAGCTTTCCAAATCATTTATTCAATACCCATTATTCTTTTGGTACTTAAGTGTGAGAAGCCTAATGATCTTTTTTAAATTAACTTTTCAGCTAAAAATATTTGGTTATCAAGTAGTGGTACAGTGCTTTTCACTTTTCACAAAAATTTCATTTGAGGTCTGTAAGATATACTGGTGAAGATCACCTTTGAAAAGGAACTCTTGATACATGATTTTGGAAATGAGAAATGGTCTTTAAAATATAATGGCAATTTTCTTTGGAATAAACACAGTTTTATATAATTGCTTTTCTATAATTAGTGTGTGGTAGGATTTATTATAGACTGATTCTCAGCTGAAGGACACAGTGGAAACTTGTACCTCCTAGACATTTTCATTGTTAGTTTATCTCTTCTAGATTTTCCTTTAAATAGTACACTTTAATTATGGAGAAGTGAGAAATCATAGCTATTTAAATAAGTAGTATATTATTTTAATAATTTCCCAGGAATTCAGAAATTAGATGTTAGCAATTACGAAGAAATTAGATAGTTGTATTTCTTATATGTAAGTCAGCAGTTATTTTTCTTTATGTCAGAAATGAGTCATGAGACCTATTTTAATTTGATGACCTTCCTTTAGACACTCAAAAAGATTCAGTCTCTTGCCTTTTTGTAATGTTTTATAAATGGTGGAGGCTCATAGATGAGATATGGATATGGGCTTTTAAGACATTTTGAATGTATTTACATTTGTATTTCAGATTTTTCCTGACACCTTGAACATGAGCCCCACACAGTGGGACTTCCCTGTGGAATTATGTTGTCGGCCTATGGCTTTTGTTACCCTTACGGGCCTGGATGTAGTTTATAATGCTGTCCATCGAGCTGTCTGGGACGCTTTCTGTGCCAATCGGAGGGCTGATCGGGTACCAATATCTTTCAAGGTGCTCCCAGGTGACCATGAGTATCCCAAATGTAGGCCTAAGGTAATGACATGATTGCATGGGGCCTTTTCCTTCTCTCCCTCTCTTCCTCTTTATGCGTGTATACCTTTTTTGTTCCTAATGTCTGTGCTGGAAAACCCCTGAGTTTATCAAAGCCATGGTTATAGTGATGCATTAAGAAAACCCAAGGCTTTTTCATGTATGTAATACACTATAGGTATGTTTAATGATAGCTATTTTTTTTTTAACCCCAGAGGAATAATTACTTTATAATTATTAAGCTTTCTATCCTGGGTTTTCTTTTTTTTGCATTTGCTTAAAGCCCTCTCTAAAAGGAAGTCTCAGGGTGCCTGGGTGGCTCAGTCGTTAAGCGTCTGCCTTTGGCTCAAGTCATGATCCCAGGGTCCTGGGATCGAGCTCTGGATCGAGCTCTGCATCGGGCTCCCTGTTCAGCGGGAAGCCTGCTTCTCCCTCTTCCACTCCCCCCACTTGTGTTCCCTCTCTTGCTGTGTCTCTCTCTGTCAAATAAATAAATAAAAGAAAAAAGAAGTAAAGGGAAGGTCTCACATTCCCCATTTATCATTACCCAGTATCATTATAGAATTCACGGTCTTTGCAGTTTGGTTCAATTTCCCACATACCTTTTGAGCACTTGCTTTTTTGGGTTAGGTACTAGGAAGTATGCAACAGGCTGGTGATAGAAATTTAAATAAGACAAGCTCTCTGTCCCTGGGGAGTTGTACATAAACTAAAACAGTTTATTTAGTGTGGAGGGAGGAAAGGTATTAAGTTCAAAACTGACTTTTAGGTTGAACATAGAAGAGACGGATTTACCTACAAAAATCAGAGAATGATGTTAATAATAGCAGCTAATAAATAAAAAGTGCTTACTTTGCTTTTTAAAGAAAATCATGTATATTGATTTGTTGGTCTGAAAGTCAGTTAACAAGACACACTGATCAGAATAGGCCACCTGCTCTTTTTTTTTATTTTATTTTAATTTTTTGCCCTGGAGCAATGTTTCTGACAGACCGGTCTTTGGACCAAGGATATCATCATCACTGGTGATGTTTATGAAAAATGTAAACGCAAGGCCTTCTCAGTGAAACTCTGGAAGCGTAGGACCTGTGGATTTGGTGGCTGGCTGATCCTTCTGCTCATGTGGGGCAGACCAGTAGAGATGCGGTTTCATATCCCTGGTTGTCAAAGCTGCGTGCTCTCTCTGGAACTGTGCAAGGGAGAGTACCCTGGCCGTTACGTGTTTGTTCTTAGTGTGGAGGTTGTGTCTAGGAGGTCCAGTGCCCAGCACAGCCCTCCGCCTTTTGTCCTGGATCCATTCTGCAGCGCGGGAGCTCTTCATGTGCCCATTCCTTATTCTTTCCTGAGTCCCTGAGTTTTTTGTGTCTGATTGCCTTACCGTCCTTATTGTCTTTCCTCACTTGAAGAGACTGTTGGGAGTAGTCTGAGTTGGGACCGGCGCTTTGGAAGCGATTTGAGGTTTCAGCGAGTTTCTTCAGGGCTAACATTCACACCAACCCCTGTCCCTCCCACGGTGTGGCACTTAGCCACTTAATGCTGACCCCCGAGTGACTGCTACCGCACTTCTGTACTTAAGAGTTGTCCTTCATTTTTTTCCTCCATCCACAAGTAAGGTAAAATGCCATCCTGGCAACATGTCTTTGAAACAAATGAAGCCATATTGGGTTTTAGATCATATTTTATTTGAGCTGCTTTGACAAGAACGGAAACTGGAATGGTGAGGAATAGAATTCACCTGGAAAGGGGCTAATGATTTCCAGGATATTTGAGAGCCTGGACATTATTAGAAGTGCTTTGGCTTTGATTATTCTTTCTTTTTTCTTTTTAAAGATTTTATTCATTTGAGAGAGAGACAGAGCACAAGCAGGGGGAGAGGCAGAGGCAGAGGGAGAAGCAGGCTCCCTGCTGAGCTGGGAGCCTGACGCAGGGCTCGATCCCAGGACCCTGGGATCATGACCTGAGCTGAAGGCAGACCCTTAACTGCTTAACCGACCGAGCCCCCCAGGCGCCCCCGGTTATTCTTTCAATGGAAACTGTAGCAGACTCACTGTTGTGATTCTCTCTCCAATACTTGTTAGCTCTTGTGTGATCTCTGTAGGCCTGAATTTCCTCATCTTAAAAATGTGTCGTGTGTATGTGGAATGAGATGAATGCACAGGAAGTGCGTCCCACTCAGTAACAGGTGGCTTTTGCTGTTACCAAATCAGTGTCTTCTGCTTTTGCCAATGTTCGCAGAGAACTTCCTATGAATGGTACATTCCTAAGGGGATCTTGAAGACCGGCTGGATGAATAAACATCTGAATCTGGTGCCGGCCCTGGTGGTTGTGTTCTATGAACTGGACTGGGATGAGCCCCAGTGGAAAGAAAAGCAGTCCGAGTGCGCTACCAGAGTGGAAATCGTCAGGTATAGTCTTCTCCGTGTATCGGATGGACCACGGGAGGTTGTACAATTTCTCAGCATTTATTCAAGGCAGCCAAGTGCTGTTGAGACTGCAGCGCTCATTCGGGGATTGCCGACCTCCAGTGACACTTGTCTGGTTCCTGACAGGTAGCTTAACGTGAATGCTTAACTTCTACAATGCTAAGGTGTGTGAAGAAATGTAGAAGACACATTAGTCTGAATTTCTAAATGGTTTTTTTCCTTGCCTTTATAAATTGGGGGAGAAGTATAGTAATTTGCTATTTAGTCTCATAAGACACTTGTTTTATCACCATTCCGGTTGCAAAATAATTCTTTTGGATGACCAGTATGTAACGTATCACCATCAAGAAATAAGTTGCCTTATAACTTCTACATGAAATTATATATTTAAAGCAGATTTTTGTCAGGATTAGAAGCTTGATATGAGAGTATACTTTTAAAACTGAAATCACTGTAGCATACAAGTTTCTTTGGATGCAGGAAGATTTCCTCTAATCTTGGGGGTTTTTAGTTGAAATTTTTCTTTCTTCAGTTGAATCATCAAGCTTGTACTTTATGTAAATTCTTTTTTTTTCTTTTAAAGATTTTATTCATCTGTTAGCACGAGCGGAGGTGGGGGGGGGGACAGAGGGAGAGGGAGAAGCTGACTCCCCACAGAGCAGGGAGCCCAACGTGGGGCTCAATCACAAGACCCCGATATCATGACCTGAGCTGAAGGCAGGTGCTTAACTCACTCGGCCACCCAGGTGCCCCTATGTAGAGTCTTGAATACATTTTTTAAAAGTCAAAACAATTTAGGTATATTTAATTAATTTTATTATTTTTCCATTGCAGGCAAAGTTTGCAAGGGAGAAACACAAAAGTTGCAGTGGTTCTGATTCAGAAGAAAACTCCTTTGCCACCAGGTATCACAAGGTTAATTAATAATGAATTAATTGCTTTATACTTCTCATTCTTATTATCAGGAGGTATAGTTTTTGATGTTAGAATCTTTTATGCATTCAATTATAGGAAAGATGGTGTGTTCACTTTAAAAAGTACTGATAATGCATGAATAAGTGCCTATCGTAAAAAATAAAATGCTAAAAGTAAAATATTAATAAAAATTAATATTAAAATACTCTTCCCCCCCAGTTCCACTTACCTCACTATATAGGCATACATCAATTGACAAAAAATTTCATTACTTAATTTTTTTTTTTTTTTTTTTATTCATGAGAGACAGAGAGAGAGGCAGAGGGAGAAGCAGGCTCCCAAGGAGCAGGGAGCCTGATGCGGGGCTCGATCCCAGGACCCTGGGATCATGACCTGAGCCAAAGGCAGATGCTTAACCATCTGAGCCACCCAGGCGCCCCTCATCACTTGATTTTTTAAAAAAGAATGTTATTTACTTATCTGAAGTCAGTTTGAAATTCTTTCTGTGATTTTTTTTTCTTAATTTGCTATAGGACAAAGAGAAGTGCAATAGGATTTCTAGTTTCTTATAAGAAAATGTCTTAGCTTCAAATGCTTATTTCTCCTACATTCTAAGACTTTGAGAGGCCAAAATGTTTTTTTTGTTTCTCTTTAGAAACTAGTGGGATCCGAGTTTTAGAAACCACTGGATTATTGCTTCTGCTTTTAGTTACAGTTTTGAAACAGTTATGTGGCATATCTATTGGCATTACTTGGCCTGTCTATCTTGGCTCAGTAGAAAATTCCACAGGGTTTTCCTAACAGATATGTACTGTGGGACTTCTGAGAACTGCCCCCTCCCACCCCCGCCCCCACCAGACCCCTCAAGGATCCCAGGAGGCCTTCTGCTGACATGGTGAAAGGGGGTTTGGTTTTTCTTCCTAATTATATTGTTTAGATTTGGGGAACCATTCATTTAGAAAAATACATAAATCATTTTATTTCTCTCTTCACCTTTATGGGATTTGTCAACAGGAGAAGATGTTACTGCATCAGAAAGAGCCGCAGCTTTATGTAATGCCTGTGAACTCTCAGGAAAATCTTTGTTTGTACTGCCCCATACTGACCACCTGGTGGGTTATATTATAAGGTAAATAAAGACCTTAAACATTTTTTTTCTTTAGATTATTCAGAGGCATTAGAAAATTGGTTGCTTAGACTCATTTAATTAAAAAAAATACATGTTCATGGGAAAAAATTCAAAGGGTATAGAGACTAGGAGGTGAAAACACAAGGCCCCCTTTTCAGCTCCTTAACCTTCTCCAGTCCCTTATTGGAACCACTATCAATAATTTCTTAAGTTTCTGTCCAAATATTTCTTTTAATGTAAAAATGGATGTAATCATACAACACATGCTGAACTGCCACATAGCATTGCCTCATTGACACCAAATATATATCTAAGTCAACTTCCATTTTTAAAAAAAATATTTACCTGTTTTTCCATTGTATTTTTCAGTAAGCACCATATGTCCTTTCATGACCTGTTTGTCCTTTCATATGATAGTGTCTTCATTTCTGGCCTTCATTGCTTCATTTTCGATAGGGTGATGTATTATTTAAGTAATTTTTAAGAAGGGTCTGAGGCCGACCGTATCTTAAATATCTTTATAAAGCCCTTATATATGAAAGGCATCTGACTTGGGACACAACCATATCTCACAAAATATGTGACCACAGTCCCTTGTTTTCTAGCATTTAGTGTTGCAGAGAAGAAGTTTATTTTTTTTAAGATTTTATTCATTTATTCATTCATCCGAGAGAAAGAGAGAGTGAGAGCAGAGGGAGAGGGACAAGCAGACTCCATGCTGACTGTGGAGCCGGCCTTTGACCACCTCTTGAGGCCCTTGATTTTGCGCTGCATCATTTCCCCGTTCATGGTGTGGCTTCCTGTCAGTGTGCTTTCCTTCCAGCTCCCCTTTCTGGGCTCTCTGGCTCAACTTTTAAGGCTGAGTTCACATGCAGCCTTCTTTTTAGCCATTGTCCTCCATCCAGTCCCTGAATCCAGTGATTCTTAACTGTGGTGACTTGGGCCTCCAGGGAGCACTGGGTAATGCCGGAGACATTTATCATGGCCGCCGCGGAGACTTCCTTCCCAATACTGGCATCTTTTGGGGAGAGTTCAGGGATGCTGCTCTCTATCCTTCCAGGCACAGGAAAGCCCCACACAACAAAGAAACACCCGTGGGGTTGACGTTGAGAAACCCTGCCTTAAGGTCCTCATCAGCTAAGGGAAGCAGGAATTGTGGCTTCTGCCCTTCCTGGGAATAATGCCACATTTAAATAAGGAGTACAGTGTCAAAATGGCTGATGTAAAAAGCAAGTGCTCTGGACCTAGGACCTCCAAACTCTGGATGTGAGCACCAGGGGTGAGACAGTCCACAGGAGATGAGGGACGACAGTATTAGACCCTTTCTTCCTATTTGCGTTTTATCTTAAGAGAGAGGGTAAAGCTGAATATCAGTAAATCTTCACATTCAGTGTCTGACCTCGGGGGGAATTAGCAGAGTTGCTGGTGGCACCCTCACTCATTCGTGTGCTTTCAGAACATTTTGATGTATTTAGTTTACAGGCTACAAGACGTCAGTGATTTAGTTAATTTTTTTTTAAGTATCAAAGCAATAGAATGTGTATAAAACTTCTGTGTGTTGTGTTGAGTGATTGTGAGAATCTTTTGTGCTTTAGAGGTTCACTGATCATTTTGAGTCAAAATACTTTTAAAAGAATTGTCAAATTTGTGATGAGTTAAGGATTTTTCTTTTTTAAAAATCTGTGTTCCACGATGGACTCTGAAAAACAAACAGGGTTCTAGAGGGGAGGGGGGTGGGAGGATGGGTTAGCCTGGTGGTGGGTATTGAGGAGGGCACATTCTGCATGGAGCACTGGGTGTTATGCACAAACAATGAATCATGGAACACTTCATCTAAAACTAATGATGTAATGTATGGGGATTAACATAAGAATAAAAAAAAAAAAATCTGTGTTCCAAATCCCCAGACCTTTCTTCTTAGGGCAATAGACTATCAGTGTCGTGCTAACCAGCAGATTTTTTTTTTAGTATCATATTTTGCCTTTCAAAACAAAGGTCACCCATTTATAAAACTTTATAGTTCAGATTAGGTTAATATATTCTTTCAAACAGTGTATGGTTCAAAGTTAGCACCTAATTTTAATTATTTTCATGTTTTAACATTTTAAAAACTGTAGTTTTAAAAACAGAAAATCTTGGGGCACCTGGGTGGCTCAGTCGGTTGAGTGTCTATCTTCGGCTCAGGTGTCCTGGGATCGAGCCCCGTGTCGGGCTCCCTGCTCAGCAGGAGTCTGTTTCTCCCACTCCTTCTCCCTCTGCCCCCGCTCCTGTGCTCTCTCTCTGTCTGTCTCTCACTCTCTCAAATAAATAAATAAAATCTTAAAAAAAATAAAAATAGAAAATCTTACCTTAGGAAGTATATCAAATATTTAAAGTTTTTGGCTTATCCATTTTTTTTTAAGATTTTATTTATTTATTTCACAGAGAGAGACACAGTGAGAGAGGGAACACAAGCAGGGGGAGCGGGAGAGGGAGAAGCAGGCTTCCCGCCGAGCAGGGAGCCCAATGCGGGGCTCAATCCCAGGACTCTGGGATCATGACCTGAGCCGAAGGCAGACGCTTAATGACTGATCCACCCAGGCGCCCCTCCATTTTTTTTCTTAGCATTTCCTTAGATATGTCTAAACTCTTTGAATATAGTTTCAAAATTCTGTTTTATTCTGAGGAGGAAAAACCTTGAAGTCCAGCCTTATCTAACTATGAATTTAGCTTTCTTTCATGCCCCAGGCAGATATTTGTAATACATACTTATTTTCACAAAAGGAGCTTTGAGTTGTCTATCTATCTGTGGTCAAATTTTCTTTGTTCCTATGTTATCTCAAAGTTAGGGAGTGAAGCAGGATTTGAATCCTATAAATGCTACTTTCCTCTCACTTGCCAGTATTTTTTTTTTTTAAAGATTTTATTTATTTCCTTGATAGAGAGCACAAGTGGTGGAGGGGCGGTGGGAGAGGGAGAAGCAGACTCCCTGCTGAGCAGGGAGCCCGACACGGGGCTCGATCCCAGGATCCTGGGATCATGACCTGAGCTGAAGGCAGATGCTTAACCATCTGAGTTACTCAGGCGCCCCTCATTTGCTAGTTTTCATTTTTGGTGCTTTTTCCATTAGCTTTCTTATCCTCTAACCTTAAATATTAATAGCACAAAAAATAGTCAAATTAAGTGAATATTGGAAATCTTTTTCTTTCACACTTCTTATAAAATGAAAGGGGTGGAAGTAATCTTAGAGAACACCTAATGTCTACAAATTACAAAAAAGTTATTTTTATTAGTTATTTCTTAGACTGTAAATAAATCAAAATGGCTTTTGGGGTCTTATCTAGTACATTTTTTATTTAGAAATTTAGTATATTTTGCTTTACTTTTTGTCTTTACCATGAAGTAAGCTAGACATCATCTCTGTCAGGATTTTACTTTCAGGTCTTACAAAGGTGATTCTTGAGAACAGTTTGGTTTAAAATAACTTTAGTGTTTGAATGTTGATTTTTTTTTTTTTTTAAACAGATTAGAAAATGCCTTTTATGAACATGCACAGACTTATTACTACACTGAGATCAGAAGAGTGAAATCTCATAAAGAATTTTTGAATAAAACAACACACCAGGTAAATTATTTTCCCTAAAGAAGGAAATAATAGAAGCATTCTAAGAGCAGATTATTATCATTGGTTATTTTCAAAGAGATTATTAAATATCTGTAATGCTTTGATGTTTTTAATTGGCTTCTATGCTTTTGAAGTTTTTTTTTTAAGCTTTTTAAAAACTAGTTTGTTTCTCTACTTTTTGCCCTTAAAGTTCTTCTAGATTTTTTAGCTTCCTTAACAATGCTTGTTGGAATAATTCTTGGTCTTTAATTTTGAGTATTTTCCTTCGTACTTTGATGTCTCCTCTTAATGTTATCCTAATTTTTACATTTTAAGAGAATGTGTGTAATAATGATAACTTTTTTCTATTCTTTTTTTCAGCTTTTATTTGTTAGACATCAGTTCAAAATAGCTTTCTTCAGTGAATTGAAACAAGATACACAAAATGCTCTGAAGTAAGTTTTTAACAGTTGTCAAACTAAATTTTTCTTACCTTTGTGTTAACAGTAACATATTAAAGGCAACTTCTGAATCTCAACCAAACTTTAATTTTAAAATGCTTATGTTGGTTAGACTCAGGTATGTAATATTTAATTTGTTTAGAGATGAATGGAATATAATATTTTTGAGATTTAAAAAAATTTTTCATTTTATCAGAAGTAAATTTCATAGTCATAAAGTTTTCTGGTCTAATTTAATTAAATTTCATGATCTAAAGAAACGTATTAAAATTCTTCTCATCCTGTTGACTATTTGTATATTCAGTGAAATTTTTGTGTTGACTGATTTCCACAGTTAAGTGTATATTAAACATTATCTTGTCTAATGGTATGAATTTCTTAATCTGCATAGAGCATTTATTTAATTCAATTATGATTTTATTTTTAATTAAAAAAAATTTGTTTAAGTTTATAATAGCGCTCAGCCTCATTTTTACTACGAAGGCTCTGCTTAGAAGCTTTGAAGAGTAGTTGTATGTGTGTTGGCAGTGGTCACGCATTTTATTCCTTTGCTTTTACTTACGAGCACAATTTAATTAAACATTTTTTTCTAGCTTTCTCTCAATTTTTTGAAGATTGACAGTGGCAGTAAAAGATAGAGATAAAAAAACAGCGGTCTATCCTAAAACTGAAGAGAGGCTAAGCGTACAGGGCAGAAAAATAAGAAAAAAAAATAAAAATAAATCTGTTGTTCAGAGGAATATTGCAGAAACGTCTTCCTCTTTTGTTATTGTGGAGGTGGTGAACACCAGATTATGTTCTCTCAATCTCAGCGACTCCATGTGATTATAACTGGCTTTAACATAGTTCGTTCCTTACCCATGGTATTAGTTAAAAACCTTCACTTCTAGTTCTGCTCAAAAATAATTCTGGAAAGAAAAATTTTACCTGAGGAAGTTGGGAGCAAGGAGTTATCTTTGGAGGAGACTGAGATTTCCTCATTGCCTTCCCTCCTCAGGGTAGGCCTCCTTCTAGCAGGCTCTCCTTTCCCACCCCACTCCCCCATCTCCAGCCCATGCCGGAGATCAGCAGTGTCCTCTGAACTTGCAGGGGTACTGGGCCTTAAAAGCCGTTGACCTGTGCTCGGTCTTTTTTTTTTTTTTAAGTATTTATTTATTTATTTATTTGAGAGTGAGCAGGAGAGAAACAGCATGAGAGGGGAGAGGGTCAGAGGGAGAAGCAGGCTCCCCGCTGAGCCGGGAGCCCGATGTGGGACTCGATCCCAGGACCCCGGGATCATGACCTGAGCCGAAGGCAGTCGCTTAACCAACTGAGCCACCCAGGCGCCCGACCTGTGCTCGGTCTTGATAGCACCTTCTTCGCTAATACAATTTCTGTTTGTTGGAGAAGCTCATAATGGTGCTTTTAAAAAAAATTTTTTTTTTTTTTTTTTAGACAGAATGCTAACTTTTTAACGTAATTCTGGACAATTGTCCACTTCCATTTTCAACTTATTTTCTGTCTGTTATCGGCAGATGTTAGCCACAGAACAACGTACGTGTGATGGTTCTGTTCTCAGTGAAACGTCATTGATTCCTCCCACATATTATTAATCAATAGATCATTTCTCAGGAGATCAGAGATCGAAGTGTGTAAGTTACTCCTGAGCTGTTGAGTGCTGAGAAGTGTTGACTAAATATTGTCTCTTATTTCTAATAATTTGTTCTGGGGAATCTTTTCTTAAAATTAATAATTAACCATGTTCCACATGTTTATATTAGGAATTATAGGACCGCCTATAATCTTGTACATGAATTGCGAGCCCATGAAACTAATATTCTGGAAATAAAGACTATGGCAGGATTTATAAACTACAAGGTAATGGTTCTACTTCAAATAAAGGAAACTCGTCTTTAAATATTAGATTATCTTTTTGAAATTGAAAACCAAAGTTAGTTACTTGCTCTGAAAAATATTTGATTAATTATGTTCTCCTCTTTTATATCCCTTATTTCAAATAGCACTCTGGTTCTTAGCAGCCTAATTGTAATGCTTCGTTTTGAGTTCATGGGTCTCAGAGTTCTCTCTTAGAGCAGTTTTACTTTTGTAAAACTCCTTTAGGAGGGTCTTCTGTTTTTAAGTGGGAGCAGGAGAGAGTGAGAAGAAAGCTACTTGTGTTACTGAATTTTATAAGATGCAACAAATCGCAACTATGTAGGCCTTCGTTGGTTTAATGGCACCATCATGCAAAATGTGTAGCTGATCACCTGAGAGGAAACTTTCATACCTGTTAGTTAAGCATTTGAAGATTGTACATGGTAGAAATAGATGCCCCCAGAAGGCAGGTGGGGCTTTTTGTTTTGCTTTTAATCTTTCCACACTCATCTTTTAAAGATGGCTGGCACTGGGATGGTGGCCTGAGGGCACATAGACACTGGGATTCACTGTGTAAACGTAAATAGGTACAACGTCTGTAGAGAATATTTTTGTGATGACCGTACACATTTAGAGTGGGTGTTCCCTTTGATCTGGCAATTCCATTTCAGGAAATTTATCTGATATATGTGCCAAGACTTGCAAATCACATACGTACGGATATTTATTGCATCTTGTAATAGGAGAGGATTGGAAACAACCCAGCAATAAGTGACTGGTTAATATAAAGTATAACCCCAGACAATGGAATATTCTACAACCATTAAGAATGAGACAGCTCTACTTATTCATATGGAATATTAGGTGAAAAAGTAAGGTACAAAACAGCATATTTAATGTGATGCTCTTTGTTTAAAAAGTATAGTTGATCTATAAATGCACATACACTTGTCCGTGCATAGACTGTATCATGGAACATGCTGGGAGCTGGTTGCCTCTGGAACAGGAAATTGGATGGCTGAGGGACAGGGATGGATGAGAGACTTAACTTTTCATGTATTCCTTGTACCTAAAATATAAAACTGATGATAGCATATGGATATAAATTTAGGCTTCGTTTCTTCTGTTTGTCCTTTTACTTACGTAGATATAGATGATTACTGTTTTGAGATAGCATTCCAGATAAAAAGTTCTCAAGACTGATATGGAGGCCACTATGCTGTAATGGTGGTACAGAAAATCTTTAGCTTTCTGCCAATTCTTTTTTTTTTTTTTTTTTTTTTAAAGATTTTTTTTTTTT
>NC_058404.1:14856045-14905513 GCF_002201575.2 Neomonachus schauinslandi
TTTTTTAAAGATTTTATTTATTTATTTGAGAGAGAGAGAATGAGAGACAGAGAGCATGAGAGGGAGGAGGGTCAGAGGGAGAAGCAGACTCCCTGCCGAGCAGGGAGCCCGATGCGGGACTCGATCCCGGGACTCCAGGATCATGACCCGGGCCGAAGGCAGTCGCTTAACCAACTGAGCCACCCAGGCGCCCTCTGCCAATTCTAAAACAACGTTAATCTGCCCTGGAGGAAGTAGTATTTTATTTTCATCCATCCTTAATGTTCTTCACTGGGTATAATTTTTTGTATTCTGTTCTATACTTTGAATAATCTTTTCTAAGGTATACAGTAGACTCAGTACAGATATGGATAAATTTATTTCCTTTATCCAGGGGATATAACTGCTGATTTTAGCATAGCCATTATAGTAGAGAAAATCCATCCTATTACCAAGAATTTAAGAGAGGAAATGTCATAGTCTTTTTAAAGTTAGTCTCACATTTTACATATTTTTAAATGAATATGCCTTTTGACTCTCTTTTCTTCTTTATTTTGGGGTTGATTTTACATTTTGCAGATCTGTAGGCTGTGTTTTCAGCACAACACCCCATTGGATGCAATTGCTCAGTTCCGAAAACACATTGACTTATGTAAGAAAAAAATCGGAAGTGCAGAGTTGTCTTTTGAGCATGCTGCATGGATGTCTAAACAGTATGTTTTAAATTATACTTCTAGAATTTTTTTTCTTAAGTACTTGGGGTTTGGAGGAATGGAATTAGCATGGACTTTGGTTCTCAATTGAGCTAAGCTTTTTGTCAGTAAGTAGGCTTTTAGAGATCTAGCTAGCATAGGGTGTGTTTCCAGCAATGCTAGATATTGATTCATAGAGTTCCTTAATGGAAATCACTTAATTCATGGTACCATCTCTTTTATTCAGCGTGTATTTATGGAGTTTTCCTCCATGTGCCTAGGTACTGAGAATATAGCCAGGAATAAAACAAAATCCCTGCTGGCATGGTACTTGCTATTCAAGACTGATGTTTAAAAATTCTAAAATGAAATTGTTTCCAGAAGCATGGATGTATTTGAGGAGTGGGAACTGTGTTGACATACACTTTGATGGTATATTTGTAACGCTTTGTCAGTACAGAAGAGTCGACTTCAATGCAGAAGTTATCTGTAACCCGTGATTAGTGTGTGTAGTATTTACCAAGAAACCCAACAATTTACAGTTCATCAGTAGCATTATTTTAACACAGTCTGCTGAGGTTATGTTTCCAGGATGAATAATTATTAGAAGTAAGCTTCTTTTTCTTTCCTTTTTCTTTTTCATCCTTTTTTTATTTCTTGATTTTTTTTTTTTCTTTAAGATTCCAGGCCTTTGGAGATTTATTTGATGAAGCTATTAAGTTAGGGTTGACAGCTATTCAGACTCAGAATCCTGGTTTCTATTACCAGCAGGCAGCATACTATGCCCAGGAGCGGAAGCAGCTTGCAAAAACCCTCTGTAGCCATGAAGTAAGTTATCGACTCCAGTATTATCTGGTGCTTAGGAAATGTATTAATCTTCTCTCAAAAGAAGATCAGACTAATTAATGTTCATAATTTTTTTCCAAGCCTTTGAATAGAATCAGTTTTTATCTTCTGTATTTTCAGGAGTTACGGTTATTTTCAGTTTTAGCCTGAGTACTGCATTTCCACCTGTGGATTAAGCAGAAGTTTTTCTGTGAAGAACTGACTTATGATTGGCAATAAGACAAGGGCAAATTACTTTAAAATAAAAGTCACAGTTTAGTCTGAGCCATGCTGTTACTCCTGTTGATCACTGCCATAGGAGTTTGAAGGACTTTGGAGGAATATGCTTTCTTTTGACCCACCAGAGAGGATAACTTCGGACTTCTTTTTCTTCCTGGGGTTTTCCTCTGTGGAAAATTCTTAAGGACCTGTTCGAGGCATAATGTTAATTGCAGTTTCTTAACTTGACATTTCATTTTGCCTTCCTCGTGGGTGATTATAGTTAGATACCAGTTTCCCCATAAGCACCTTTAAAATTTAAAGAACGTGGTATGTATATGTATAAATACATTTACATTTGTACAGTTCTATCAGTTTATTTTCCTTTAAAATCTGCAGTTTTCTTAACCAACTGAGCCACCCAGGCGCCCTAAAATCTGCAGTTTTCTTCTGTAACTGTTTTCTACCACGTTACTTGTGTATGATTTATAACTTCATTGCATGTTTTGTATTTAAAAATTAAGGATATTAAAATTTGAGCACAGTATTTTAAAAGGTGATTAAAACTATGTTTTATAAGAATATAAGGAAATGGGATTAACAAATATCCTTAGTTGGAGTGTAAAATAATATTTCTGTCAAATAATAATTTGAGAAGCCTCAAAATCATGCATATCTTTGGACCCAGAATTCTGTTTTCAGGAAGTCTCAGGCAGATAAGAGATCCTAAGGGAGAAGTACTAAGATTTACTTATAAAGTTCTTAGGGCAGACTTATTAATCGTAAGTAAAAAATAAATAACACGATGAACAACATAGGGAATTTGTTAAAATGTGGGACAGCAGGCAGCCATGACAAATAATGTTTCAGAAGAATATTTAATGATGTGAAATTTACAGAATATATTTAAATGAAAAAAGCAGGTTGAAAAATTATTCCGATTGGCAACAAATATTTGCATAGAAAATCTGGAAGCCTAATGTATACGCTGTTAATAGTGGTAGTAGATTTATAGGTGATTTAAATTTTTGTCCTTTTCCTTTTGGATGTTTTCTGTATTTCTCAACAATGTACTTGCATTATATTTTGGTTTCAGAGGGAAAAAATTATGAGAAAGAAAAATAAAGCAGTGTAAATTTATAAATTCTGGTGCCAAAAATATCCCTCCCCAACCAATACCAGGACTTAATACACAAGTGATAAAGAAGGAAAATAGTGTCTTCTTTTTAAAACTCCTTATCACATTATTTTCATTTGCACAAAAAGCACTTACACATTTGGAATAAACATCAAACATAATTGTCAACATTTTTACTGGTTTATTATATAGCAAAGATGAAAAGAAAATTAAGGCGTTAGTTACCATGAAATCATTTGTCAGAATCAGGTTGATTTATTCAGTTTAATTTTTGTGAAACTGCCTAGGTATTAAATGGAACTTTTTTTCATGTTTGTGAAAATTTAATGTACGTTAAAATATTCACAACTTTGATATCTGGACATATGTTTAGTATGTGTATTTATGAAAATGTTTTTATTCTGTCAAAGTTTGAAGGTGAGTTGGTTTGTGATAGGTTCATAAACTCTTATTTAGGGCTGTGTTTTATTTTACAGGCTTCTGTAACATACCCCAATCCTGATCCATTAGAAACACAAACAGGTGTTCTTGACTTTTATGGACAAAGATCATGGCGACAAGGAATACTAAGTAAATAATTTTTCCCTCCTCCCTTTTCTCTCAACCTCAGAAGGCACAGATTGCTATCACAGTTTTTCCATTGGCTACATAGGCTGTAACAAATTATGTTGAGGTAAAAATGTGTGTTTTTTAAACATCTTTTTATTTTTTAATTAATTAATTAATTTTAATTTTTTTTTTTTAAGATTTTATTTATTTGACAGAGAGAGAGACAGCCAGAAAGGGAACACAAGCAGGGGGAGTGGGAGAAGGAGAAGCAGGCTTCCCGCGGAGCAGGGAGCCTGATGTGAGGCTCGATCCCAGGACCCCGGGATCATGACCTGAGCCGAAGGCAGACACTTAACGACTGAACCACCCAGGCACCACTAAACATCTTTTTAAAGATTCCTCAGTTCTTTAGTTTTTAGGATGTTTTGTTTGTATCACTACATCTTAGAATAACTTGTAATTAAACATGAGTGTGATTAAAACATTTGGACATCTCTTGTCTTAAATGACACAATTAACCAACCACTTTGGTCTATTTAAATATTTTAATTCCGGTTAACTTTGACCATTTATTATGTTAGATCTTTTAAAACAGTATTAACTTGTATCACCTTAGAAATTTCTCTACATCTTTTTTGGGTTTGATAAACACTTAATTTCAGCAATTTCTGTGACAATCAAACCTTAATTGTTAAGAAATTATTTACTTTAATCTCCAGAAAGTATATTCTATATTGAGAATGATGTTGGTATTATTCTTCAGGTGGTTGATGCCACTAGGCAAGAGAATGCTGAGTTCGATAATGTTCTCTTCAGAACAGAGATCACAGAGAAGTTGCCATGCCAATAAAGCAGTCTCTTAGAATCTTTAAAATTCTAGAATGTTTAAGAATCTGAAATACATTATATTTAAGTAAAGGATTCAAGGAGTGTACACATCCAATGTTCATGTGAAGGATTTATGTTAAATGAGCTATCTAAAATGGGTTGCGTCTTATCTTACACAGGTTTTGATCTTTCTGATCCTGAAAAAGAGAAGGTGGGAATTCTTGCCATTCAGCTGAAGGAGAGAAGTGTTGTTCACTCTGTAAGTTTGTTGTTGTTTTTTTCCCCCAATAGAAACTATTTTTTGCAGTATTCAAGGAATACCTGAGATTATTTTTATTGGAATGTTTCACACTTTCTCTCATCTAACAGGAAATAATAATAACTCTTCTGAGCAATGCTGTTGCACAATTTAAGAAGTATAAATGTCCAAGAATGAAAAGTCATCTAAGTATGTATTCATAATATGCCACAGTTTCATGCAACTTTGAATAATTTAGAATTATGTACATAAGATCTTTTTCCCTTTACAGTGGTTCAAATGGGAGAGGAGTATTATTATGCAAAGGATTATACCAAAGCTTTGAAGTGAGTCCTGTTCCCCATTTATTTTTATAAGTAATCTGATTATCTTACAGCAAAATGAGAATAGAAATGTGTTTTGAAGGATTTATTATTTCCATACTTATTTCTATTTCTATGAAACTCCATTTCTGCGGTATTTTTTTCAAGTACTCTCTGCTGGTACAGTCGTTCTCAAAGTCTTAGGAAACCACGTTTAGCTAAACTAGTGAAATTACCTGTTAAACCATTTCAGTAAGTGTTTCTCACGTGTATATAAAATGAGTCAAGCATGTTATCTCCTCCAAGAAGTCTTCAGGGCCTTTCTTGTGAAGCTGTTTGAGCGTGTCTGATGACATCTTGCCTTCCGTCAGGTTGCTGGATTACGTGATGTGTGATTATCGGAGTGAAGGATGGTGGACCCTGCTCACGTCCATATTGACTACAGCTCTGAAGTGCTCTTACCTCATGGCCCAATTAAAAGATTACATTACTTACTCCCTAGAACTCCTTGGAAGAGGTAACTTGGTGTTCTTTCAGTAAAATTCCGAATCTTTAAAATTATGTAGCATCTTTAAGCTTCTTAAAACTGAAAGAATAATTCTCGAGTCTTTGACCGTAATTTCACCCTGTGTAGATTGGTTTGCCAAGTGAAGGGACTCATACTTTCATGGAACTTACTATAGTCGAGGTGTCGTGATAGTTGAGAAGAACAAAATTCTTCTTCCTTCCTTTTTTTTTTTTTTTAAATATGTCATGAAATGATTTTTCCCATCAAGTACAAATGCGAGTATCTAGAGCATTGGGGCTCACGTAGGAAGCTGTGTTGTACGTTGTCTGGAATTGTGCTTAGCCGTCTTAGAAGAGGTATTTATTCTGTAGTATTTTAATACCTTCCGTGGGGGTAGTCGCTTTACTGGCCTGTCTTATAGTGACAGTTTTTTTCCTACTTCCTTCATGTTAGCTTCAACTCTGAAAGATGACCAGAAATCTCGGATCGAAAAGAACCTCATAAATGTTCTGATGGTAAGTCAGAGTTCTTTCTATAAAATGCACCCTGGGGCTATCTAGACCTGCATCTATGTATTTTTATTACTAGCTGAAGGAACTGTACTCTGTGTTGGTGCAGAATGAGAGTCCTGATCCGGAATCCGACTGTGATGTCTTAGCCGTGAAAACGGCTCAGAAGCTGTGGTCGGACCGAGTCTCCCTGGCCGGCAGCAATGTCTTCACGATAGGGGTGCAGGACTTCGTGCCATTCGGTGGGTAGCCGGCGCCTGTAGTGTTATTTCAGAGAAATCATCCTTTTTGCTACGAAATGAACAGACATGGAACCATAAATACAAAAGTCAAAGAAAGAATGTTCAAAATATGTCATCCTGCAGATGAAATTGTGATTTTTTTTCTTTCTCCCCGTTGACTTAGAAAGATTTTCAAAATTTTAAATCCTTAGCTTATGTATTAAAATTTACTTTGTTCGTTTGTAGTTTAAGTGTGATCTGAAATACATTTGAAAAGACTGTCTTTTAAAAAGCTTATTCTGTAATGCCTAGACAGGTATTTTGAAATAAGTTAAAAATAACAAAATGATTTTTTTCCCTTTAAACTCCTATGTTAGTTACGTTTCAGGAGCAACTGTGTTTTTAGAATTAAAGGTGGTTTTGAAGTTATACTTCTTGAAATTTGTTTTGTTTTGTTTTGTTTTGAAAATGAGCTACATTTATGTGTGTTGAAATGCTTTAAGGGCAGAATTCAGTAAGACTATCCAGGGTAGATGTTTCCTTCCTGAAGAGTGAGTGTGGATCAGAGAATCATGGGTGTGTGTCTTGAGGGTCCTGTAGTGTGTGACTCTCTTTGTTTTATTTCTAGTACAATGCAAAGCCAAGTTTCACGCCCCGAGTTTTCATGTTGATGTTCCTGTGCGGTTTGATATCTATCTGAAGGCTGACTGTCCACATCCCATTCGGTTTTCCAAGCTCTGTGTCAGCTTTAATAATCAGGTAACAGTACCTCTTACTGTGTTTTTACCATGTGTGTATCTTACTGTAGCTTGCATTAAATTAGATGAAATGAACTTAGTGAATTCTAGGTCTTAATGGTTGCATAGTAACAAATGGACTTCGGTAAAGTCTATTTGAAAATAAGTGGATCAACTTCTGTACTAGCCATTCAAGTTTTACACTTTTCCCTCTCTGTTTTGTTTTTATTCCATTCTATGAAATGTAGGAACTTTTATTTTTTGTAATATATGACTTGAATTTCAAATGAGGTCTATCAAATATAATCTAATTTTCAGAATCATTTGTTTTACATTCTAACACTGGTATTAGTTTTTTTATGATAAAACTGTTAAATATTTGATGTTAAAGAAATTGAAGTGGAATAGATGGATATAAAATGAAAAGTGTGTGCCCTCCGATTTCATTACCTGGAAGTCATCACTATTAACTTCCTGAGCAGTTGCGACGTTTTCTGTGTATGCACATAGAAGCAGCTTTTTCTTTCTGTGGAACTGGGATTATATACATCTGTACATTTCTTTCATGTATTAGAGTGTTGTCAAGTACTTGATTACATTCCAGATATTTCAGTTACAAGCTTATTTCAGAGATAATTATCTTCTGGTCACCCAGAAAGTATATTGAGCCGTTAACCAGCAAGCATTTAACCAGCAAGTATTCTTAGCATCGTGGTGAACCTCAAAGCATTTAGCATATGTCAGCCCCATTGAAATGGAAGCATTCTGGGGGCAGGGACCAGGACTGACCCACAAATTGCCCTAGTAGGTAGTGAGGACTAAGTTATATGATAGCTAGAAATACTGTTAGAGTAGGCATGCCAAAGAAAAGGGAGGAGGTTTCCAGGATAAAGAGGAAATGAAGATACTGTAAAGCGATGAAAAAGGAGGAACATGTTTGGCAAGAGGAAATGCCCAACGGAAGCAGAAGTGTACATTCTGGGTTTGTGGGTGGCGGGGACCCAGCCTCCCAAGAGCAGAGAGGCTGTGAACCGGGCCAGGGGGACATGAGGCTGCGTGGCTTGAAGGAGCTTGAAGAGTTCAGCAGGGATCGGCTAGTAGGAGAAGTATTTGAAGATTTATTTATCCATTCATTTATTCATGTTCTATTTATTGGATGGTGGTAAAGAAAGAACTTTACTTATCTTAATTGTTTTTTTGGTTTTTTTTTTTTGACTCTTCACAACTGAGAAATAACCCTGGAATAGGATCGGTTCAATGAACCAGGGTCACCTGAAGATCAGTGTGTTTTATTCAACTTTGAACCATTACCCGATGATTCCTTCTGATTAGTTTGAAAGTTTTAAAGCAAGAGCATGATATTTAGAATTTAAGAAACTTTATTCCAGTGATGAAATAGAGTGAAAGAAATGCTCTTATGGAAACCAACCGGAGCCTCTTTATGTGAACCCAAGTACTAAAGTGTGAGGATTTGCATTAGGATGGTAGTGGTGGCAATGGAAAGAAAGGGCTACAAGAGGCATTTACAAATAGAGAAGTCTGGATTGCTGAGTGTTGGTTGTAGAAGATAAAGAAGGGGGATAGGATGAATAAAGGACCGCCCTCCCTCCCCCCACCAATAACTACTTGTTTATTTTATAGTGTACCTACAACATGATGGTTTGAAACATACATATATTGCAAAATGGTGATCACAGTAAGGTTCCTTAATATCCATCACCTCACATAATTACCTTTTGTTTGTGGTGGGAACATGTAGGATCTACTACTCTTAGCAACTTTTGAGTATATAATACAGTTTGATTAATTATAGTTGCATGCTGCACATTAGATCCCCAGAGCTTTTTTGTCTCATAACTGCAAGTTTGTGTCCTTGGCTCAGCATCTCCCATTTTCCCCACCCCTTGGCATCCACCATTTTACTGTTTCTATGAGTTATAGATTCCACATGTAAGTGAGATCACTCAGTAGTATGACAGGGGATTTTGTACGTGATGTTACTTCTTCTTGGATTGGTCGTCCCTCTTCTTATAATTCCTTCTCATGTTTTATGCCCTTAAAAGCCTCACTTCCTCAGGGACACCTTCCCTGCCTACCTCATCGATTTTCTTAGCCATAACCCACCATAGTACTTATCTGTGCTTTCACTTTGTATGGTTTTTTGGTAAATTATTTTCTTTATTAAAATATAAGCTCTCGGGGCACGTGGGTGGCTCAGTCAGTTAAGCGTCTGCCTTCGGCTCAGGTCATGATCCCAGGATCCTGAGATCGAGCCCCATGTTGGGCTCCCTGCTCGGCGGGGAGCCAGCTTCTCTCTCTGCCTCTCTCTCTCTGTCACTTGTGAATAAATAAAAAATCTTAAAAAAAAAAAAAAATAAGCTCTCCTAGGACAGGTAATTTTTTTTTGCTCAACTATGAAATTTTTTCTGGAAATATTTTAAATCTGGAATTAGGATAAATAGATTCTTTTTTTACTTTTCTTATATCCTACTATCCCATTTCTTTCTCCCCTCTTTTCTTAACAACTTCTATAATTAAAAACTAATTTAAAATGTTAATATAAAATGTAAAGCAATTAGTTTTTAAAGTTAGATTATATTCTGCATATGTGTTATTTGAAATCCAAGATACAAATCATAAGAAAAAAAGTAGTACTTAGGTTTCAGAAGCATGGAATAGAAATGAAAATTAGAGGGTAAGTATTAAACTTAACTAATGAGAATTTTCTGTGAAGATAATTCATTTGCTAGGATAGAAGGTGGCTCTTGGAAAGTCCTTGAATGGATGAAAATGGTGATTGCCTAGATGTACACAGGAAGGATGTCTCCCTTTATTCATCTGTAAGGAATGTGCCCTTCTGGGACGGTAGATGTACATCCAGTTTGGGACATGCTAAATTTGAGTGGTAGTGGAATTCTCCTAGTCTAGACAGTTGTGGATATGAACTTTCAGCCAAGGAAATAGGACAGAATTAGTTTTTAATGTGGGAAATATTAGCATAGAGGTGTGGAATATATAGAAATGAATAAACTTTGCAATGAAATGAACATAAAGGGAAAAGAACTGAAAGCCAAGGAATGAAGCCCGTGGAGCCTCTGAATTAAGGGGACAAGAAGAAGAAAAAAAAAGATCTTTGAGGGAAAAACAGGAAGTAGTCAGGAAGGATGATATTTTAGGGTCACAGAAGCCAAGTAAAAAGAAAGCCCTTTAAGAAAAGGGGATGATAGACAGTAGCGTCCAATGAAACAAAGAGTAAATCTTTGTTTCTCCCCAGGAAAGGGATGTGTAAATGTTTGCAGACATCAGCTTGTACACGGTGAACTGTCTTTACCTTGTGGTAGCTTGGAGAGGATGAGCTTCCATTGGGCATAAGCCTACTTCTCATTAATCACCCTTCATAAGGCTTTAGTTTTCAAGCAGTTAAACTTACCTCACTCCAAATCATTTGGTGTTCAGTGTCAGCAAAGCATACGACATTTGATGTTTATAAACTGTGACCCTTGCTCTGACCTCTTTTACAGGAGTATAACCAGTTCTGTGTAATCGAAGAAGCAACCAAAGCAAGTGAAGTTTTAGAAAATTTGACTCAGGGAAAGATGTGTTTAGTTCCTGGTAAAACAAGGAAGTTTTTATTTAAATTTGTTGCAAAAACTGAAGACGTGGGAAAGAAAATTGAGGTTAGTTATGAAATTTGTTTAAAACATACTTTAAGTGACAAAAGTATATGTGTATGTCAGAAAAAATTTCAGATAGTACACAAGTTTGTTGAGTAAAAAATCAACATTGTCCACTTGGACTTCGCAAGGGCAGTCATTCATGGTTTGGTGGGTTTTCTTTTATTGAGACTAATCTATACATAATATTCTATCGTTGATTTTTTTCACTTATCAGTGGACATTAGGCATCATTTCCTGTTAGTACATAAGACCAACCTCATTTTTGATGGCTACATAATCAGTTAAAGACTTAAACAAAATATATATATTAAGTATTGTAGCAATTATATTTTGTATAATATGACATAATTCAGGCTAGAGAGCTATATCATTTTGATGTTTAAACATTTCTGATTGCATTTTTTTAAAGAAAAAAATGAAGACATATATGTTTTAAAGGATTCATTTAATATTCATAATTAAAATCCCTTTTAGAAATATATGGTGAAAATACTATTTTTATTGAGCATAAACTCTGAACCAAACTACATGGGTTTAAATTCCGCCTCTCCAGCTTACTAGCATGTGGCCCTGGCCAGTTACTTGACCTCTTTGTATCTCAGTTTACTCATCTGTAAAGTGGGGATAATAATGGTACCTACCTCTTAGTGTTTCGTGAGGATTAAATCAGTTAGTTGATGTAAATTGCTTGGAATAGTGATTAATACATAATAAGCTTTCATTAAGTGCTTGTTTTCTATGGCTTGAAAACCATGGTGATATTTGGCTGATCTAAACTTAGGACCATTTCTAAGATAGAAACTTAAGACTGTACTACCAGTATTCCCATAACACTTTCTGTGAACCTGTCCATTTTATTATTAACCAAAATCCAGAGTTTTTTGCTTATTCACTAAAAAAAAAAATTCTTTATGATTTTGACTAAATCCCTAATTACATATTTTATTTTTGCAAGGTACCTAAGGAAGCTTACCAGATGGAAATCATAATTAATAACACTATTTTGAGTACATTTGTTAATGGATTTAGTTGAAAGGGACATTTATTCAGTTAATAATATTATAGATGTCTTCGGGAAAAGTATGTTTGGAATTAGGAATTAGGTTATGAGTATGCTAATGGTCATCAAACCATTGATGTATTTCACTCAGCAACCACTAACTGAGCATTTGTTACGTCAGGTTCTTATCTCCGTTTAAAGGTGAATCTAGTCAGTGTCACAGCTGATAGATGACCAGGACAACTGTCCCAGCAGGTGTTCTGACCTCATCACCCTGTGGGTCTCTAGAGGAACTCGACAGACCAGCAGTCACTATGTCATTTGTTGTGAGGGGATGGTGGCAAGTATGAGGTGGCATTTCTGACAGCCCTCCATCTTTCAGATTACTTCGGTAGATCTGGTTCTGGGCCACGAGACGGGAAGATGTGTGGTTTTAAATTGGCAAGGAGGAGGAGGGGACGCTGCTTCCTCCCAAGAAGCTTTGCAGGCCTCGCGTTCTTTCAAAAGACGGCCTAAGCTCCCTGACAATGAACTTCACTGGGACAGCATAGTCATTCAGGCAAGCACAATGTACGTCCACCTCGCTAGGCAGATCGTGGAAGGCCATCTTGTTTCTTCTAAATACTTTGAATAATTTGTTTTCTTAAGAATCGGTTATTCGGCTAAGGTTTTTTTTCCCCCCAAAGGATCATCTCCAGAGTCCCAAACATTTCTGTGCATCTGCGACATGACCCTCCTGCCCTGACCAATGAAATGTATTGTTTGGTTGTGACCGTTGAGTCCCACGAGAAGACCCGAATCAGAGACGTGAAGCTCACCGCTGGTTTAAAACCTGGTAAACATTCCTTTTTAAAAACTGGTCAGTGTTCATTCACCATAAAATAAATATCAGTGGTGTCAACTACAGGAAGTGTATTTAAAATATGGTTATGAAGTAGTTATGAGATGGTCTGTGCAGTATGAATTGTTAGGATAAAGTTTGAATTCTCTGTATTTAAAACACCGATATTAACACTTTTAGGACAGGATGCCAATTTAACTCAGAAAACGCACGTGTCTCTTCATGGAACAGAACTGTGTGATGAGTCCTACCCGGCTTTACTCACTGACATTCCTGTGGGAGACTTACATCCGGGGGAACAGGTGAACCTTGGTCAACTACGATGGGAGAGGAAATCAACTAGATTGCAGTTTTAAATATGTAGTGAGTCTTAGATAGTTCTAGAGCATTTTAACAGCATATCCTGAGACTAAAAATGGGATTTAACTAATGCACATTTTATACACATTTTACATATTAAAATGTGTAAAATGTTGTAAGCAGTTTTTATATGAGTGATTTTAGAGCAAATGACCCTAATATGGAGAACTAGTTGCCTTGATAAAATACCTAAATAACATTAAGTATGTAACTTAGTGGAATAACCCCTCAGGCAGCTTTTATTTCCGAACTAAACACAAACAATCTTGGGAAGTTGCCAATGATAGTAAGAACAGGTGGAATAGTAATGATCCCACTCTTATACTGAGGCAGGAACAGCCTGTAAAAAGTGTTCAAGAATTTAGTCAGTTGGTACTAAAATAAACTTTTAAAAGGTGGGGAACATTATCCTAGAGTATGTGTCAGGAGGAAATCTCTGAATTATTAAAGTACTTTTATTTTGTTACAGCTGGAAAAAATGTTATACGTTCGCTGTGGAACAGTGGGTTCAAGAATGTTTCTCGTGTATGTTTCTTACCTGATCAATACAACTATTGAAGACAAAGAAATTGTTTGCAAGTGTCACAAGGTAGAATTTTTCATAGCTACTTCAGGAAGGATCCTGGGTGGAGTGTTCCCTATTTTGTGTTTCTTAGTTTACCTGTAACAAGATGAGCAGCTTAGGTGCTTGTAATCTATAACAATTTTTTTTTTAATTTACAAATTTTAATTAAACATTTCTTGTTTTTTTCCATTTATAATATTATAAATGATATACTATGGCTGTCATTGCTCAAACTTCAGAAAATTGGCCTCCATGGCTTTTCGTATGGTCAGGGGATTTGGGATCTTTTGCAAAAAGTTTGAGACTCTAAACCTATGTGTTTCCTTATAAAATCACACATTGGACAAAATCTGTAAGTTATACACTGAAGATTTTGGAGGATGGGAGGTCTCCCTTTATGAAATCTTTGTTCTGTTAGAAAGGACTATGGAAATTGTTGCTGCTAAGTTCAGACAGAGGGTAGAAATAAGGCCAGCGTGGTCATAGTCGGCCACTTGGAGGCCACTGCTATCACCTCGTTGGTGTATTTTCTGTTGGTCTCTTCTCTATTTACAGCGGTTTGGGGGAGCCATGTTTTTATCTAGATTTAACCATATTGTCTGTAATTGCTTGTATCTTCTTTTAGTAATGGGAAATCCCGATATCTACTGTCTTGTTAGTTTTACCTGTGTTGTTTTGGCCTGTTCTCGGGAAGTGGGCCCTCAGCCAGCAGAGGAGAAGGCCAGTCAGTTTGGCCATTTGTAGGAAGGTTATAGCGCAGATTGTGGGCCATCGGCTGTTTCGTGAGTCCGTGAGAGGCAACCCCATCCTAAGAGAGTTAGAAGTATGTCCCAAGTGGAAGGAGGGAAGGCATTGAATATATCAAAGACTTCACCTAGCCCGATGCACTGGAATGAATCCTGGGGGGCGGAGGAGGAGGTGAGAGTGCCAGTCTCGGCGTGGCCTCCTAACCTGGTGCTCGGGCTAGCCACGGAAACCTCTGGCCTCCATTTCCTCATCTCAAAACGAGAACAGTACTGTTCTGTGCAGCTTTAGAGTCCTCAGCCTTGGATGTCATTTCTACTTCGGATAATGAAGCTTCTAGTAGACTTGGAACATACCTTTTTAAAATAATTGTCTGCTCTGTAGTAATGATCCCGGAATCACACTAGAGTGGTGTGCAGTGCTCTCTTCTCCTCGGGACGTGATATTACTGAGGTGCATGCCGCTTGTTCTTAATCCCCTTCCCCTGTTTCTGTCATCCCCTCAACCGCCCTCCCTTCTGGTAACCAGCAGTATGTTCTCTATAGTTAAGAGTCTTTTGATTTGTCTCTTCCTTTCTTCATTTGTTTTGTTTCTTAAATTCCACACATGAGTGAAATCATATGGTATTTGTCTTTCTCTGACTGACTTATTTCACCTAGCCTCACACTCTCTCGCTCCATCCGTGTCATTGCAAATGGCAAGATTTCATGCTTTTTGATGACTTAATAGTGTGCCACCGTGTGGGTGTAGGTGTACCTCTCATCTTTTTTATCCATTCATCTGTTGATGGACATTTGGTTTGCTTCCACAACTTGGCTATTGTAAATAATGCAGTAAACCTAGGGATGCATATATCCTTTTGAATTCGTGTTTTCGTATTCTTTGGGTACATACTCAGTAGTGGAATTACTGGATCGCACGGTAATTCAATTTTTAATTTTTTGAGGAACCTCCATACTGTTGTCCACAGAAAATGTCATCTGCCCATTTTTTCAATTGGATTATTTGATTTTTTTTTTTTTTTGGTGTTAGGTTGTGTAAGTACTTTATATATTTTGGATACTAACCCTTTATTGGATATGTCATTTGCAGACATTTTCTCCTATTCAGTAGGTTGTCTTTTAGTTTTTTAAAGAAGCTATTTATTCTTCTATCAGCCAGTCCATTCCCAAGGTAAGCTTTTAAGGGACACTAATTCTGAGGGACAGAAATAGATGTTACACAAAAGAATGAATTGGTCAAATATGTTCGGTTAAAAGGTATTAAACAGATATTTGGACTTCAGGGCTTAGCACAGCATTGAATTTGCTAATGTGTGTTGAGAATTTCACAACAGGCTGTGGTGGTTATCTTTCAAAATCATTTTACTAAGAAGCGCTTTTCTCATGGAATGTCTGTCTTACAGGTCCTAGTGTTACTTGCAAGACATTTTGGAAATTTAAATGTAATTTCTTTTCCCTTCACTGGATTAAATCTCATTTTTACCTGCATGTGTGTCTGCTTCCTAGGCCATGTGGAAATTTAAAGTAGGCCACATCGAAGCTACTCACTGAGTTGCTTCTTCATTTCCATATATCTTTTCGGTGGGGGAATATTGAGGCCCTAAGGCTTTAGATCATGGAACCCCTGCATCCGTTTTCAACCATCAATATCCTACTTACTGCACGTTTTTTAAAGTTAGCTTGATGGTATTGAGAGGAAATATTTGAAGCATATAATAATAATAAACATGGTTTAGGCATTCCACTGGTCCTGCATATGCATTGTCTCACTTCATTGTCAACAGCCCTGTGCGGATCATGGAGCTGAGACTCAGAGATCATGTCCCCTCCCCACAGTCACCTCACTGTGCCCAGAGTCCTCAGGGTTATAAGTATGTGTCCTCAAGGATTAAAACCCACATCTACCTGGCATTTGTACAGCCTTGAGTTTTTCATCAACATGACTTTTTTTTTTTAAAGGGTTCTCACCAATGGGATGGGTGGTTTGGTTCCAAAGCCATAGTAACCCCATTGTTTAGTGAATAGACTCAGGGAAGAGACGTAGCACGTTGGTTAAGAGTACAAGCTTAAGGGTGAAATCTGCCTTTGTCACTTACTAGCTATGTGTGACCACTTCATCTTAAAATGATGAGTATAGGGGCGCCTGGGTGGCTCAGTCAGTTAAGCGTCTGCCTTCGGCTCAGGTCGTGATCTCAGGGTCCTGGGATCGAGTCTCGTGTCGGGCTCCCTGCTGGGGAGTCTGCTTCTCCTTCCCCCTCTGCCCTGTCCCCCCCCCCCCCCGACCACTGCGTGTGTGCGCATGCCCGTGTGCGCGCCCCCGCACACGCGTGCGAGCTCTCTTTTCCTCTCTCTCGAATAAATAAATGAAGTCTTAAATCCTTAAAAAAAATGGCAAGTATAATGGCATCTTTCCTTGAGTTATTACGAACATTACGTAATGCTTGTATAGTGATTACAGCACTGTCATATTTTATTATTGTTTCTATCATTATTATTAGTTATCTTGTGTTGAGTCAAGGCAAAGAACTTAGACAAAAAGAAGACTCAGATTCTAGGCTTGGCGCCGCTAGCTTTGTGGGCTGAGGCCAATCATTTAACCTTCCTTAACCTCTGGTTCCTCTTCTGTAAAATGGTGACAGTGCCTGTCTTGCTCACTTTTACTAGATCCTGAGATAATTAATGTGTTAGAAAGCACTTTGCCATGTGAACTGTTATAAAACCATAAGATAATTTATTAGAAATAGCGGTCTGGTCTCTCTACATAGGTTTTTACAAATACTATCTGGGGGGAAGATCCTAGTTTCTTAATATATAAATTGGGATTATTTATTATCAGTTACAGATTGTGTCTTATACACCTTCTATTTTTAAAACTATTTTTAAGTTTAGAAAAGCCATTGAATGTGCCCTTTAAATTTTCTTGCAGGATGAAACTGTAACTATAGAAACTGTCTTTCCATTTGATGTTGCAGTTAAATTTGTCTCTACAAAGGTATGTTCCTGTGAAGCATTTTGGAAATCATTTCAGTTATAGAAATTAACAGAAAAAGAAAATGGATTACTGTAGTTCCAGACAGACCTTTTGTCTTCATTTGTGACAGTTTGAACACCTGGAAAGGGTCTATGCAGACATCCCCTTTCTATTGATGACCGACCTTTTAAGTGCCTCACCTTGGGCCCTCACTATTGTATCCAGTGAGCTCCAGCTTGCTCCTTCTATGACTCCTGTGGATCAGCTAGAGTCCCAAGTGGACAAAGGTGAGAATGTGGATCATCCCACTTAATTAGAAGACAGATGTGTGTGTGTGTGTGTGTGTGTGTGTGTGTGTGTGTAGGTTACCAGTGTAAGAGTTAGCTTTTTGCTAAGGGACGGTAATTGAGACTGACACTCACTAAAGTGAATAAATTTAGAATTAAGGTAGAATTAGTATCACTTACAGTTTGCTTGAGTATACCTTATTTTAAAAGATAAGATTTTTGTTACTATAAGGAAGTTACTCTTTGAAAAATGTACTTGACAATAAAATATTTTTTCATATTTGGATTTTTTATAGATTATTTTTTTCTTATTAATTTTTAATTATTTACTATTATGTATAACTTGAAATGGTAAAAGATGATTATTGAAAAAACTTGGGGGAAATATAAAAGAATAGACAATACGTTTTCTAAATCAACTAAAACAGTATAGAGAAGAGATTTAAACCCAGGATATTACTTTTCTGGTGCATCATACTTTGGGCTTGTATACTTCTTGAGCTGTTAGGGAGAAAAAAAATGAGTTTGAATGTTAACCCAAGCAAAATTGTGCTCAGCTATATTATAAGGGTAAATATTATATGCAAAAAAATCATGATATACTCTTAAAACCAAATATAAATGAGTCATTTGCTCTATTTGTTTATCTATCTACTACTGGACTTCAGTGTTACAAGTCATATAGTTGATTTGCAATACAGATTAAAATTAGCTGAGTCGTTTTAGAATTCCAGTGTATTTTTTTGCATCTGGCCTATAAATAAGTTTTAATATCTATCAATAAATAATCAACAGATATTTATCGAGTTCACTGTATGGCGCCATGCTAGGTTCTCAAGACACCAAAAGAGCAAGCAGGCTTTATAGTCACTTATGTGCATTTTAGGAAAGTCATCATAAAGGAGGATAGGTAAAATAGGTAGGCAGACGGACAGACAGATAGATAAAATCAAACATGTCCCTAAACCTCTCTGTTTAAATGCTACAAATAGGTCCCACAGTCTGTGAAGTAATAATAAAAAACCCATTTTTGCTTTCAGAATGCCTTCATAAGTTTTGTTTTTCTGTCTTTGGAAACTTGGTTTTCTCCTGTGGTTTTGGAAGCCATTGCCTCTGGTTCTACTTTGTTTCTGTGTCCTCTTCTTCCTTTACTCCTCCCTGTGCCAACTTGGAACAATCACGAGATTTAGAGTCACACTGAACGAGATTCAGTTCTCAGTCCTACTGCTTGCTCTTTTGTTATGTTGGACTGTTCATTGGGTTTTATCATTTCTCAGAGTTAAAGAAGATCACGTGTATGAGATAGTCTGGATGAGATAATCTGTATGAAAATCTCAGCCCAGTGCTTATCTCCTTACAGCTCAACACAAGCTAGTTATTTGTCCATTCTTTGCTGACTCCTTTTCTTGCCCCTTCAATGTTGGTCATTTCCAGGATCCTGACTTTGGCTCCCTTACTTTTTCTACAAGTCCTCACCTGCCACACAACCTTGGGCCGCCTGCATTCCGCGGTCCAGCTAGAGGAATCTGTGTGCGCTTGTTTCCAGTGAGGGCCCATGGACACAAACTAGATGCCCTCCATGCGTGCGCATCCAGCCCAGCCCCACGTTCTGCCTTCTCCGTGTGTCTTGAATCCAGAGACTGTCACCATCTCTCCTCTGGCCTTCAGGAATACCTCCTTAGCTGGTTTCCTCTTGCCATTCTCTCCCCTACTCTGTCTTTCCTGTTGCTGCCAGAGTTTGGTTTCTCAAGAAACTATTCTGAGCGTGTTATTCCCACTTAAAAAGCTTCATGACATTCCAGATCTTTCCCAGCGCAGCTTCCCTTTCCAGCTTCTTCTGCACCACCCTCTCTTCTTCCCCTTCCTCTTTCCCAGACTTCGACCAAGCCAAACTTTACAGTCAGCAAACATCGCCTCCCTCTGGTTTTGAACATGGTAGTACCTTGGCCCAAAACCCTTTCCTTTTTCTTTCAAGCTGTCGAACTCTTGTGTGCTCTTCAGGACTCCTATAAGCTTTGACTTTTTGATCTTCCCAAGCAGGGCTAGGTCGTCTTCCTTCTTTACTCGCCGAGTATCTTGTACATGTGATAACACTTAACCGTTCTATTGTAATTATTTATTTGCAGTTATGGCACCTCCACTATGCTGTGTGCTCTTGAAGAACTGGAGCCATGACGTCATCCTCTTTGTATTGCCAGCCTCATAGTAGTTGGCATTTCATAAGTGTTTATTAAATTAATGAATAATGTCCACCTTGAATTTCCCATTACTAGTTTTCTACTGCTGCTGTAACAAATTACCAAGTTAGTGGCTTAAAACAACACAGATTTATCTGAAAGTTCTAGAGGTCAGAGGTCCTAAAATCAAGGTGTTGGCAGGGCTGCATTCCTTCTGGGCTCTAGGGAAAATCCTTGCCTTTGCCCTTTCCAGCTTGCAGAGGCCAGTTGGATTCCTTGGCTCCCAGCTCCCTCCTCCGTCTTCAAAACCAGCAGCGTAGCATCTTCCCATGTTTCTTTTCTCGCCCCCGCTTCCATTGTCCTCTTTTTCTCAGACTCCCTCTTGCCTCCCTCTTTCCCTCATAACCCTCGTGATTACATTGGACCCAACTGGGTAATCCAGTAAAATCTTCCTATTTTAAGATCCTTATCTTAATCACAGCCGTAAAGTCCTCTCTGCCAGGTTAGGCAACATTCTGGGAACTACGATGTGGATATCTTTGGGGAAGGGGGTAGCATGGCATTATTCTGTCTCCCACCTCTAAGAACACCGGAACTCATGCATTACAAAATTTATGTTTGACATATTAAAAATAATAACTTTACTAGGTCATAAAGTTGACCCTGATGTTAATTGTTAATAAAGGTTATATTATTTTGGTTAACTTCCTAGAATTAAGGAGGACTTGGTGGAGCAAGGTGGGGCAGGGGGGAGGCAATATGAATGTCCCAGGTTCTAAAAAAAAGGTATCTTAAGAGGTTTGAATTAATGTGTGTGGTTTTTTTTTTTTTAATATTTTATTTATTTATTTGACAGACAGCGAGAGCAGGAACACAAGCAGGGGGAGTGGGAGAAGGAGAAGCAGGCTTCCCGCTGAGCAGGGAGCCAGATGCGGGGCTCGATCCTAGGACCCTGGGATCATGACCTAAGCCGAAGGCAGACGCTTAACGACTGAGCCACCCAGGCGCCCCTAATGTGTGTTTTATTTATTGGGCTACAGTATCATTTCCTAGGCCTTAAAAATTATTTAAAAGTAGTTAATTAAAGTAGAAATCGGCCCAACTGTTTTCCCTTTCTACCCACAACATAACTATTAATTTCTCACAGCCTTCTTCATTGGAGAACCATAAAAACAATTAGTTAATATTTAAAGACTTTGTTATTATCGTTTGAAAGTTTCACTCACAGATGTGCTAACATTGGCCCTCCATGGGCCCTGTTGCTGGCTTGCATTAAAAGAGGGGCCCCCCGGGCTGCGAAGGGCTGACAGGCAGGGAGACCTCGGGTCAGATGAGCTTTTGTCTTGTCATCAGGAGTTTAGGCTAAATTTGGCAAGAGGACAGCATCCTTGTGTAAGAGGTAAATAACCAAATTAGGCAATAACGAGGCACCATGTAAGGTGTTTCCATTTGATGGTGTCAGTAATGTGCATATGTCAGAGAAAGCCCGAGTTGGCTGGAATGACATTTTGAGTACCTTAAGGGTTGACTAAAAATTTCTTTTTCCCTACCGTGAAATGTTTTCTTTGGAGACATGAAATAATGGGGAGAAAGAAAAATAATCACCAAATAGTATTATCCTGACTCTAGACTTTTCCTTTTCATTAGTTCCCATAGGAACTTGTCACAGACCTACAGCTGCTTCACCTCTTTTTATTATAACGGAATATTGAGGACCTGGACAGGGACTTTGTGACCTTGAAAAAGTCATTTAACATCTCTGAGCCTTAGCTTTTAAGTCTCTATAAATAATGTATAACTGGGGCGCCTGGGTGGCTCAGTTGGTTAAGCGACTGCCTTCGGCTCAGGTCATGATCCTGGAGTCCCGGGATCGAGTCCCACATCGGGCTCCCTGCTCAGCGGGGCGTCTGCTTCCCCCTCTGCCCTCTTCCCTCTAGTGCTCTCTGTCTCTCATTCTCTCTCTCTCTCAAATAAATAAATAAAATCTTTAAAAAAAAAAAAAATAATGTATAACTGATAAAGTATTCTTTTTTTGTTCCACTACCGGAGGTAAAACTCTCCTTTCATAGGGAAAATCCTTGCATAAGGATTATAAAAACTATTTCTTGTAGTTGTTTTACAGACTGGAGAGAGTGCTAGTGAATGCTTTTGTCTTCGGTGCCCATCTGTTGGAAATGTTGAAGGTGGAGTAGCAACTGGGCATTATATTATCTCCTGGAAGAGGTAAGTTATATCAGCCCTTTCTTTTTTTCCTTGTATGTGCTATTCTCATGCCTTTATTATTTGTCATTGTCATTTAATATTTGAAAGCTTCTTTCAGTCCTAGGGTGAAGACTAGAAGTCACGTGCTATCACTAACCATTTGTCAAAAACACAAAGATTAAAAAGGATCATTAAACTTTCATTTGTATTTGTCACAATTTGTGACCTTATATACTGATGAAATTTTAGCCAAATGAATTCTTATAACAGGACCATTAAAAACATTAGGAAAAATTTCTCTTACTTGCAGTCAGTAGGATTGTTTACATAGAAAACCCAAGTGAATCAACAAATTATTTGCATTATTAAGAGTTCCAGCAAGGTTGCTGGATATAACATTCAATATACAAAATCCAGTTGGCTTTCTATATCAGTAATAAACCTCCAGCAATGTACTTTTAAAATAGGTATCATTCAGATGACAACAATAATTATAAGGTAAGTAAGAGTATATCAGATAGAAAACATGTGTCACCATTATGGAGAAAATTATAAAACTTTTAAAACATTAAAGGAAGTTCTTAAATGGGGAAATATACAAAATGGTCTCGGGTAGGATTTGGATAGGTCTAATATTGTTTGTTCTATAGCACCAGTGCAGTTTCCTTCAAAATCCCAATAGCTTATTTTGGTTTGTTTTTGTAGAATCTGACACTCTTGATCATAAAGTTTCTATGGAAAGGCGAAACCTCAGAAATAGTCAAGATACTCCAGAAGAAAAGCTAGGCAAGGGTACTTGCTCTTCTAAATTCGCAGACTTACTGTAAAGCTACAGTAGTCGTTGCTATGGTATTGGCTTGGGGATTTGTAAATAAGCCAGTGGAAGAGAAGAGGGAGTCTAGAAATAGATCCACAGATCCACACATATGGAAATTATATTTTAGAGAGGTAACATTACAGAGCAGTGGGGAAAGGATGAACTGTTTTACAATTAGTGGTGAACAATTGGGTGTCCATGTGGGAAAAAATTGGATCTCTACAATGTACATAAAAATCACTTCCAGGTATCCTAAAGTTCTAATTGTGGAAAGCAAAACTTTATTACTTTTAGTAAAAAATAAGAGAATTGTTTAAGACTTTGGAATAGGGAGAGTTCCTTTAAACAAGACATAAATGTATAAGCCACTAAAATTGATGAATTTGATTTGTTACAATTAAATTTCTTAGTTCATTTAAAAATGCCATGTAGAAAGTGAAAAGACAAAATACAAATTGGGAAAAGCTATTTACAATATGTAAAACTGACAATGTATTAGAATTTATATCAAGAACTTCTACAAATCATAAGAAAAACAAGTCTCCTAACAGAAAGTTGAGCAAAATCCTGAGTATGCAGTGTAAGGGAAAGAGAAGAAGCCAATGGCTAGTAAACATAGGGAGAGAAGCTTGACCTCACTAGGAATCTGAGATTCCGATGTGCTCCCACTAATTTGGAAAAATAAAAAGATTTAACAATGCATGGTTTGTCAAAAGTTACTTTGGAAGACAATGCAGCAGGACCAGGTAAAATTGAAGATGTCTATACCCTATAGTCATAGAAAAGTCTTAAACATGCACACAAAGGATATATGTAAGAATGTTCATTGCACCTCTGATTATCATAGTCAGCAGTTAGAAACTAAATATCCATCAACAGGAAAATGGATAAATCGTGGCACAGTCATACAATGGAATGTTGTGTTACCAGTGAAAACGAATTAACCAGAGCTATGCCTGGTAACTTAATAGTAAGTGAACAAAGCAACTGCAGATATTCAGAATATGAACAAATTGCATGTATATAATATTGGAAAACATGTGAAACACTGTGTACTTCTTAGGGCTACATACATAATTTGGAAAAGTGTAAAGAAACGCATAGCAATGATAGATACCAAATTCAGGATAGTAGTTACTTCTGGGGAGTGCAAGCAGGAAGGGGTACGTGGGAAGATTCAGCTATATTGTTATGTTTTCTTAGGCTGGGAGGTAGATACGTGATATTTTATGTGTTATTTTCTTAGCATGACTCCGTGTTTTTTTTCATAAATTTTAGAACAGTGGGTAAGATAATATTAAAAATGAGAACGGAAAAATAATGTAGTTTTGTTTTTAAAAAACTTTCTTTTCCCCACTTCTGAATTTACTAAACATTGAAGTTCAGTTTAATTTATGTTTCTAGGAATTAAAGTGGTATTGTGAAGGCGCTGCTGCTTAATTATGCCCTCATGCCGCTGTAGTACCAGAGAGACGTATTTCTTAGTGATCAAGGGTTAGATGGGTTTTCCTGGTGCTTCTGCTGTATGATAACTTGCACAGAGTGTTGGCTGTTCTGCCTCTAGTTACAGACTCTCCCCAAGGGCTCTCCTTGGTCAGGTAGCAGCCAGCTGGCCCTGTAGTTCCCATTCTAACTGTAACAGAGGGAAAGATACTGACAGTTTCCTAGTGGTGCGCACCTTTTCTCGGTACTGCTGGAATGGCACTCTGTTGATTGATTATAACGTATTTTTAGTTCCTCGGTTTCTACTGTGTACTTCTAGAGTCATTGTAGTGGTCCGCTTGCAAGTGGTCCCTGCTCAGCTGTGAGCCGGCTGCAGGGTGAGAAGGAGGTCTCTGTCACAGTGCCGGTCGCCGCGCGGCCACCCACACTGAGAGCCTTTTGCTACCAAACACCGTGTTCGGTGGTGCGCCCCCTGGCGTGCTCGATTCACCCTCCGCCACTGGGGCCACGCGGCAGCCGTGGGTTATGGCATTTGTGGATTGGAAACGTTCAAACCACAAGCAGGATTCCAAAAGCTTTTCACGAAACAACTTCCATTAGTGAAGTTCTAGAAAATGTAGAAGTAATTTCTGTTTCCTTTGGAACACGTTGGTGCACATACACATTTCCTGTTTTTAACTTTTCGCGGGAAGCCTGGGTTTGAAAGCTGCCCTTTTCTGCCGCAGGACCTCAGCCGTGGGGAATGTCCCTGTCATCAGTACTGCCATCACTCTGCCACACGTGATCGTAGAAAACATTCCTCTCCACGTGAACGCAGGTAACGGCATCAGATTGTACTTGAGGAAAAGAATCCAGGAAGAATACCTATTTTAGCTTCTAAGGTTTAAAAAATTCTATTGTAAAAAATGCCCAGCATTTACAGAAGTAGATTCTGATCAGTCCTGTTTCATCTGTACCTCTGCATATGCCTCCGACTCCCCTTATTTTAAAGCAGATCCCAGCTATTATTTCATCTATAAATATTTCTGTCTGCATCTTTAATGTTAGTGGTTATTTTTCTAAACATAACACAATTCTGTTATCATCACTGACCCTCTCCCCCTCATACTGTTTCTCTCTCTTGCTCTCAAATAACTAAATACATACATAAATAAAATCTTTAAAAATTAGGAATAATTTCTTAATATTATCAAATTCCAGTGTCGCAATTTCCCTGGTCGACTCTGAAGGTTCTTTAGATTGTTTTAAGGTCTCACGTTGCAGCTGATGGATGTCTCGTACTTTTGAAATCTATGCTCGGGAAGACCCTCCTCTCTACTCCATCACGTCCTTCACCACCACTGCCTGCCCCTCTTCCCTGCTGTTCACCTGTTAAAGAAATGGAGTCGGGTGTCCTGTAGAGCTTCCCATAGTCTGGATTTTGCTGATTGCGTTGTAATCATTTTTGAGGGTCCCTGGGAGTTGGTGGTGAGATCTATAGTCTTGATCAGATTCAGGTTCAAGTTTTTGGCAAGAATACTTCATAGCTAATGGTGTGTGCTCCCATCAGGAGGCACGTGATGCCTATCATTCCTTCTTGAACCGTGATGGATATTTAGGGAAATGTTTTATAGACTTGAAAAATTCCTAAAATATAATTCACCTCCTGATAGCCACGACTCTTTCTAGGTCAATCAGCTTTAGAAGGAGACTTGATTCTTTTGGGCCTGTTTTATCATAGTCCCATGGGCTGTTGTCCAATCAAAGAATTTTCTTATTTAGCGAGAGTGAGTATTATCACTAATTTAAATAATCCTATGTCTACGGGATGAGATTCATTTACAAAAAGAACTCATAAATGGTGAACTATTTTTTTAACCAAAAGAAATGTGGCCTCTTTCTCTGCAGATCTGCCATCATTTGGGCGTGTCAGAGAATCCTTACCTGTCAAGTATCACCTACAGAATAAGACTAACTTAGTTCAAGATGTAGAGATTTCTGTGGAGCCCAGTGATGCCTTCATGTTCTCAGGTCTTAAACAGGTATAGGTCATATCTCATTGGGTTGCTTATGTAGATAGAGAAGTGTGGCCAGGAAATGGAGAGCTATATATAAGTTCTTACAAACGAACTGATAAGGCTGATTGTGGTCCCTATTATTTTGATAGGAAATTTTTAGCCACTTTTAGTATATGTGCTGCCAAAGTGAGCACTTTTAGCTACTTTTAAAGATTAAGTATAATTCATATAGAGGTGGATTAAGTGGGTAACCCTTTTCACATTGAGATCATACGTGTAAGTTCTTTCTTTTTGTAAAACAAGAATTTACAAATCCTTGGACTGTAATAGGATTCCTGAAAATTTTAGATTTCCCTTTTATTACTACTGAGTGTATGTGTGGGTGTGTGAGTGTGTGTATTTGTGTCTTTTAACTGGAGGCCTAGAGGCCTTACTACCCATATTAAAAGCCTGATTCTCTGGGGCGCCTGGCTGGCTCAGTCAGAAGAGCATGCATCTCTTGATCTTGGGGTCATGAGTTCAAGCCCCATGTTGGGTGTGGAGCCTACTTAGAAAAAAAAAAAAAAAAGCCTGATTTCTCTTCTGAACGATCAGTGAACCTTTTTAGAGATTTTTGATCTTGCACAGAATTTACTCATCTTTGGCACATTTAGACACGATTTTATGTTTAAAATAAAAAATCGTTCAGGTGTTTTGATTCACTCATTCAAATCAGAGGTGGAAAAGTTCCTCACGTTTTTGAATGGAACATACACTTTCAGGCAAAACCGTATTTCAGTGAGAATTCTGTCTTCTACTGTCAAAGTGGGTAACAGACACCACTCAATAGTCAGTAAATACTTTTCATTAACGAGGAAATAACTAGAAGAACAAATGTGTCCTAATACTCAGAAGTGTCTACCCTGACTAGTCATCTGTGCTGTACATATTCTGAATGCTATGTTTGTTGTTAAATGTAAAATAGAATTATATATGAAACATACTGTAAGTCCATTCACTAATTTAAGTTTATAACATAGAATACATATCATATTAGCTATTATATATTGGTACACGACATATATTATCTTTGACACATGAACATACTATATGTACTCATTTGCAAATGAGGAAGCTTCTCTAGAGTGTCCTGATCTTTTTCACATATTGATTTATAAAAATATATGATGACAAACATCTTTTTGTCCCCTGACATCATTTACCTCGCCACAAAGATCCCCTAAAAGAAAACACCGGAAACAACTAGTTTGTCTTATGTTGACGTAATGTATACAAAGATACCTTTCAACCAGTTATCTCATGACATACCGTGACTGTAAAAAATCTACCTGGTCTCAGACACAGAAAATCTTGATCCACGTTGTGTTCCCCTTTTTAAGCTGGTGCAAGTTGCCGTTTAGATCTTGGTAGAAATCACGCACATTTTTTTAATGCATTTATTATCTGTGTAGTCCCCGTGTCATACTGATTCAGCCCTGTATTTTAGAATCTGTCTGGAAGGTGGAATTAGGAGAGAGAGAACATTTCACCAGAAAGATTTGGGTGTCCAGTCACTTGTGAATAATTAAGGGGTGACACCGTGAAGATGCTGTAAGCGTGTACATTTGATTGTCTTTCTCTACAACTTGTTATGCTATAGATTCGATTACGGATCCTCCCTGGCACCGAACAGGAAATGTTATATAATTTCTACCCTCTGATGGCTGGATACCAGCAACTGCCGTCTCTCAACGTCAACCTGCTTAGATTTCCTCACTTCACAAATCAACTGCTCAGGCGTTTTATACCTACCAGTATTTTTGTAAAGGTAAGGCTTAGAACTTGTCTGCTTTTTAAGTCTCCTGTCTTGAAAACAAACCAGAGGTACTTCTTTCACATAAGCTTCACTAAACAGTATTTTGAGACTGATAGCTTTGATTGTTCTGATATGAGTTTGGCAGTATTGCTGTTCCATTTCTGTAAAGTTGCTATTATTTCACAGAATCTAATTTCAAAGGTTTTCATTCCCTTAGGTGGATAATGATTTACCTTCGCAGGATCCTTTGAGGTGTTTTTTCTTTGGCTTAGTAAAGTATGTTTTTACATTGTAGTTAGTTTGTAACTAGCTTTTAGTCAAAATGGATCAGCTTTCTAAACATGGTCCTTGAATGTTCCTAATTCTCTGTGTTAATACTGGACTGGGGCCTTTTCTGAAAATGATCCTGTGTCGGAAGCTGTACTCGGGTTGAATGTTTTGATGTTTTACACGGGGACCATGTCCAGGTTCCTGGGGTAAAGGAATGTGTAGGATGGTCATGGTCGGTGTGGGGGAGAGCGAACCGGGCTGCGCGGGAGGTTCATTCAGCACAGCGCTCACCTCCACTGAAGCTGTTCTCGCTGCCTAACATTAAGGCTTCCCTCCAGCTGGTTGTGGGTTCCTCTAACTCAGGTATACGTGGATATATATGCGTCCTGTGCACCGTCTTCTGTTTTAACTTTATACTCACTTTTGGAAGGACATGTCACATTGCTTCCTCTTGCCTCTTTTGTGTCTGTCTTATTCAAGTTTGGAGGAACTGTCCCTTCTTTACATAATCTGGGATGGGGTAAATGATAAATTAGTCTGTGTTAATGTATCCTTTATAATCTTCCTAGCTTTTATCTTTCCATCTGCAAAACAATAATTTATTAACGTTTCCAAGCACCATACTTGTAAATTGTAAAAGAAAAATCTCATACTTACAGATCTCCTGTGTTTAAACAGTGGCTTTTTAAAAAGACTTATTTTTTTTTTAGAGCAGTTTTAAGTTCATAGTAAAATTGAGAGGAAAGTACAGAGATGTCCCACATAACCTCTGCCCACCCCAACAGCAGTTTATTTTTATTTTTTAATATTTTTAATTTTTAATTTTTATTTTTTTTAAAGATTTTATTTATTTATTTGAGAGAGAGAATGAGAGAGAGAGAGCATGAGAGAGGGGAGGGTCAGAGGGAGAAGCAGACTCCCTGCCGAGCAGGGAGCCCCATGCGGGACTCGATCCTGGGACTCCAGGATCATGACCCGAGCCGAAGGCAGTCGCTTAACCAACTGAGCCACCCAGGCGCCCAATATTTTAAATTTTTAATTTAATTTAATTTTTTAAATTTTTTAAAAAGATTCTATTTGTTAGAGAGAGAGTGCGTGCACACAAGCAGGGGGTGGGAGAAGGGCCAGAGGGAGAAGCAGACTCCCCGCTGAGCAGGGAGCCCAACTTGGGGCTCGATCCTGGGATCATGACCTGAGCCGAAGGCAGACGCTTAACCCACTGAGCCACCCAGGTGCCCCAGCCGTGGCTTTTTAAACATTTCCACCTGTTCACATTCACAAGCCACGTCTGTTGCTGTTCCTCCTGTCATGTCTGAGGTCACCCTGCAGGGGAAAAGTCTTAAGACCCGGGTGGGGAGCAGTGGCAGCATGGGTGACCTTCTGAAGCGTGCTATTCCCAAATTCAGAAGTACAGCTTTAGTTAGCGTGGGAGTAGGTGTCCGCATAGACAGAGCTGCACAAACATCGCCTGTTTGAGATGTGAGAGTTGATCATTTTGGGGAATCAGGATTTCGGGTCCGCCGATGAATCTCTTTCATTCCTTTCCCTGTAGGGCTCGGTACACCCAACCTAATCCCAGCTCGTGCTAGGTCAGTCTTCTGACGTTCTTCCACAGTAAACCTCTTCTGGGTAGTGCTTAAATCCATTAGGAAAGGTTCCAGGAAAATAAACATTTGTAAGTTTTAGCATAGCTTGCATGTCCTTTCCTAACTGCCATGCTCTTTTTTCTAAATACAAGTACTACCTTCTAGTAACTTGACTGCTGCCGAAAAAGTTGGCTGGGATCCTCAGAGCCGGCTCCTTTATCAGCTGGGAAATCTTAGAGTGACAGTTGTTTGACCTGTCACGCTAAGGACGGTGACTGAGGATTACCCTTTTCCCACTTAGTGAAGTCTTACTGACTCAAGTTGTACATCCCTTCACACCTTTACTAAACTCTAGAGCTGTGCTATTCCAGTACGATAGCCACTACTCATGTGAGCCCTACTGAGATGTAAATTACAATTAGTTAGAATTTAATTTAAGAGTAAGTTAGTTGCACTAGCCGCACTTGAAGTGCCCAGTAAATCAGTGTGACAGGTGGCTCCCATGTTGGACAGCACTAACTAGCGCTTTTCCATCGTCACAGAAAGTTCTTTTGGACAGTGCTGCCCTACTTCAAGGCTGGATTAATATTTTTATTCCTTTGAAAAGTAGATTCCAGTTTTCTAATTGCATGATGTTCTTGTCTTCTGTCCCTGTTTGTAAAGCTGTGTTTGGTAAGGATATATATAATCAGGTTGAGCCATTACTCCGTTTCTTTTTTTTTTTTTTAAGATTTTATTTTATTTATTAGAGAGAGAGAGAGCACAAGCAGGGAGAGGGGCAGAGGAAGAGGGAAAAGCAGACTCCCCGCTGAGCAGGGAGCCAGATGTGGGGCTCGGTCTCAGGACCCGGGGATCATGACCTGAGCCGAAGGCAGACGCTGAACCGACTGAGCCACGCAGGTGCCCCCATTATTCCGTTTCTGAAACTGAACACCCTCTATCAGTACTAAAGATTATGTGAAGTACAAAAGACCAAGTACCTGTTCTTTAGTTCATTCCGTTCCTGCCTTGAATGTCAGAGGCCTAACTTACACACGTATGCATGCATACACACACACACGTATATGTATGTACACACACATACACACTCACACACATACAGGCGTAAAACGTCCTGAAAGCAGGAGTGCTCCCTCCCTGTCTCAGGGAGTCTCACCCGAACCATTCTGCTTCAAGCCCAGCCAGTGGCTTTTGGTGATGATGATGTAACACTGTTCTATTTCATGTCCTGAAGACCATCTCATGCTTTTCCCACAAAGGTCTGCTAATGTACATCTGCTTAGTAAGATTATTTGCAAGAATTTCATTTTTTCAGTTCCTTGATGACTCCCTGAGGTATTGCTAACCTGTCAGAAGTTTTACTCCTAAGCACAGTCACGATAACTTTTATTCATTCGTAGCCTTTACTCTTGTGATATGATGTTTTAAGTTTTTTTTCAGTGACCTTAGGGAAAGGGAAATTTTTGTTTTTATCTGCTGCTTCCATCCTTATAGTGTTTATTGTTAGATATTCTAGTTCATTGTGAATTGCTCTTTCTTACAAACAGGAGATTGGGAGACCTTGAATCCCCAAGGAACTTGTCTATTAGCTCAGGTTTGTGGCCTTCTTCAAGCGTGGGATGCAGGAGGGCCCTGAGCAAGAGAGAAAATAAAACTATCCCTGAAGCAGGAATGGCAAATGGGTTCCCTTTCACACGCTCCCGGCGCGCGATCAGTAGCTGCTCGGACCCAGGGTGGAGAGAATTAGTGACTAGTGTAAATGAGGCGGATTCAGCCAGTGGAGGTATGCGGTTGTCTGGCAGTGTCGGTGTCTGGGGGCAGAGGGGACAGGGGCAGCACCTTGGCCCTGCAGCTTGCCCCCCCACCCCCCAGGTTCAAGTGAAGCGAGAAGGTGGGGTGAAAGAAGGAGAGAAACAACTGTGATTTTGATACTTATACACGTTTATTCCATTTTATGAAACAGTTCCAAGAATTTCAAAATCTTTTCAATTAATAGAGCTTTTGTTGTTACTGTCTTATAAACCCATCTTTTTTTTTTTTTTTTTTTAAGATTTTATTTATTTATTTGAGAGAGAGAGAATGAGAGAGAGCAAGCACATGAGAGGGGGGAGGGTCAGAGGGAGAAGCAGACTCCCCACCGAGCAGGGAGCCCAATGCGGGACTCGATCCAGGGACTCCAGGATCATGACCTGAGCCGAAGGCAGTCGCTTAACCAACTGAGCCACCCAGGCGCCCTTAAAAACCCATCTTGTTTCCCCTCTTTCAAGCCACAGGGCCGGCTCGTGGATGATACCTCTATTGCTGCCGCATGAAGTTCAAGACTGGCCCTCGGCTGTTCTTACAGAGAAGGTGGACGGAGCTATAGAAGTTTTTCATTGTGAACTGTAGCTTTGATCATGGTAAAAGTTAATCTTTTCTATTTTTTAATGGATGTTATACCAACTCTTCAGAGGAACTCATGCTTAAAATATTAGGAAAATCTATCCTCTCTTATAGTTTCACTAATAAATATTTGAAATCGCTCAGTGTGACATGGTAGGATGTCTGACCATTGTTATTGTTGGAAGTCGTTTTATGAATAGTAGGTTCTTAAAGTAAGTGATTCGCATGTGCAGTATCAGAGGAAAAGGGAGCCTCCCAAACAGGACTGGCCATGGGGAGGAAAGTGCACCTAAGCTGCCCCAGGGAAGTTCCGAATCCCAGTGTGTCACTTTCAGAGTTGGCTGAACCAGAGATCAGCCCATCCTCGTACATTGAATTGAGTGCTCAGAATCCATGCATCCCAACTCGTAAGCAGTTGTGTGACTGATCCAGAAGATTTCCAGAAAGTTTTAATCAAAGCAATTTAATGTGTCTAAAAAAATCTCTGCTTAGTGTCAAAACATGTGAAGGAGGTTCAGTTTGCAGCCAAAACGTGGATCATTTATGAAGCAGGTTTGTATTTCTAAGTGTGTTGACAGATCTTCGTCTCTAAGAATCCAAGCTACAGGGAGGTGATTATAAGCTTAATTTCTTAAACTAAAAGTTTTGGAAAAGGATGCAAGTTCTAAATGAGAGCTTTTAGTTATATTGTGCTGTTTCAAAAGGAACTATTTAAAACTCTTGGAAATTCATGTAAATAAAAATCATGTTGTGATAATTTTCTTCTGTTAAAACATCTTAATTTAAAGCTTACCAGATTTCATGGAAAATTTTATTATTTAAAAGTGTAGGAGTTGTAAAAAGGAAATAGTGATGTAAATAAATACGTTCTCTTTCAAGGACACTTATGCGTATCTTTCATTTATTTTGAACTTGTTTGATTTCAGCTTCACAAAGCCGCTTTTACTAAGAATACTGTTGTATGAGGTCTAGGGAGAGCATAGGATTGGAAATTGGGAGATCTGCATTCTAGAACAGGCTCTCCTAGCCTTCGGGGAGACTTGGACAGTGGAACGGGCTCTCTGTCTCAGGAGGACACAGGTTCCCTTCATTCTCGGCTTTTCAGGTAGAGACCACAGGAGCTTGTCTCCACAGTCAGATTGTCCAGGATCAGATCCCAGCTCTGCTGCTTGCTGGGGACGTGCTGTTCAAGTTACCCACCCTCTGCATATCTCAGTCTTCTTGTCTGTAAGGTGTAGATAATGGTAATACCCGTCTCCTAGCCTTATTAGGAGGATAATAACAATACAGGAGAAGAGCTTGGGAACAGCGGCTGACCCACAGTAGTGCTCAACCAGGGACATCTGTATTATTATTATTGTTATTATTATTATTATTATTTTTAATGGGAAGGCTGAAAAGAATATGCCTGCATCTACTGGAGGGTCTGTGTTACCAGAATGTGTCAGTGTTTGTATAGTTGAGTACATACATGAGTACAGATATGTGTATATGTGTAAATGTCTAAAACTGAAACAAGATCATGAAATACTTACATATGCTCATATGCTCATATATTTTATATCCTCTTCTGTTTTGTTACAAAACATCCCTAGTGTAACCTACCAAACTGACTTCCTGACCCACTAATGGGATATAATCTGCAGCTTGAAAAATTCACAGGTTCCTTTGAATGTGAAGATGGTCTGGTGCAGGGCTTATGTAATAAAGATCTCAGATGTTCACACTGCCATCGTCAAACATGAAGTAGGTGTTAGAATGAATCAATCACTGGCATGCACCTTAAAATTATTAGCATTGACGTCCGTGTGGTCTGTGTAACTCTGCTACTCTAAATACACCAAATAAATAGCTCTGTGCTTTCCCTTGATCATCCTCAGAGTTGGCAATAGAATATCCCTTTCCCAACTGGGACTTCTCCCATATCATGAATTCTACTGTGAATATATTCTGTTTTCTTATTTTTAAATTGAAAATTTTAATTCAAAAATACATGAAATCGGGCGCCTGGGTGGCTCAGTCGTTAAGCGTCTGCCTTCGGCTCAGGGCATGATCCCAGGGTCCTGGGATCGAGTCCCACATCGGGCTCCTTGCTCGGCAGGAAGCCTGCTTCTCCCTCTCCCACTCCCCCTGCTTGTGTTCCTGCTCTCGCTCTCTCTCTCTCTGTCAAATAAATAAATAAAAATCTTTAAAAAAAAACCCAAAAAACAAAAATACATGAAATCATCATCTTCCCTGGGTCCAACAAATCAAAACTGTCACCGTGTTGCAGGAGCTGTTAATGAACTCAGGTTACAGGTGTTGGGGAGAACCTCCCGGCCTTTCCCTTCCTGCCTCCGGGCCATCAGCCACCGTCATTGTCCACATGAAAGTCTCTTACCTTCTGTATTTTACTGCATGCCATCTGGTTCTCAATATTGCTCTCTACCAGCCTAACACACCACTCGGGGATACGTTTTTAATAAAGCATTATAAATTTGGGGGAGGGATACACTGAAGTTTGACCTCCTGTATCATGAAGGTAAGCACTCGATAATCAGAGATGAGATTATCGAGTGTCAAGTGTGAGGAAGAGGAGGATGATAATATCTAGGGGAGAAAAAATTCTTAATTTGCCTAATTTTGTATTTTACGGTCCTAAAAGTTATATTTGCAATTTCAACTCCGTTTTCTTCATAAAGTCTTAGGTTCCTTATCCTTGAATTCTTTAAAAGGTTTTATGGAGCATGACTCCTAGAGTGGTTTTTTTAAAAAATGTTTTCCATGTTACTTGAAGGATTCTTTTGTTTTAATTCAGTCCTTTCTCTTACGGCCCATATTATATCTCCACCCAGAATATAAAACGTCTTCCAGTCGATACGGTCCCTGATAATAGCTATTAAGAATTCTGAGTTGGGATTCCCACGTTGGCACTGTAATGAGTGACAGGCTGCTTTTCAGTGGAAAAGTCAGGCTTACCCTTCTAATGGGGAGGGCTCATGTCCCAGCAAATACCTTTCTGAAGCTCCCCCTCTTGACCTAAAACCCCTGAAAAGGCACCTTAAGTGTCCCAACTCCTAGTGTAGAAAATACTTAGGGATGAGTTGTATTAATGGTACAGTAAATACATAGCTGTGACTATAATTTTCAAGAAGCAGTGATGTGCAGCATTAGTGATGAGAGAGTGTTAAATGAGTACGTGACACCAGATAGGGATGTGCACTTTCTCTTGCCCCCCTCCCCTTTTTCTCATGCTGTAAATCCTCTTTAACTGAAGTGTTATGAATGGATGCTAAGTTAAAAATCATGGATCCTGTGCATTAAGATATATAAGAAAACAAATTCACATTTTATTTTATTATCCTGGCATTTCAGATGCCTTTTTTTTTCATGCATATGGATTTGTTTTGAAACATTTTTCACAAATGATACTCATGCCATCCTTTGGTGAGCTCCAAAAATATCTTCCTTTTATTTTAGCAAACAATGCCATTCTCAGACACATCTGAGCCCCATAAGACTCCCTAAATGAGTATAAAATCCCATGTTTTCGTGAAAAATAAATTCAGTGTTTAATTATACTCAGGTTTTCTCCAAAGATCCCATTTGTGAGAAACTTTCTCTTCCACTCAATTTCCTCATGCCTGTGTCTGCTTTCTGAAGCATGTTTTACCAGACAGGGAAGTAGAAGCGAAGTCAAAGCATTTTTAAAAAATTCTATTTTCTCTCCAATTACTGAAAGAACTCCTAGCAACGTAGAAGTTTATTTTTTATTTATGTAATTGCAACCCTTATTCAAGGTATCAGCATGCGTGGCAAATGGGATCTTGCAAATATTATCTTTATTAGGTTGGGCAAGATTTCTAAACTATGTGTGTTTCCCAAGTGATGATTGCCAACATTTATTCAGTGCTGTCATGTGCCAGTGATGTTCTTACCTTACCTCTTTAATACCCCCAATAGCCTAATGTGTAGGAAACATTTTAAAGATGTGTAAACTGAGGCACAGAGAGCCAGTGGTCTGGTTTTCTCTTGCTGCAGAACAGATCACCCCAATAGTTGACGGTTTAAAACAACAGTCATGATCTTTCACGGTCATAGTGGGTCAGGGATTCGGGAGGGGCGTGGCTGTGCATTTCTGGCTTGGGGTCACTCAGGCGATTGTGGTCCGACCATAACCGGTTAGAATAGGCGGGAATGGAACCAGGAGCTGAAGCGGGCGGGGGGCTAGCTGGGAGTCTGTGCTCATCGAGTCTCGGGACCTTTCCAGGGGTCTGGGGGCTCCAGCGTGAGGGCCCCAGGCAGCAAGGTGGAAACCACCCTGCCTTTTGTGACCTCACCTGGGCTACCACGTAACAGCACTTCCACTGTGGCCACAAGCCCACCCGGCTTCAAGAGGAGGGAACATAAACTCCACCTCCAGATGGCGAAATGGGAAGAACACTGTGGGACAGGAGAAACTGCCACTGGCTCCGGAACATACAGTCTGTCATACCAGCGATACCGCAAGTGGGGGCAGAGCTGGCATTCAAGTCCAGGCACTGCACGCGGCCACCATTCTAACGCTGCAGGTGCTTGGTCCTAAATAATGAGTCTTGGGCTGAGCATGTTTTTGATGACTGAGGCATTGTGCATTCTGTGAGTTAAGACCTATGTTCTTTTTTTTTTTTTTTAAGACTTTATTCATTTATTTGACAGCACAAGCAGGGGGAGCAGGAGAGGGAGAAGCAGGCTCCCCCCTGAGCAGGGAGGCCAACACGGGACTTGATCCCAGGACCCCAGGAGCATGACCTGAGCCAAAGACAGACGCTTAACCCATTGAGCCACCCAGGTGCCCCAAGACCTATGTTCTTAAGTCTATGGCAATAAAGCAGCTGCCCTTACTCACACATTTGAATTCCAAGTGTTTCCTGACCACGTACCATGGGCCAGTTTCCGTGCTGGTTGCTAAAGCCATAAAGGACACCCCATTCTTGCAGACGAACGGGGGAAAATGCCATTGCAAATAAATTCCACTACAAGGTGATAAATGCAGAAGTGGGTGTAAGACTGGTGAACTGATGGGTGTCTGGGATTTGTTTTAAAATGTTCCGGGGGGGGAGGTGGGTGGTGGAAAGAAACAAAACTAGGTCAGAGAGAAATGGATGAAATAAGATTTGAAAAGTGCTGGTAATTGCTAAAGGTGGGTAAAGGGGTGCCTGGGGGGCCCATTTCTTTCTATTTTTGGATATGTCTGAAAATGCACGTGATTAAAGAAATACTAAAAAAACAAGGGAGAAAGGAACCACAGTGGAGGTGAGCATAAGGTGGAGGTGAGGAAGCTGCAGGGAGGCCAGGGCTCCTCCAGGAGCAACATCGGAGTTGCTTTCATATTTGTAATAAAATGATTGTGCTTCTCTTGTATGGAAATGCATTTCCATTATCCTTGAACAGATACTGTTAGGTGAGTGAGTTTGGGAGGACATATAAAAGTTGGTAAAATAAAGCAGGGAAGAGCTTTGTAGGTGATGAAGGGTATGCTGGCTGGCATCCACTCCTCCCAGCACCGTGGCATGCCAAGTGCTTTGAGCGTAGGCTTGTCAGCTATTGAGTCAGCTAGCGACGTTTTCCTACCTGCGAGGTTCACATTCAGTGATAAGAGAATTGGAGGGGAGAGAATGAAACTCACCACTGCTCCTGGGGAACAGGGCTTTTTCCATTGGCATTCAAGGACTTCGGGGATGAAGCTTGTCTTCTTTTCAGTTTTAAAATGCTCATCAGATTGAAGAACTGTATCGTTTGAAAACTGATCTGGGTGATCATCAACAACCATTGCCTCAGCAAAGGACTGAATCTCACGTGCCAAATTTAACTGGAAGGAATAAGCAGCTCTATCTTCAAGATGAAATATGGAATTATTTAAATACAAGATGGGAGGAGCTCTGTGATAGCCCATGTTTATCAGAGGTGATCAGGAACCCCAGGTACTCAGACGACATTTACAATATTTTCTTCACTTCTCATTACCCTCCCTTTATTTCATCTTCTTTATCATGAAAATAACCAAACAGGGCGCCTGGGTGGCTCAGTTGGTTAAGCGACTGCCTTCGGCTCAGGTCATGATCCCGGAGTCCCAGGATCGAGTCCCACATCGGGCTCCCTGCTCAGCGGGGAGTCTGCTTCTCCCTCTGACCCTCTCTCCTCTCATGCTCTCTCTTAAATAAAAATCTTTAGAAAAAAAAGAAAAGAAAATAACCAAACATCCACAAAAATAGAGGCTATAACACACTTCCATGCTTGTACTCAGCTTCAATCCCTATCAATACTTGGCTATGTACTTTTAATTCTCTTAGATAATTTCACCCAGAAATAAAAAGACTTTTTTAAAAAACCGCAATGCGTTATTACATCTAAAAAATTACCAAAAATTCCCTATGATTGTCTAATACACAATACGTATTCAATTTTCCCTGACTGACCAAGAAGTCTTTTTATAGTTTAATCAGCATCCTAACGAGGTCCTCCATTATGTTACATCTCTTCACTAACCTATAATGTTATTCAAGAACTTTGGTTTTTGTTTTGGTTTGTCCTCTCCTTCCCCCTCTATTCTATGTAAAAATCTTCTAAATGGAAAGCTGGAAGACAGGAATGTCAGGTTGGTGTGATGGCTTTATGACATTTTTGGTAGCAGCTTTCATCTTCTCTAAAGGAGACCCAGCACCCTCCATCTGAATAGAGGGATATTTGTGCCTATGTTCACCTGTTTAAAGTTTCTGCTTTGAAGAATAAAGTTTACAAGGAATCTTCAGCTGTATGGATAAAATCAGTGAGATAACTTCAAACTGACACTGATATCAGACATTCGTTCCTGAGAACCTTTTTCAACCATACACTTAAAATCAGCATTATAGATGTTCTAAATGATGACCTTGGGAAATTAGCGTGTGAGCCTGACACGGAAGAAATTGTTTAATGAATGTATTTCATACTGATTATTTAAAAACAAGTAATCATTACATGATGGATCTTTCACCACACACACCCACACATGCACACACATACCATCAGAAACTGCTAAAAAATTATTCAGAACACTTGTTAAATAAAGACAGTAAGGCAGCCTTTATTCAAGAGGGGCTACTGCAATGGGGCTTTGTAGGGGAAAGAGGTTGGACTCAAGGAAGTTGGACTCTTAATAAGGACAAATGGGGATGTACGGGCAAGGCACAGGGTGGGGGTCAGTGGATGGAAAATCGCCAAGAAGTAAGGGTGAGGGGGATTCTTGCTAGACCAAATCCACAGAATTCTGCAGGCAGCCCAGGGGATCAGATACCAGGGGGAGGATTTCCCCTAAACTGATTTAGCAGCATTCTTGCTCAAACAGGATTCTCCGAGGTCAGAGAGAAGCCCAGGGGCAGACCTAGAGTGCTCACAAGAGCCAGAAGAAGGTTTGGCCAGAGCACAGTCTTTGTCGATGCACACTTGCTTACAACTACTTCCCACCAAATGTTAATTTCAGGTTAAGAATACCCCCACCCGTCCAACAGTGAAGTGTTTACTGTTCTTAAAGGTTGAGCGCACTGGGTAAGCAGAACCCTTCTTTTCAAGCGTTGCTTCCCCCGCCTCACAGAAAATTAAACCAGGGTTGCCCCTTCCCAGAGAGGTTCGCCGGGTAAAGCTCTTGCATTAATAAGCCTGTGACCCGTGGGACCACTCATTCCAAGTTCCGCGGAGCATAAAGAAACTTCCAAAGTGGTCAGACAGGCTGGGTGACTTCAGGACAATGAGCCTTTCTGCTCTAAAATCGGAACCCAGCTGCGACGAACGCAGGTTTCCGGGCACTTAGCGGACCCGAGCTGCGGACTCCGTGCAGGCGGACCGCATCCATGGGCCGCGGGTGCAGTCGTTCCCGCCTGCTCCCCGCCGCGCACGCGCCGCCCCCCCCCCCCCGCCGCGCACGCGCACGCGCGGTCCAGGTGTGGTCTTCACGTTCCCGCCGCCGATGCCCGCTTCCGTCCGAAAGACTGTGCAGCAACTGGCAGCGAGCGGCAGCAAGCCCCCCGCCCCCCGCTGCGATTCCGAAGCATAGCGCAGAATGCCTTCTAAGGATTTTGCAAAGCCCACCTAGGAGGTGAAGCGGTGTTAAGTCGACCTTTTCTTTGCAGGGGGCGGCAGGGTCCGGAAAGAGAAAGGACGTGCCCGGCTTAGACTGCCCCCCCCCCCCCCCCCCCCCCCCGCTCCCGGCACACACACGCCGCCTCGCCCGCCCCGGGTGCTCACCCCCACCTCAGAAGTCCAGTGGGAGAAAAGTGGAGAAACTCCGCTTTCCAGGGCCCAGCGACTAGTGTCTGAAAGGGAGGCCTGGGGATGAGCGCAGCAAGGCGGCCGCAAGGCCTCCGGGGCTGACTCAGGTGGGTGCTTCGGGGATTTCTGCTCCTCGCTGCCCAGGCCAAGCGCTGCCCCCCAGGCCTCCTTCATCCTTCCCGTCTGTTTGGTTTGGCAGATGTGCGGAAACCCCCGTGACCCCGGGCGCCCAGCCCAGCGCGGCCGGAGCCTCGACAGACAAATCCTTCTTTGTGAGAAGGGCCCGCCTCCCTGGTGAAACCACCTGTACTCCGGATATATAGGTCTGGTCCTAGAGAAATAGTTAATCGGGAAATGGCCACTCGATATTGTCGAGGAAGAAAGCAAGTTACGAAACAGCACGTGTGATACGAACTTGCTTGAGAGGACAAAACCAACACTAGGCACACATACCCTGAGGTTTCGAAACGACCAGAAGTATACACCCCAGACTATATTTTTGGATTACTGGATTATAGGTGATTTTCATTTTCTTTATTTTATTAATCTGTTTTAAGTGTTTTCAACAGTAAATGGCTTTTTCTTCTAACGAGAATAAATGATAAATGTTATTTTTAAAAGGAAAGTATCACAGCCACCAGTGGGAAGAGAGTCAGTGGATGGATCCTGGGCATGACCTTGCTCCTTAGTGACTCATGACAGTCACCCTGGAGGTAAGGTGTGTGAAGGCTGCGTAATATTCTAGGTTGAGGATATGATTAAGCAGTTTATATCCCCACCCAGAACTCTCTCTTCCTATTTGAGAAGTTCTGCTCACAGGAGTAGTAGGTGGATCTTTGGCAATATGATTTGAGAGAAGGTAAAGGGTTCTACGTTTCTCAGTGTAACCCCGAAATTCCCTTTGGGTGAAAGAATTGTTAGGTGTCTGAGACAAGGAACCTTCTACTCAACTCTGAGGCACAGATATGTCTGCTTGTGAACCGTGACTGCAGACACCGACCTGAGAAGCATCCTGCCCAGAGGCACAGGCCTGGCTATAGGAGCTCCGAGGGGGCAGAGCACGAAGGGAGGGAGACCAGCAAGGTAAAGACACAAAGATACATTTTTGAGGGGTCATTCTTTTCCCCCTCAAAGGCCAGACCTGGAATGTTCACACAGACATTCCAGTGGCCAGAGGAAGTAAGGAAATGCCATCTCCCTAGGTGCCCAGGAAGTGGAAATGGTAGACAGAGCATCATCTCTGCCACAGGAACCCTTCAGCTGTATCACTACCTCCTCCACAAGGGTCCTTCCATAGCCCTCCAGAATCCTCTAGCATTTCCTGTGCATACTGCCCATCATCTTGTGACTTTTTAGAGGATGCATTCTGTCCCCTGACTGGACAGGAGCTCCTTATTCTTCACCTCTTTGCTCTCCAGTGCCTGGTACAGGGCTCCAGAGGGAGTAGGACACCACTGTAAATGGCCAGGAGGTGACTGAGGTGCTCAGAAGTGTGTCACCTCTGCGGTCCTAGTGCATTACTGAGAACAGTTATGTGGATGGAATACCAAAGTTAACAACCAGTTGCTCTCTACTCGGTTACTGAACTAGACAGAGAAGAGAGAGAATCCAAAACTGAGGTCAGCTGCCTTATTGATTTAGTCAGGAGGGAGAAAGTTCTCCCAGCCAGAGCACCCAGGAGGTCCAGCTGGCTGCCTTCAGAAACTTACGTCCTGGGAAGCAATGGGTCAACAAACACCTAGCGTTACTTGTTGAAGTTGAACAGGGATTTATTTACTGATCAGACAGAATTTTTTTTTAATGTATATTTCCTGCTAAGAATGGAATTAAAAGGCAGCTAATCCTGGCAGAAATTGCTGATTCCATGTCTGAAGACAAGAAATGTAAAGATGAGTTCAGAACGCTTTGTCATACCAGAAAGCAGGGAATAAATAACCCAATATTGCTAGCGTCATGCCAGAATGACCTTGGAGCCAAGCTGAAGAGGCTCCCAGTGGATCTATAAATTCACAGTGGCACTCAAAAGAAACAAACTTCGTAGGCCATGTTGGAAGATGTTAAAGAACCGTCTTATTTTGAGAACTGACAAAGAAAAAAAATTGTGTATTTTGCTATTCCTAAATGAATTGTACTTTAGAGTAACCAAATAGCTGATGGAATAATTTTTCTTTATGGGAGTATTCCAGCTAATAATAATCTTGGTAATGATTACCGACAGCTTGTGATATCACAAAAAGAGACAAGGTGACACTGTATGCCTCCTGATGGAAATACACGGTCCTATGAAATCATGTTGCCCAAAATTTGAACCTGATTCTGATCGTGCTTCTAGATGTAACTAGCAATTTTCAGAAAATACAGTGAAGTATTAAGTGGCACTGTAAGGACCTAAGCAGCAAAATCCAAGGTATAGGGGACAAAAACTCTTCTGACAAATAAATTTTAAAGAACAAAGTGAGTGGTAGGAGAAGAGGGAACCTATACATTGAAAGGTACTTGAGATTTGTATTATTTAATTCCAGGGGATCTAGTTGGTTCTTTTTTGAAATCTCCTTGCAGCCACTGGACTATAACCTCCATAAAGGCAGGGCATTTTGCCCATTTTGTACACTGCTTTATTCCTCTTCCCTAGAACTGGAATAATATTTGTTCACGGACAAATACATGACTTCATCTCCCTGCTGTAGCTAATGAGATAAGGAATAAATGGCTGACTTAGTTAAGATTCTTTGGGAGCAAATGAGAGCTGACAGTTCTGTTCCCTCCAATGTTTGATGATCTCAAAGTCTGCTGATTCTTCCCCTGAAAATCTATCTTTAGGACAGTTACCGACTGCTTTAGTTTGGGTTCCAAAGAGGCAGACCCTGAGAACCCTGAGAAAAGTATTCAAGTGCAAGGAGTTTGTTTATTTTGGAAAGGATCCCAAGAAACATCTATGGGTAAGTTGGGAACTGAGAGAGGAACAGAATGGCAGCCAATACAGGGTGTATTATAAAGCACATCTCTTTGTGGACATCTGGAGCTTAATGCCAGTGGGGAGTTCTGGGAGTCAGTGTAGGGTTATCCCACCTTAGGGGCGAGGGAGCTTTGGTCTTTGTACACCACTTGCATCAGTCATTGAATGAGGACTGCTGGGGTTGGGGTGAGGGGTTTATTCAGTTCAGAGCCACAGGTGGGGCACCTTCATAGGGTACTACCCTGATAAACTTATTGACTCTGACAGTATATATCTAATAAGACAAATACTTAATACAGTGCTAGGCTCACATAGATATTAGCCTGGGGTAGTAGATAAATCAGATTTTGGAGTCAACCCAACTTGGGTTCAGCAATAATTTCTTCTATTTACCTGCTTTGTGACCCTGAAAAAAATCACTCAGCGTCTCTGCGCTTCAGTTCCCTCGTATATAAAAAGGGTCTGAGGCATAAGATTGATACGGAGAATAAATAAGATCGTACCTGGCGAACAGCGCTAGAAAAGAAATTTACATCTTTTCCCTTCTCTTGGATTTAAGCCAAAACAATAAATTATGAAATTTCAGGCATCCGCGAACCAGGAGAAATCTGCTTGGAGAGGACAAGGAAAAGGGAAGACAACTTTCTGGTATTCCTGAGTTACAATATGGAGGAAACACTGCCACACTGCTTCCTACTTTGGAGCTTGAGTGTCCACGAGAGTGCAGTACCACTGACAGAAATGGAGATGATGGAGACAGAGGTTGTTTCAGTGTGAGGATGACTAATGAAGCCATTCAGGCAAATATTTGGACCTTTAGTCCCTGAGAGGTCAGAGATCTGAATGCCATCCTAGACTTTGCCAACCTACTAGCTCAACTTAAGCATATTTAGCAAATGTATATACACTTTGATATAGATCACTTGATTTGAGTTAGAAAACACCGTCTAGAGTTTTCACTGGGGCAAGGGACATAGAAACACAACTTGGTGAGAGACAGAAGGATTGGGGCAAAGGGAGAGAAGGTCAGTCGGCCTGTGGTGCCTACAGTGTCTGAGAAGACTTTTCATTCTCATGTGTGGAAAAAACCCATTGCTATCACTAATGCACATGACCGTATGTCCCAGTCTCTCTCAAATTTATATGGAGCTGGAAATGAAAAGGGCACAGTTGGAATCGTTTGGGTTTTGGTGTTTCCTCCTAAATGCATCAAGACTTTGTTGTGAAGCTTCCAGGGATCATACCTGCTTGTGGTTTGTGGTTCCAGTTGTCATTCAGATGGGCCAGTTTTTTAATGAATGACTAGAATGGTAGTAGGCAAATGAGAAATGGGCAGGGGTGGGGTGAGGGAGGAGTTCTCAAGTATAGATGTAAAAATGAGAAAGACTGAGGAGGAGGAGAAGGGGAGGGAGAAAGGACAAGAAATAAGAAAGAACAGGAAGAAGAACTCCAAAGGACTGGGATATAAAAATTTCCAAAGAGTAATTCTGTAGTTTACCCATATATATGCAATAAACGTTTGCCAGTCCCTTCTAATGTGTCAGGGATGGTTCTAGGAGCTGGAGACACATCAGTGAATCAAACATGCCTTTCTGGCACTTACTTTCTAGTGGTCCTGCTGGAGGGCCCATTTAGGAAGTTGTGGCAAGACTGAAGTCCGGTTTAGTTAAGACTTTGTAGCTCTTTGGGTCCCTTGGCATCATCCCTTAGGTCAGAGATCTAAATCGAGATCTGCCTTTTACAATCTAAAAGCCGAGACACAGCAGAGTGTCTGCTGTGAGAATTCTCCCTGGCCAGATAGGATTGGAAATTGGAAGAGAACCGACTCAGTGAGAATGTTGCCAAGCAACAGATCAGAGTCACCAAATCCTCGGAAACCTTCTGGGTAAGAGAAAAGCAGCATGGTCGTAATTACAGTGGTGGTTCATCTGCCTCTTCCTTGAGTAGCCGTGGGGCAGGAGCAGATGTTTATCTTCAGCGGGGGCAGAATCTCTCCACATGGAATCCCCATGGGGTGCTTCCAGTTGACATTGGTATCCTGGTTACTAGGCCTTCCTTTGCAGAGCAGAGTATGCCCCAGAAGTTTTGTAACACTCATCTAGAAATCACCAGATGAGTAGATGAGTAGCTAGCAAAGAGCAGAGAGCTGACACACTACCTTCTTGCCCCCAAACATTTCCAAGTGGACAGCAAGCTATATACTAAAATGCACTGATAGTTCCAAGACAACCAACAATCCCACACAGAAAGCCGCTTTCGTAGATGGCAGTAGGACACCAAGAGACCCAAGGGGAGGAGTCGTGCAGTAAGCAGGAGATCGATGGTAAGGTGTGAAAAATGGGTTCTCACCTGGCTCTGCTGCTGACTAGCTGTGTGATCTCGGGCAGGTCACTTCAGTTCTGCCCGGAATCTGATTCCTTCTCACCATCCCGCTGCTACTACTCTCCAGCCACCGGGATCATCGCAACATCTGCTGCGTATCTTCACACCCCAATGGTCTAGAATCGACACAGCAGCCAGAACAAGCCTGGAAAAGCTCTCAGATCTTGTCACTCTTTTGCTCCATCTCCCCAGTGGTTCCTCTTTCCTTCAGAGGAAAAGCCAAGTCCATGCAATGACCTGGAAGGTTCTACAAGATCAGACCGCCTACTACTGATCTCCTCTCCTCCTACTCGAGCCCCTCTTCACCCTGCTCCCCATGCTGTCTTGACAGTCCTTGAACCTGCCGTGTACTGCTAGCGCAGAATATTGGAATTAGCTCTTCTCTACTCTGTGCCTGGAACCCTGTCTCTCCAACTAGCTCAAATCCAACCTCCTCTTCTACCCCAACTCTGCTTACATGCTGCTTTCTCAGTGAGCTCCATTCTGACTTCCTATTTGAAACTGCAGCCCCTCAGTCACTTAACCTGCTCTATTTCTTGTTCTAGAGCATTTATTACCTTCTAAAATACTCATAATATACTTCTTGATTATCTTTATAGTTGATTATCTGCATTCCTCTAAGACCCATGAGGATAGGCATCTTGCTATATTTTTTCACCGATGCACCTGAACCTGGCTTAAAAGAACACCTGACACATAGTTAGTGTTCAACAAATATCTGTTAAATGAACAACTCGGTACAATGAAAATCTCCATTCACAGGCAGATGGGACTCGAGGCTGAGATGACTGGAATATCCAGCAGGTTTCTTGCTTTGTTGTCTTCCCAAGGGGTGGGAAGGGATACTTGGGTAGAAACACTACCTTGTCGACTTCCAGGGAAGTAAAGAGTGGTTCTTTCTTGGGCTTCTTCTACCAGCTTGCTCCACCAAGTTCCTACCTATCCCCATGGGATTTGTGCTTGACTCAGAGATGAAGGACCAGACTGCTGTCTATCACAGAGTGTCTGAACTGGAAGGGATCCCCTCCCTCTTACACACAGTTTGGAGGCATTCATTTCTGCCATGCCCCTTGTATTGAAAGGAATCCAGTGCAGGGTTGTGCAGAAGACAGGATCCGCTACTAAGTGGCCAGATGGTTTTCTTATCATTGGCTGAATGAAGTGCCCTTACACATTAAGCTGTGTTGAGGTCCGGGACCTCTGCCAAATCATGTTACAAATAGAAAAAGGCAAGTCAAGTCCTGACTGTCTCCTGGTAGGAGGTTAAGTTCCTTCTAGGTAGCACACTCTACAGAATTGTGACCAATGTTACCCCAGCATATTCATCCTGGGCGGAGTAGAATGAGGGGTAATAAAATAATCTCTTTCAAGGAGGCCCTCCCCCCCACCCCAGGGACAACAGGTAGCAAAATGCAAAAATAGAAGAGAAATTAATTGTGATTATTTTACTGTTTATAGAAATCACTAAGAGTTTAGCTGCCCTTTTTACACTAAAAACATTTTACCAAAAAATCAGAATAACACTGCAGTGTCTCTGTGCCCATCGTGCAACTTCAGTGACTCGTTCAAAGCCAACCGTATTTCATTTACCACTCACCAAATAGCAAATACGCTATTTCAAAATAAGGCCATATTTCCAGATTCTGGGTGGACAAGAATTTTGGGGGAGACACTATCCAACCAAGTATAGACCTCAACCGTCCACATCTCTTGACAACTTGCTGGAGATAGTCAAGTTTCTATTTTTCTTGAACCCCTTTGGACAAAATATTTTAAAACTCCCTTTGCTTACTTTTCAACATTTTAAGTCAAATGTACAGATTCCAATTGTGCTTTTTTTGGTAGACTTCGGCTATCAAATGTGCATCACAGGGGTCTGTGATGAGGTTTGAAGTCTCCTGTGCTCTCTGGTACTTGGGTTGGCACTAGAGAGTTTGTCTTTTTTTCTTTCCTTCTATAGTTATTACCTGCCACTTCTTGCTGATGTTAGCATTTGTGTTTGGGTAAATAGATCCTCTGTCATTTCTAATTTCTGTCAGTTAGAAAGCCACAACTCTTAAGTTTGCTGTAACTGTCCAATTTAGCCTTAAATAGTCTTAATAACAGGCCGAGGAGCTTCCCTTGACTAAAATAAAGGGTATTGAATGCAAATGTCACATGCAGCACACACAGAAATAAGCCAGAATTCTAGAGGTTTACTCACTTGGAACTTGTCGAGAAAGCTTGACCTCAATGAGATAATATTATAGCTCATTTAGACAGGAATATAAACAATTCTAGGTGTTGATATTGATTTCCTCTTCCTTGTAATTAGAGGTCAGCTGATAACATTTTGGCCTCACAGCCAAGGGCAAGGGACCCTGTCCCAGCCATCCAGAGCACCTGTCCTCTTTGCAATGTCCCTGTGTATGGCTCTTCTTTTCTGTGTTGAGTCCCTCCTTTTTCTCACCCCCCCAGGCTTGCATCACTAATCATGGATCAGTGCACTTGTTCAAAGCAAAGTTTTGAAGCATGCAAGTTTCATTAGTTGATTTCTTTAGAAGACTTTGCTTCCCTCCAATATACTCTACAAAATGTGGGTTAATAGGAACAGCTGCAGAGTGCTCTGTCAGTCCGTCTGTTTGTCTCTCTCTCTCTCTCTACCCCAGGCATTGTTTTCTGATGCCCGTAATTTCCACCCCATCACGAGGCCCTCTTCTGCTTTCCTGGCTCCCACTGATGCATTTGCTATATAGTTGGATTGTCGACGCGTGGGGTGTGACTGTACTTACTCAGTCTGATAACGTGTAGAAGCTCAAGTGATAATGGAACATACAGTTCTTGTATCGCTGAGCCTTGGATTCCCAAGCGCATTAACCTCTGGCCCCTTTTCTGCCAGGATTCGACAAAGAAGTCAAAAGTTGAACTCCAGGGTAGGAGAAAATTGACTGTGTAAATGCAGGTTTTTCTAGGCATTAAAATGAAAGCTCAAATACTGACCCCATGGTCTCCTGCAATCGTTTCTTCTGAGAAAAGGGTCAGTAGACTGTTTTCAGTGAGCGTATTTTGAGATGGTTTGCCATTAAGTCCAGTTTTGTAGGTATACGGCTGGCTCTGGGTAAAACATGGCCAGCTTTGACTTTGCTCCCTCTGCAGCTCCTGTTTGAGTCCTCCTCCTGTCTGATAGTCCCTTCTCTGCCCCAGGTCCCCCACTGCATCTCCCTCCCTTAGGCAGCACCCTATGCTCCGGAACATCCCATTCCTAAAAGCATAGTCCTGTCCTGGGGTCTGTTTCCTCAGGGTTCAGCTAGATACTGACTAATGCAACCCGGAATCCTGGAATTTCAAGCTAAAAGAACTCTAGAGGTAAATTAGATGGATTAATTTTAGTAAAGAGCTGGAAAAAGGGTAGATGCATATGCATACATATATGTGTGGGTGTGGGTGTGGGTGTAGGTAGGTGTATGTGTATGCATGTGTATATATATATATACCCACACAGATACAAAAGAAGTATGGTGTCATGTGTGTGTGTGTGGGTGTAGGTAGGTGTGTGTGTATACATGTGTATATATATACCCACACAGATACAAAAGATGTATGGTGTCGTGTGTGTGTGTGTGTGTGGGTGGGTGTGGGTGTGTGTGGGTGTAGGTAGGTGTATGTGTATACATGTATATATATATACCCACACAGATACAAAAGAAGTATAGTGTCGTCTGTGTGTGTGTGTGTGGGGGGGTGTAGGTAGGTGTATGTCTATACATGTGTATATATATACCCACACAGATACAAAACATGTATGGTGTCGTGTGTGTGTGTGTGTGGGTGGGTGTGGGTGTGTGTGGGTGTAGGTAGGTGTATGTGTATACATGTGTATATATATATATATATACCCACACAGATACAAAAGAAGTATGGTGTCGTGTGTGTGTGTCTGGGTGGGTGGGTGTGGGTGTGTGGGGGTGTAGGTAGGTGTATGTGTATACATGTATATATATATA
>NC_058404.1:14920513-14949659 GCF_002201575.2 Neomonachus schauinslandi
GTGTGGGTGTAGGTAGGTGTATGTGTATACATGTATATATATATACCCGCACAGATACAAAAGAAGTATGCTGTGTGTGTGTGTGTGGGTGGGTGTGGGTGCAGGTAGGTGTATGTGTATACATGTGTATATATATACCCACACAGATACAAAAGAAGTATACTGTCTTACTGGGGTGCTGTCGGGGGAGTCCTCCCACTTACTCCACAACCAAGGTTTATTCCCCCAAATGACCTGCCCAGTAAATGACACACAGCTGAAATGATCTTCTTGCTTTTGTTCACTGAGCCACGTAAGACATAGTGTTACACCAAGTAGGAGACATTGGTGAGCCATTATCTTCCTGGGGAATTGCTGCTATGAGAGTTCACTCTTTATTTACGAGGACACAAGTTTCTTTAAAAATCTTGAAATTCAGTAATTTTTTTTTGAATTATAATTTTTATTTTGCTATAATGAGCGAATCATGTTCAGTTGCAAGAAATGCATTTGGTACTTTCAGTTTAGGGAACAATTTCATAATGCCTTACATACTGTAGGCATGTTTAGTATGTAATGCTTGATAGAGAGATGGATAAAATAACTATAATTCATGCCTCACAGAGGTCTCTTGAGGGAGATATGTTCAGAAGTTACTGGGCCCAAGGCTAGAAAGTGAATCTCTTAGATCATTTGGTGGCTCTGTGTTTTGTTTTCTTATACATTTCTCATTTGTAACATAGTTTTATTTAGTTTTTACACACGCAGTATGCACTTAGTCGCATCATGTTTTGCTGTTGTTAATTGGCAAACATGATGAAATCTAACTTGTGAAATGCTAATCTTTTCTCCACTGAGCTGGTCAGGGGTGAGAAGTAAGCTGAGGAGAACAGCGGCTGGGGAGACCCGAGAACTGGATGGCATCTTTCTGAAGGCTCCGGGCTTCTCTGGTTATGTGCCTCCGAGGAGCAGCATGGCTCACAGGTCACTTTCCCACAGCACAAAAGGAACATCATTTCCTTTAGACCAAACTCACCCACAGTGGCTTCTACTTATCATTCTTCCATCTCCCTCTAGAATCCTGACAGACAAGAATGCTGCCTCAGGCCTGCCTGCCGTGCTGCAAAGTATGACAGCCTGCTCTCAGGGAACCATACATATTTGGAATTTGAAGTGGATTGGGGACTTAAAAAAAAAACAGAATAACAAAACACCTTAAGAAACTAAAGTTTGAGAACAAGTTAGCCAAACCCTGGATTCCTTGAAATGCATTTGATAAGCATTGCATTAAAGCTGACCTTTTTGCAAGAGTTTCTGGAGAATGATGTTTAGTGGGTTTTTTTTTTCTTTTAATGTGATAAAAATTCACTCTGCCAGCTGAGCATGTGCTACGGGGCGAGAGCAGGTTGCTTTCTCTGCGGGGGAGGGAAGTGTTCGAGTGAGGCCCTTTGGGCTACTTCTTGATGCTGGCTACAGCTTTGATGAGGTTTAAGCTGAAAGATACATCAAGTTTGAAATACATATTTTACAAGGGGAAGGCGTGGGACGGTGTCCTGGATTCCATCAGGCATGCACAGAGCCTCCTGTCACGCAAGGCAGAGAAGGGGGTTGAGCTTGCTACTCAAATCCCTGAGGAGACGAGGTCCTCTTACTCACCCTCAGGAACAGTCATATAACTTCTCCGGAGACCTGTCTAAACGAAGAAAATACAGTTCTCTAATTCTGAGGAAGGCCAAGAGTAACGTTGCACAGAGAAAGAACAAAACAGAGTAATCATCTGGTTAAGTTGTTTGGTGAAATTTTAATGCTTCCTCCTCCATAGTCCTAGTAGGAATATCTTGGAGATAGTGGTTTACCGCGCATAGACCAGAGTTCTCGAGGCCATGAACGCAATGGACTATCAGGGTCAAAGGCAGGGCCTGCATCTTAAATCACCATGTACTTGCTGGTAGCTATCATAGGCAGTGGCAGGAATCAGGGCTGGGGGGGTTTGGGACTGGAATCTGGGAGGTGCGGGGAGAGCAGTGTCGGCAGATATGAAATCGGGCCCTTCAGACTTGCACAGTAGGACTGTTTTCAAATCATATCCCTCCTCCTACCCCAAGACCACTCACTTTCCCTGGCAGGGCTAGCCCGACCTTCAGCTTGTGGGTTAACCCCCTTGTGTTATTTATCCTTCCTCTCAAATCTCACAAAGGGAGAATCTGGTGACAACCATCATCAAGGGGAGAGCTAAACAGAAAGAAGGACAGAAGGCCTCATCAAAGGCCCAGAGGTGTGGAAGGCAGACACCCAGCTCTGACCTCCCCCCACCTTGTATTTGTGTGATGACCAGCTCAGGCCCTTTTGACCACCAACTAGAGCACTAGCTCCTTCTCCATCCTATACCTCAGACCCCTGGCAACTTCTCCACCAACTGCCCCAATCCTGTTACTTTGAGCCTAGTTCTTTCTGACCCCAGGTCTCCAAATCCAGAATGGCAAATTCTGAGAGTTCAAAGGAGACGTGAGAATTTGATAGAGTAGCTCCAGGGATCAGTTTGGATAGGAGTCTGGCAGTAAAGAATAGTTTTTCACCTTATCCTAGGCAAAATGGTTCTATTCCATATTGCCTTAGAATTAATGTTGCCAGATTAAGAAATAAAAATACAGATGCATTGATAATATGCCACAACGTGGATGGACCTTGAAATCAGGCTAAGTGAAAGAAGCTAGGCACAGAAGACCACATACTGTGCGAGTCCATATAGGTCAAATGTTGCAAATGGGCAAATCTATAAAGATAGAAAGTAAATTCGTGGTTGCCTAGGGCTGCAGAGTAAGGGGGCCCTGGGATGGGGAGTGACTGATAATGGCTACAGCGTTTCTTTCTGGGATGATACCAGGTTTTAAAATCAGATGGTGATAACGGCTGTACAACTCTGTGAATATACTAAAATCCATTGCCTTATATACTTAAAGTGGTGGAATTTTATGATACATGAATATCTTAATAAAGCTTAATAAAGTTTTTAGTAATATAGGATGGTAATTTAAATTTGAATTTCAGATTAACTATGAAAATAAATTTAGGGTAAGTATATGCTATGCAATATTTGGGACATATTTCTACTGAAAACATTTTCATTATTTATTTGAAATTCACATTTAACTGGATGTCCTGTATTTTATCTGGCAACCCTACTTAGGATTCGATTAAATGTCTCAGAAAGCACCAATCAACAGCAAGAGTAAGAAGAACTAGTTCATGAGATGTCATTTAAAAGAGATTTATGGGGACCCCCTACATCTTTTGGGCATCAAAATTCTTAACAATTAATCAAGACCAAGAACTTCTTAATTTAATGATAATCATTTTTTTAAAATCGAATTGTAGCTGCCACGGCAGAGAAATCCAAAAGAAAAGAAATAGCACTGAAATTCTTCATTAAAAATGTCCAAAAATTATAGAAAATGTCTAGGAGTGAGAAGAACTGGATATTTTACAAGAACCTACTAATCTTGGGGCACCTGGGTGGCTCAGTCGGCTAAGCATCTGCCTTCGGCTCAGGTCATGATCCCAGAGTCCTGGGATCGAGCCCCGCATCGGGCTCCTTGCTCAGCGGGGAGCCTGCTTCTCCTTTGCCCTCTGTCCTTTCCCCGACTCTTGCTCTCTCTTTATCTCTCTCTCTCTTAAATAAATAAAATCTTAAAAAAAGAACTTAACTAATCTTTACATTTCATGAATCTTACCATTGAATTAGACACATTTTAGGGGAAGTTCAGGAGTGTGGATCTAAAAATTTTTGACTTGTTCACTTAGATGAAAAATTATTTTAACCTATTTACTATACATAGTGAGATTTGCTATAAAGTAAATATTATCATGCTTATGGAAGAACATGAAGGCAGCACCCGTGAGAAAAGGTGATACATGTGTATGTGTCACACACACACACACACACACACACTCACCCTTGCTCAACATATATACATTCTTTGGATGTTTCGTATTTGTTTTAAGGGGATGTCTCAGGTTGCAAATTCTAGTAAGCAGAATTGTTTAAGTTTGCACTTGCATAATGGTCATCTTTAAAAAATGATTATACCCCTGCTTTGATACTGGAAAATCTAGCATAAAATTGTTACAGTGATATAAATCAAAATAGCAATTATTAGCTAGTTGTGCCTGCAAAACTCTGTTCAGGCTCTTAGGCAGTGGTAACAGTAGACAACATTATTTTTCTTATCTTACAACTGGGAAAACATAAAACTGCAATATGTTTCTCTGAATTTAATAATTTCATAAACTGAAATTCAAATATGTTGGGGTTACATGGTACAGCATTTAACCAAATCTTGGATTTTTGATTACGTATTTTGAATGAATAATAGGTGTTGAGCTAACCATTACACTGCAATAGCTCAACTTTCCTGCTGGTATTGGTGCAGTAAAGAATAAAGTTTTCTAAACAAAAATTTAAATTATAGATTAAGATATATTAAAATTAAATTAAATTGGTAGGTTCCACATAAGTTCAGAGAAAGAGACCAGTCTTGCCCCTTGAATAATTTTAAGAAGCATAAGTGATATCAACATACGTGGATGTTATACGTGATCTCAACAGTGGGCAATGATTTTCGGAACACTTTTCCTCTTCCTACTTACACCCAGAGTTTTAAAAAATCATTCATTTAGGTCACACATTGGGATTTAGATTACTAAGAGGCCACTGCATAATTGTTTTCTTGTTAAAATTTTCCTTTTAAGGGCTAAGGTCTTTATATAAGAAAGAGGTTTTTTTGTTTTTTGTTTTTTTTTTTAAAGAGAGTGTTTTTTTGTTTTGTTTTTTCCAAAATAAGAAGCAGAATTTAAGAATACAAAGAGTATTTGGGGATTGAATCTGCTTAAAAGAAGAAAAATCCAGGCAGCTAACTTTATTCCTTAGATTCAGGAGGGTTCTTTCTGCTGAAACTCTTCAGGACTGGAGTATTTCTGGGGGCAGGAGCAGGGTGAGTGCAGAAATAGGTTAAGTATTTTGCCCTAGGTCCTATAGCTCATAAGTACCGGATCCAAGTTCTGGACCAGGGCAGTTGACAACAAAGCTCACAGCAGTAACTACTACTCTGTTTTATTTATTCTGCGTAAAGCCTTCCCCAGACACTCAAACTGCACACGTCTTTTAGGTCATATCACAGATTTTATTTTATTTATTTATTTATTTTTATTTTTATTTTTATTCTTTTTAAAGATTTTATTTATTTATTTGACAGAGAGAGGCACAGCGAGAGAGGGAACACAAGCAGGGGGAGTGGGAGAGGGAGAAGCAGGCTTCCCGCTTAGCAGGGAGCCCGATGTGGGGCTCGATCCCAGGACCCCGGGATCATGACCTGAGCCGAAGGCAGACGCTTAACGACTGAGCCACCCAGGCACCCCCATATTACAGATTTTAGCAGTTTATTGCATTCATGCTGTTTTGTCCTGTAACTCATTGATAATGATCTGCAGCTGGACATCAAATTGCTATGTGCCATGAATTTTATTTTTGCATGCTGGCTCAGCTGCTCATAGCGTGCGTTCAGCCGGCACCTATAACTTCTTCTTGGCCTTGACATAACACCTCTGCTGGTAAGAGCAAGGTGTGTGAACCTGTGGCCTGAGCCACACCAAATCGGAAAGAAATCTTTTCTCAATCGCTTTTGTCAATTCTTTGAAATGTGCCAAAGAAAAGAGAAAACGGTCGGGGCTCCTTCAAGGATTCCCCCGTGTGCTGGTCTTATGATAATCACATAATCCGGACAAGTCGGGGCAAGAGAACAGTCAGGGAAGAATGAGGGGGTCACTGCTGAAGCTGGTCAGGTGCTGCTCTGGGCTTCCATCTTCTCTGAACAAGGATCATTCCACAGGATTATTAAACGAATTCCTGTAGCTCACTCAGCCGACGGAAGGTCTCAGAGACTTGAAACTTCAGGACCAGGCCCTGCATTTTTGTATGTCCCAGAATGAAAAGGACCTTTGTTGACTTTCGTTTGATTTATTTAACAGTCAGCCCACAGAGAACGGAAGGCCGCATGTGACATTGAGGGGAAAGAGGCCCCCACCCACCTCCCATCATTTGGGCATCGGCTGTTATTGGCTGTTATCCGTGAAAACATTGGAAGGGAATTTGTTTTGTGGTTGGGTTTCCTTTTTAACATCATTACAGTTGTATCTGCAGTATTTCCTCAAATATGTAAGGGGAAGGGAGCGGTGACTTCCTAAAGGAAAGTATTTATATTTTTGGGCTGAAATATACTTTTACAAAGCTTCTCCCAAAAAACACATCAAAAAAAAAAAAAGAGAGCTTTGAACAACCAGAAAAACACGGCTTCAGCTGCAGCCAAGGCAGCATGGCTTATGAAATACAGTCTAATGTAATGAGAAAGAGATGAGCAGTTTTGTTTTATTTTAAAGGGTGACCAAAAAAGAAAATACTTCTGGACTGTGGAGTTTCTGCCTCGACTCCACCTTCTTCTGAGTTCTCTTGCTTGAGGCTCACAGGTCAGCAGAGTTGGGAGAGCCATTCCCTGTGGGCTGATAAGATCCAGCTCCAGGGTGTGAGTTGGGGGTCGGGCAGGAGAGGAGGCGTGGGAGAGACGCTCTCTCATGAGGACACAGCCCACCCTGTTTCGTCATAAACGTCAGTCTGTTGTAGCTCAAGAGAGTTGTGCAGGGCACCCAGGGCAGTGTTTCGTACGCTGTTGACCCCGGAGGGGGCCCCCGGCATCCCCATGCTTTAACGAGCAGCCCAGGGGAGCTAGTCCTGTACCCAGCTGGTGCAATGGCCTTATTTTTCAAATGAGCAGTCGGTGCTCTAGAGGGCTAAGGGAACTCAGCACAGCATCCAATTTAAAGCCAATTTAAAGCAGAACCCACTTGAGACATGTGGCTTCAAGAACGTTACTGTGCCGTGCAGGCGTGGGTGTAGACGGGCTATAGGCGTGGGTGTAGACCGGCGGACATAGCCTCGACGGTATGCGTTAAGGGGCTCTGGGAAGACAGCCTCCCTGGCCCTCCAATCCTCTCTCACGCGCTCATCCTGAAATCCTTTAAAGAACACACAAAACCTTTATGTCACAGTTAGAGATAACACGGGAATGCTCTTTAAAAAAATAAGAACTTAGCATAAGTATGCACGAAGCGAAGGAGAGGTGATAATGGGTAACTATCCATTTCTGAGCAGATTTTGATATGGGAGGAAGGGGTGGTACGAAATTGCTTGGGAGCAGGAAGGGTGCCCTGAACTGAGGGAAAGTCAGGTCACAGACGGAAGGCAGCTGGAAGGTAGAAATTTTGTTTGCTAAATTTTTGTTATGAAAGTTTCAAACATTCAGAAAAATTAAAAGAATAGCATAGTGATCGTCCAGAAACCTACAATTTGTATTAAAAAATGTAAACATGGGGCGCCTGGGTGGCTCAGATGGTTAAGCGTCTGCCTTCGGCTCAGGTCATGATCCCAGGGTCCTGGGATCGGGTCCCGCATTGGGCTCCCTGCTCCTTGGGAGCCTGCTTCTCCTTCTGCCTCTCTCCCTCTCTCCCTCTCTCTCTCTGTCTCTCATGAATAAAATTAAATAAATAAATAAATAAATAAATAAATAAATAAATAAATAAAATTTAAAAAATGTAAACATATCCCCACATTTGTATCACCTATCCATGCATATACGTGTGTGTGTGTGTGTGCACATGTGCTTGGGGATGAGCATGTGTCTAAGAACACGGAGTGCAAGACACAGGAAAATGCCAACATGCACTGCAGAGACATTCAGCATTTAGTCTGGGGCACAGAGTCAGAGGAAGGAACTAGACCTAAGGTTCCTGGGATCTCAGCCTCTGCTCTTTCCTCTACAAAACATCCTATTATTAATCATGATGATTCATACCCACCCTTTTGATCTCACTTTAGAGCCTTCAAGTTGCTTTCTCATAATGCATATTCTGCTCAGTACCCCTGAACCTAGTGCTAAGGAAGGAGGAAAATAGGAAGGGAAGGGGGACGACACAGGGTGTGGAACGTCCTGAAAGCCTGGTCTCTCCAAGGAGTGACAGCTCAAAAGATGAGGCGCTGTTTTTTTCGTATTGGTTTTCTTGAGGTTTTGAACAGGAAAAGTAGGAAAAACTAACTGAGGGCTGTCAACCCATAAGAAAGAGGTCTGGCTTTGTAGGAAACAGATGAGGCGGTGACTGTGGGATTTTGGGGACACGCACCTGCTTACTTCGGGTGTCAGCATCTGTCTCTGCTGTAAGCTTCTTTCCTGAGGCTTCCTCCTTCTGGGATGCCCTCCTTCCCATCTCTTCAACTGGGTTGGGTGAGGGGCCCCAGCCCGCCCTCCCACCCGGTGCTTACTCCCACGGTTGCATTTTCACCCTGGGCTGTCATTTCCTGTTTATTTATTTGTTTCCCGTGCTGAGCCACAGGTCACAATGACTGAAATCGTCCTCCTTGCCCTTGTCAAGCTCCATCCCTGGCGCTCACGACCATACAGTAACATTCATTGAACGATGGGCCGGAGACCATCAGCTTGCAAAGATCTGAACTTTAACTCCGTGGAGTAAGGTTTAACTGCACGTGGAACAAAGTGGAGCGGGGTTTGTTTTTACTTCATTTTACGATTTGTTTTTCAAGAGGGAGAGCATTTGGCAAGCAGCGGAGGAAGAGAGGAAACAGACTTCAATGCAGTTAGGATAGAGGCTTAAGCAGCTTGGAACGTAGCCCAAGGGAATATTTGAGGAGCTAATGACCCATTCCTGGGGACAGAAAATATGGATTTTTTTTTCCAGACAAAGAGTTTATCGAGCCCATGCTGGAGTCAGCAGGGATGGAGGCTGCAAGCCGGCAGGTGGAGGAAAACCCTGGGGCCAAGAGAAGAACGTGGGCAGCTGGTCCTGGCGAGCAGCCCCTGCGTGGCTGGGTTTTAACAAAGGGCAAAGGTGATCAGCTCAACGTGAGCTCAGACTCTGTGGACAGTCTGAGCAGGTCTTTTCTAGTCTCCAAAGGAAGAGGTTTAAGTTTCCAGAAAAACTTTAAAATGTATATTTCCATTTAAAACATACATAATAGGGACGCCTGGCTGTGGAGTTTGGGAAGATGACGAAAGTTCTGGAGCTAAATGGCGGTGTTGGCTGCCCGACACTGTGAATGAACTTAATGCCATTGAACTGTGTGCCTTCAGGTGATGAAAATGGTAAATTTATGTTATTTGTATTTTACCACAATTTTTAAAACATATTTTACAGAGTTAAAATAATACATTTTTTTTAAAGATTTTATTTATTTATTTGAGAGTGAGAATGAGAGAGAGAGAGCGTGAGAGGGGGGAGGGTCAGAGGGAGAAGCAGACTCCCTGCCGAGCAGGGAGCCCGATGCGGGACTCGATCCCAGGACTCCAGGATCATGACCTGAGCAGTCGCTTAACCAACTGAGCCACCCAGGCGCCCCAAAATAATACATTTTATATTATGTATATTTTATTTTATTTTTAAAAAAGATTTTATTTATTTATTTGAGAGAGAGAGAGCACGACGGGGGCTCAGGGTCAGAGGCAGAGGGAGAAGCAGACTCTCTGCAGAGCAAGGAGCCCGATACGGGACTTGATCCCAGGACCCTGAGATCAGGGCCTGCGCTGAAATCACGAGTTGGACGCTTAACCGAATGAGCCACCCAGGCACCCCTAAATCTACTCATTTTCAAATCAGGTTGTTGTTATTGTTTAATTGTGGGGGTTCTTTATATTCTCTACGTTAAGTTTACAGAAGTTTTAACCAGTGTCCTCTTAGAATTGGCCAAGGGTTGATCTTGATCAGATGTACTCATTTCTGCTTTTTGCGTGAGGACAAGTCTAGGCTCATCAGAGGGAGAGATTAGGCCCTCCATGCACACTCCAGTTACACCAGCTCCCCACAGATTTCCAAATATGCCTGCATTTTCATTTCTCCAAGACTCTGGAGGGCAGTACTCTACCCGGACATCCCTTCCCCAACACATCCACCCTGCAATATTCAACTTGCTTTTCAAGGTCCATTTCACATGCAAGTCTTCTTTTAGTTTCTGGAGTAGTTGGCCTTCAAACTTTTTGGTCGATACCCCCTAAAAAGATTTTGGAAGCTCACTTAACCCTTGTAGATGATCAGTTTGGTGATACTCCCAATTTTTTAAATCATAAGTTGAAATACATTTAAATGAGATTTAATTTCCAGAGTCTTATAAAACTAATAGTTTAAAATACAATTGTTGTATGTCTCTTTTCAACGGATCCAGGGGTGGTGCAGTATTTCCTCCAGAGGCTTTTTCTGTGCTGACAAGGTCCTGGGGCATCCCGCATGTGTGCAGACCTCCTGCTCCCCTCAGCATTGCCATTTGACCTCCACAAGTTTTTTCTTGGTAAGAGTAGAATGAAAGTGATAGAAGGCAGTAAGAGTGGCGATGTTGGTGGGTTCCAGGAGGACGAGCCCAGCATCTGCTTCTCCGATCATGGTTTGGGGCAGCCACAAAACCACGGACAGGTTTGTGTGTCCGAGAGCGGACAAAGTGTGTGTTCCCCGCCCTCCTCGGGCCCTGGGAGGCCACCGGATCCTGGAGAAGAGGTGGCTATGGGATGGATTAGACACCCTGCCCTCCTCACGTCCCAGAAACAGCAGGACCCCAGGATTCAGGGAGAAGACCCTTAAAACTTGAAAGAGCAAGTGGCTTGAGAGGCATCTATCTCTGTGATCACATCCGTAGACCAAATACCAAGGACCAGGCACATAATGGGTGTCCAAGTGGACTGAGGACAGTGAGGGCCTGGCTGACTCTTCTCCCCTTCTGGACACCTTGGCATGACATACGACCCCTGCTACCACTACCCAAAACCTAGATACAACCCCAGGTAAAGGGTTGGATGAGATTTAGTTTCTACCACTCTGATGAAATGTAACGGTGTACTGGTGGCTTGAAAGATAAAATGGTATGAGTTAAAGAAAAGTAGGGCGCCTGGGTGGCTCAGTCAGTTAGGCGACTGCCTTTGGCTCAGGTCATGATCCTGGAGTCCTGGGATCGAGTCCCGCATCGGGCTCCCTGCTTGGCGGGGGGTCTGCTTCGTCCTCTGACCCTATCCCCTCTCATGTGTTCTCTCTCTCTCATTCTCTCTGTCTCAAATAAATAAATAAATCTTAAAAAAAAAAAAAAAAGAAAAGTAGAGCTATAATTCTTACACATCTGGGGGTGCAAGAAAAATACACTGAGACATAGAGGAGCCACAAACATGTAGAACATATTATTCTTGCTCCTCTAAATATATGGTCTGAAAACGGGGATTGTATTTGCTTTACATTTAGCGTTGGTGTACTTGTGTTTCTGGAACGTGTGTGTGTATGTGTGTGTGTGTGTGTGTGGTCATGGCAACTGTGGTCTATGAGGAAGAACCATCGTGATTCCAAACAACTCAACCAATATTTCCACCATTTGATTTGATTGATTGATGCCTTTTTTGGTCTCATTTTGGAAGCACAAAATCTCTCATGAGTGTTGGGAAGTAAGCATTTTCACCAAGGACAAAAGAACTTAGAAAGCAAAAGCAAATTAAAACTGGAAATTGGAGAAGGTAGAAAAGTCCTAAAGAGAATGAAGGAAATTGCGAGAAGAATTTCTCCCTGTAGGGGAACCAGAAAGAAGCAATAGGTCAGCTCAAGTTCATGGGACCATCACATAGCAGCCCAGAGGCGCCTCCAACTAAGCACAGGATGGGAGTCTAAGGTTCTCAGATTTAAATCCATTTCATCAATGGGCCTTCAAATCCAGTTAAATGAGGCCAGAGTTATAATAGCTTCAATTAAGTTGTTAGCTGAAATCTGAGGCTGGGAAGTTGACTTATTCCTGTACTTTTGATCAAAGCAACAAATAGTTGGCTAGACAAAGCAAAAGCAATAATAAAGCAATTTTATGTCTTTAGAATCGGTGAGCAGACGAGCTTGCTGTTTACAACACGCCAATCTTGGTGTGAAATAAGGTCTTGGATTAATAAGGTGCCTTGTGTTGGAAAGGTGCCTGGGCATTGTAAGCACCGTAAGAAAGCACATCTCGGGCTTGATGTTAGCATGTCAATGGGGAAGAGATGCTGATTTAGAGTTTCCTCCACTGGGGCAGGCAGGCGAGGTACTTAAAAGATATAAATGGTGCTTCTGCAAATGTTTGAATCGAAAGCATGTTACAAAAAAGAGGTACCCTTCTGTGCATGCGCCTGCTTGTATTTAATTACCAAAGTAACACCTACTCATTTTTAAATATATAAAATATTACAGAGCAGGATAAAATAAAATGTTAAATGGTTTATCAGTTCCTCCTAATTCTACTCACCAATGGTAACTCTTATTAACTGCTTGGATTATGGCGGGAAACAGACAACACTCTCAAAAGCGGGGATTGAAGAAAGTTTTATGAAGGGAATATTAATAAAGGAGTGGGTAGGGTTATGGGAATCTAACAAGGGGTAGTGAAGCATCCTTGGGCTAGCTGCAGCAGGGACTCTTTGCTACTCTCCTAGGCCTGAGGAGCAAGCTAAGGAAGTGGTTGCCAGCCCTGCAAGACCCGCCATTATAGAACAGGGCCCTGGAGAGGAACTATTAGTCTTGGGTAGAGGACCACCTATGGCCAACCCGGGTGTCTGACCAGGAACAGCTGGGAAATAAATACCACATTGTCTCTCTCCCCCTGGCCCGCCACGTCTTGCCAATTTCTGTTCATTGGCCAGATCTAACTGGAAGTACGAGGGCAAGAGAGCCCCGTTGGTGCAATCCATGGCAGCTCATGTCTCCTGGTGGAGAGCAGGAGAGAGGAAGATGGAGAAGGAGTCTGAAAGGGAAATGGAAAAAATCCAGCAGGTAGCTTGCCCACAGCCTCAGTGACTCCCAGTCCCTAAAAGTCTCTCCACAGCCCATGAATGGAGATTTCCCTGGGTTTCCCCTTGGGGCGGAGGCAACCTCTGTGGAGGATGATCTCTTAGAGAGGAGGGCTGTTGGGGTGGGTAAGAGCCTGGGGACCTGAGCCTCCCAAATGGTGATGTTTTAATATTTAGAGTCTGACTCATCAAATCCAGGTGGTAATCATTTAGATCCTTGGGCCACCGAGCAAAGATTTATGAAAGAGTACTTAGCTCTTAATTAATGCATAACAAAGCATAGAAGCATTTTCCCTTTCTGGGAATACAACGCCAGGGCTGGTCTGACCACAGCATCATTGCTTTTGTTTAGCGGCAATACTTTCTCTGGCTTGCACTCTGATGTGATAGTAGATGGTAGGCAATTCTGTATAGATGCTGAATTATATCAAAATTATGACTAAGTAAGTTTATTTTTATTTTCAATATATTGTTCTTTAATTTACCCATGGAATTGATTAGGAGAGACTTAAAGGGGTTAAGGATATATAAAATGGACCATAAGTTGAGTTGTAGGAGTTAGGAGCTGTGACTAGAGGAACGTGTCCATGAGCTTCACCGAACAACATGCGTTGAAGTCTGTGCTAGGAGAGGAACAGTGATGGGAGCCTTCTGGAGGAAATTGGGAAGCAAACTGTAATTTGTTCTCAGCTCAGAGTCTGTACTTTCCCCGGCACAGTGACTAGCAGAACCGCGGAGTGAAAGAGATCCTTAAGCACTTTGAAGGAGTAAGGTATAAGGCAGCTTCCGTCAGCACGACTAGAACTTTCTAAATCCCCACGGATTTTCCGCACTCTCTTTGGCATGGTCCTCAAGCTAGTCACCCACTTCTTGGGGCTTGGTTCCTAATGTGAACGCAGCACTGGGTGCCTCGTCTCACTAGTGTGACTAACACAAATCGAGACCCACTTACCACATGTTTAAATAGTCCACAGTTTTAAGTCAAGCTCACAAACTATATGTTCTGAGAACGTGCTGTATTTGATTAGTTGATTAATTTTACTTTGTTTTTAAATTTTAATTGCTTTACTGAGATACAGTTTACATACAGCATAACATTCATCTGTGTTAGGTGTACCGTTCAAAGAATTTCGGTATATTTACGGAGATGTATCCTTATTACCACAATCTGATTTTAGAACATTTCCATCACCCCTAAAAAGAAACTTCCTGCCCATTAGCAGTCACTCCCCACAACTGCTCCAGCCCTAGGGAACTACTACCAGTCTACTTTTTTGCCTCTATGATGTTCTTTTTTTCGGACATTTCATGCAAATAAAAATGTGCAGTCAGTGGTATTTTGTGTCTGGCTTGCTTCACTGAGCATCATGGTTTTGAGGTTCTCCCACTTTTTCGCATGGCTTAGTACCTCATTCCTTTTTGTTGTCAAGTAGTGTTCCATTGCATGGATACACAACATTTTGTTCTCCATTTATCAGTTCTTGGACACTTGGGTTGTTTCCACTCTTTGGCTACTATGAATAATGCTGCTACGACCACTGTGTACAAGTCTTTGGGTGGGTATATGTTTTCCTTTCTTTTGGGTAGAGAGCTAGAAGTGGACTTGCCAGTCACATGAAGTCTGTATTTCATTTTTTGAAACATTGCTAAACTGCTTTCCAAAGTGGCTACACCATTTGACATTCCCACCAGCCCTGTATGAGGGCTCGGATCTGTCCACATCCTCAACATGCTGCTGTCTGCCTTTCCCATCAGAACCACCCGAGTAAGTAAGAAATGGTATCTCACTGTGGTTTTGTCATTTTGACAGTGTGCATTTTCCTAATGACTAATGATGTTGAGCATCTTTTCATGTGCCTATTGGCCATTTGTACATCTTCTTGGGAAAAATATCTATTAAAATCATTTGCCTTGGGGCGCCTGGGTGGCTCAGTCGGTTAAATGTCTGCCTTTGGCTCAGGTCATGATCCCAGGGTCCTGGGATTGAGCCCAGCATTGGACTCCTTGCTCAGCGGGGAGCCTGCTTCTCCTTATGCCCCTCCCCCTGCTCGTATGCGTGCTCTCTCTCTCTCTCTCATGAGCAGGCGTGCTCTCTCTCTTTCTCAAATAAATACATAAAATCTTAAAAAAATCGGGGCGCCTGGGTGGCTCAGTTGGATGGGCGACTGCCTTCGGCTCAGGTCATGATTCTGGAGTCCCGGGATCGAGTCCCGCATCGGGCTCCCTGCTCAGCAGGGAGTCTGCTCCTCCCTCTCATGCTCTCTGTCTCTCATTCTCTCTCTCTCAAATAAATAAATAAAATCTTTAAAAAAAAAATCTTAAAAAAATCATTTGCCTTTTTAAAGAATTGAGGTATAATTGACATCCAACATTATATTAGTTTCAGGTGTACCATATACTTTTGTCTTTTTTTAGCTGAAATTTTTATTGAGGTAATAGTAGCTTCATAGGCTTGTGTAAGAAAAGACCCTTTGTACACTTGCCCAGTTTCTCCCAAAGGTAACATTTTGTAGAATATCACAACCAGGATGTTAACATTGATACAATCTACCCATCTGACTCAGATTTCTTATTTTATTTGTACCTGTATGTGTGTGTGTGTGTGCGCGTGCACGCGTGCGTGTGTGTACTTAGTTCTATGCATTTTTATCACCTGTGCAGGTTTGGGGACCCACCACCACAGTCAAAATCTGAACGGTTTCATCCCTGCAAGGATGTCTAGTGTGGTTCCTTATAACCATATCCAGCTACCTGCCCCCACCATTCCTAACCTCTGGCAATTGCTAATCTGCACTCCATTTCCATAATTTTGTTATTTCAAGAGTGTTATATAATGGAATCATGGAGTATGTGACCTTTGGAGATTGGCCTTTTTTCACTTAATGTAATTCTCTGGAAGATCATCCAAGCTGCTGCATGGATCAATGGTCCATGTGTTTTTATTCCTGATTAGTAGCCTGTGGTACAGATGTATTATAGTTAGTTTAGCCATTCTCCTGGTGAAGGGCATTGAGCTGTTTTGTCTTTGACTGTTGTGAAGAAAGCCTCTATGAACATTTATGTACAGATATTTGTGTGACTTGAGTTTTCATTGCTCCAACATAAATGCCCAAGAGTGCAGTTGCTGGACCATTGGTAACTGCATATTTACTTTTATAAGAAACTGCCAAACTGTTTCCCAAGGTGGCTGTACCATTTTATTCCCACCGGCAGAGTGCTACGATTTCTCTGCATCTTCACCAGCATTTGGTGTTGTCACTATTTTTAATTTTAGGCATTCTGATAGGTTTATAATGATAGCTCATTGTGGTTTTTTTTTTTTTGTTTGTTTTTTTATTTTTTTTTTAAAGATTTTATTTATTTATTTGACAGAGAGAGAGACAGCGAGAGAGGGAACACAAGCAGGGGGAGTGGGAGAGGGAGAAGCAGGCTCCCCGCAGAGCAGGGAGCCCGATGCGGGACTCGATCCCAGGACCCTGGGATCATGACCTGAGCCGAAGGCAGTCGCTTAACCAACTGAGCCACCCAGGCGCCCTCTCATTGTGGTTTTAATTTGCATTTTCCTGATAGTTAATGATGTTGAACATCTTTTCATGTGCTTTCTTGAAACCTGTATATCCTCTTCAGTGAAATATCACTTTCAGGGGCTCCTGGGTGGCTCAGTCATTAAGCGTCTGCCTTCGGCTCAGGTCAAGATCCAAGGTCCTGGTATCGGGCCCTGCATTGGGCTCCCTGTTCTTTGGGAAGCCTGCTTCTCCCTCTCCCACTCCCCCTGCTTGTGTTCTCTCTCTTGCTGTGTCTCTCTCTGTCAAATAAATAAATAAAATCTTAAAAAAAAAATCACTTCATGTCTTTTGCTGATTTTCTAATTGGGCTACTTATCTTTTTGCCATTAAGTTTTGAAGGTTATTTATATACTCTGGATACAAGTTCCTTATCAGTTACATGATTTGCAAATATTTTCTCCCAGCATATGGGCTGTCTTTTCATTTTCTCGATAGTATCTTTTGATGTACAAAAGGTTTTAATTATGATTAAGTCAAATTTATCAATTTTTTAAAATTGCATGTGTTTCTGGTGTCATATGTAAGAAATCATTGCCTAACCCAAGATCATGAAGATTTATTCCCATTCCTTCTAGGATTTTTATTTATTTATTTATTTATTTTTAAGATTTTATTTGTTTGACAGAGAGAGACACAGCGAGAGAGGGAACACAAGCAGGGGGAGTGGGAGAGGGAGAAGCAGGCTTCCCGTGGAGCAGAGAGCCCAGGACCCTGGGATCATGACCTGAGCTGAAGGCAGACACTTAATGACTGAGCCTCCTAGGCACTCCCTTTCTAAAAGGATTTTTATAGTTTTAGCTCTTACATGTTGTTCTATGATTATTTTGAGTGAATGTTTTTTGTAGGGTGTGAGGTGTTTTTTATTTGTGAATATCCAGTTGTCCCAGCACTATTTGTTGGAAAGGTTATTTCTTTCTTACGGCATTTTGTTGGCACACTTATTGAAAACCAGTTGACCATAAATGTAAGCATTTATTTCTGGGCTCTCAATTCTTTTTCATTGATCCACATGTCTGTCCATATGCTAGTACCATACCATCTTGATTACCATAGTATATCTTTTTATTTTGGTAACTACACAGTTACAATCCCCTATAAATTCAGGTTCTAATTTAGAACTTTTTGATTCCAGGGCATTCTTGCTCCCAGCCTGTCCCTTCCCCCTTCTCTTTGCACTCCCAGCTCTGTTTCCTAGTGCTAGAAGTCTCCTGTACACATGTTCAGATGCCCCAATCCTCAGACATAGTACTGGGTTTGTGGTTTTAATTTGCATTTTCCTGATAGTTAATGATGTTGAACATCTTTTCATGTGCTTTCTTGCTGCCTGTCAGCTGGGGAACACCCTCAGCTCCTAGAGGGCTCTCTCTAGTTCTCCCACATGGGCTTGCACATCTTAGAGCCCACCGTGATGCACTGAAATCTCTCTGACCTTCCTTTCTGCCATATCTTTCTTTTGCCTTTCTCTTCGCCTTCAGCTGGAAGAAAGCTCTGCTTGGAAGGGCTCATATGATCACACATGGTTCACCCAAATAATCTAGGATAATCTTCCCATTTTGAGGTCAACTGACTAGTAACCTTAATTACATCCTCAAAGTCCCTTTTTCTATGTAATGTAACATATTCACAGCTTCTGGTGATTAGGAGGTGGACATCTTTGGAAGGCCATTATTCAGTCTACCACATGGGGGTTAGAATTATTAAGTTAGTGCTGTGGTGTTTTGATTGTCTGGAAATAAGTTTAGTTCACCTTCACTTTTGAAGATTATTGTCACTGGCTATAGAACTCTAGGTCAACAGTTATTTTCGTTTTGTATTCAAAGAGGCATCATTCCATTGTCTTCTAGCTTCCATCATTTCACTGAGAAGTCAGCTGTTAATCTCATTGTTACACTTGAAGACAATGTGCTTTCTTTTCCATTGGCTTCTTTTTTAGTATTCTTTTTGTCTTTAGTTTCCAGCAGTTTTATTTTGTTATGCCTGTGTGTGATTTTCTTTGCGTTTATTCTGCTTTGGCTTCTGAAATCTGTGAGATGATGTTACATATTAGTTTTGGAAAATTCTCTTTTGTTAACTCTTCAAATATTTCTTCCTTACCATTCTCACTTTCCTCTTATGGAATTTGAATTACACACATATTAAACTTTTTCAATATATCCTACATATTTCTCTGTCCCCCCCATTCTTGTTTTCCTTTGTGCTTTAAAATTTGCATATTTCCTGTTGACCTATTTTTCAGTTCACCAATTCTTTCTTGTACTATATATTGTTCATAAACCCATGGACTGAGTTTTAATTTTGGAGATTGTACTTTCCATTTTAGAGTTTCATTTGAATTTTTTTTTTTTAAAGATTTCTCTTCTGTGGTAGAATCCTCTATTAGTTTCTTTTTCTCCATCTTTTCCTCTATTTTCTTGAACATATTATAGTTATTTTAAAATTCTTGTCTGCTATGAGTCTGTTGCTAGTACATATATTTCTTCCTTAAGGACTCCATAGGGTTCTTTTCCTTGGCATGCCTTGTAATTTTTAAATGAATGGAGTGTGTATGTGTTTAAAATATTATCTTCTTCCAGAGAGAATTCACCCTTTTCCTTGCTAAGTAGATACAGATAGAGGGGGGGCTGGTCACGTTAGTTCACTAAGGGGCTGAAGCAGACTGTAGTCTGGGTTGAAGTTTTGGCATAGCTCAGTTTACATTTGGTTCACCCTCTTCACATGCTGATGTCCCCTAAGGCTCTCAGCTCAGAACTTGATGTGTGTGCAGGAGCTCCTCCCCCTGGGTAAATCACAAACTCCAATCCTTGTCTAATCGTTATACTGAGGTTGCTAAAGGCTTTACTTTACTTTTCTGAGGGTTTCAGCCCATCCTTTCTTCCTCCCATCCTTTGCAGTGTCTTGAAGAGAAAATTTCCCCATTTGAGGCCTTCCAAGTATGTCACTCAAGCTGTATAAAACTGCCAAAAGTCTGTTGGTTTCTCCATCAACCAGGAGCAGTTCTCTCATCAGGCAAAGACTGGATTTTCAGCTTCTGCTCATATCCAGGAATTGGGTTAACCAATCTCCTTTGGGGAAAGTTAGGCTGCAGAAGGTCAGCTCACTGCTTCATGGGTCTTCCCTCTGAAATTTTATTACTTTCTTTCCCTCTTGCTTCAGCAACTACGTGATGCCTTTAAATGGACAATGTTTATGTTTTACATAGCTTTTCTAGGTTCCTGGCAAAATCATTGGTCTGACGTTAACAACTCCATCCTACTTAGAAGCATAATGTCAGTGCTGGAGGCGGTATTTTTGATATACATCATTTTAAATGCTTGTACTGAGAAATTTTTAGGATATGTAGTGTGCTCTGTTGCCAGAAATGGAAGGCCTAAGTGCACTTTTTTCTTGATAATTGATATGTTTTCTATTAAAACATGTTGTCTCTATTGTATGTATATATTTAATTCTGATATGAAATACAATATTTAGACATGGAGCACTTATCTAATTACTTTTCCAAATTATATTTATACCTTTTAAAATATTTAAGTACAATAAATAGAACAAATTGAAAGTGATGAGCTGAAAAGACACCAGGATTTGCAATAACTGTCACAGATGGTAGACAATTCTTGTCAATGTGCCATTTACTTTGCACTTCTAAGTTACCAAAACAATCCCCATTGAGAGTATAAAGGAAATGTGAACAAATTGCAAATAAAACTACAATTTTTTTTTGCAAGAGAAGCTATCTATATTTTTTTCATCTACAATAAATGGGATAAATGTTAAGAAGTTCATAACTTTATCTTGAATCATTAAGAGTAGCCAACTACATTTAACATTTTTCTAAATGCTTTGGTTAGTCACATTCCTAACATAATTAAGTATAAAACAGCATAAGAATCTAATTCCATTTATAATTGAATGCCTGAAACAGATGATTTTGGAGTTCCACTTTTGGACAAATACAACATGAATTAGATCATTAAGCTTTCTCTTGTGAATGACTGTGTTTCTGCCTTTTAAAATGTTTTGATATCTGCATGTTTCAGATAGCAGTTATCTGATTAACCTTAGCATTTTCCTAAAACTGTCTATTTTTAGCTGGTCCTTCTCTTGCCATTGGAGATCTGCCATGTGCAGTGATATCGGCGGGGGGGGGGGGGGGGGGGAAGGGGGCTGTTTACTGGAGAACACGTACTTTGGGCAAGATGGCAGGGTCCTGACAGGTTGTAATTTCCACTGTTGGAGATCTCAGACACTGAGCACTCACTTCCTTATTTGGAGGACACATAATCAAGGCTAGAACTTGGCAATTATATTAAAAAAAACAAACCCAACAGATAAGGAACTGGTTCCATTCCAGTGAGTAGGAGAAAATATACAAAAATTGTGTTTGCCTTATCATGTTGCCTTGTTATTAATATTGGCCATTTTTATTTCAATGCAATAGCGACAAGGTGTTATATATGTTCATCTATATACTTATAAAATTAATAACGTATAGTATGTATTAGAGTAGCACTTTGCCATGTTTTTTTGTTTGTTTCCTCCCACACCAGAGCTTTTATGGGGAATACCATTTACATGAGGGATATGGCCCCTTGGGAATGCTAGTGAAATGCATAAATCCCAGCAAAGTAGTTTTTTTTTTTTGTAGTTTTTAATTTTATTATATTATGTTAGTCACCATACAATACATCATTAGTTTTTGATGTAGTGTTCCACGATCCATTGCTTTCATATAACACCCAGTGCTCCATGCAGTACGTGCCCTCCTTAATACCCATCCCCTGGCTAACCAATCCCCCCTCCCCCCTCCCCTCTAGAACCCTCAGTTTGTTTCTCAGAGCCCATAGTCTCTCATGGTTCATCTCCCCTTCCGATTTACCCCCCTTCATTTTTCCCTTCCTTCTCCTAATGTCCTCCATGTTATTCCTTATGTTCCACAAATAAGTGAAACCATATGATAATTGACTTTCTCTGCTTGACTTATTTCACTTAGCATAATCTCCTCCAGTCCCATCCATGTTGATGTAAAAGTTGGGTATTCATCTTTTCTGATGTCTGAGTAATATTCCATTGTATTTATGGACCACATCTTCTTTATCCATTCATCTGTTGAAGGGCATCTCGGCTCTTTCCACAGTTTGGCTACTGTGGACATTGCTGCTATGAACATTGGGGTGCATATGGCCCTTCTTTTCACTACATCTGTGTCTTTCCAGCAAAGTAGTTTTAACTCCACCCTTTTCTTTCCTTATCTAAAAAGCCTTGTAGTTTGCAGAGGAATGAGAGTAAACTTATTGTTGAAGGAGCTTTGAATCTACCCTAATTTAAAATAAATAGAACAGAATCAATCCCAAACTGATACTCTATTGTTAATAACCAGTTTCTCTGACACACTTCCCAGTGGGATGGATACTTGCTTGTGGATCATATCCTTTAGTTTGGAAAGAGCTGTATGGAATACATGAATATCATACAATAAATACGTACCTTTCAAGTGTTAGTTCAATATTACCTACTGTCTGAAGTCTTATCTCATTCTCGATGTCACCCAATTAATGAACTACTCCTTCGTTTTATCCCCCACCCTCTTTTCTGCTCCTGTGTGATACATACATGCTTCTGCCATTGCACCAAAAGGTATAATTTCATTTCAGGGAGGTTATTGGTCTGTCTCCTCTTACAAACTGTGAGCGCCCCCAAAATAAAGACTAGGTCATATTTATTTTTCTGTGTCTAGAACTCAGCACACTGCCTAGAATACAGTAGTTGTCTGCCATATGATTATTAATGAATGGGAACAAGATTTAGTAACTCTCAATCACTCAGAGTTAAAGCCTGAGGCCTGCATGCTAATGTTGTGGACATCCAGTATTATAAAACATTTCATGAAAAAAAAAAAAAGCCCGCACTCATCTGGTGTGGCTGGTGGAATTTTTGTTCAAATAAAAATGATTTTAGCATGAAATTTAGGGTGTATTGAATTGGGTTTACAATAACAGGCAGGAAAACTGTTAAATATTTTAATGGGGGAGAAAGTATTACTCTAGACTAGTTTCTACCCTTAACTGCTGCTAGGCACAACTCTAGGAATTGAACATGAATGAACCACGAATAGAATATAAGGCAAAGAAAAATATATTTTGTACTCTGCTCTTTGAAAACTGGTTTTGACTGGGTTGGGCTTCAGCCACTGTAATTCAGATGCCAAGACTGGTACCATATGCCAGCCAGAGTAAGGGAGGGGTCATGCCTGGGTGATTGTCAACAAAGATATTATTCAGAAGCATCTCAAGAAACATCTACATGAACCATCTTAATATTTAGGCTCTATGAATCTCTCAGTTATGGTGGCAATCTTAAATTTTGTCCTAGAAAAGATTAATTCTTTGGGGGAAACCTGAGTGAGGAATCAGAGTAGCATCTAGGAGCACTCTGAGCCACTTTGAAAAGTGTCTCAGGTAATAAAAAAGTCTTCCATGTAAGGAAGATCAATATAGGTCTTGACTGAGGTAAGAATCTTCAGTAGGTTGTTGGGAGAGGTGAAGCATGTGATATACTTTTGCAGTCTTTTCAGTATCAATGTCAAATTAATTCTAAACCACAAAATATAGCCAAGATCCTCAAGCAAGTGATTCACACATGTTGGCTATGATAATAAGATGATCACCGACTCTTTGAAGAAGAGTAGAGGGGTCTTATAGTATAGTTGTCAAGAGCACAGACTGTGTGGATTTGAATCCTGGCGACTTAACAGCTGAGCCCCTGAGCATGTTGCTTAACATCTCTGTGGATCAGTTTCTCATCTGTAAATATAGAATAACAACAGTATCTACCGCATAGCGTTGTCATGTGGAATAAATGAATGAATATACATAAGGTACTTAGCATGGGATGCAATACCTAGGAAGCACCATATAAATGTTAGTTATTTTTATTATTAATCTAGGATAAGCAGTTACAGACAAGGAATTCAGGTCATCAATAATCAATTCTTTTCAGATAGTAGGTAAGCACGTAGTCGTAAGGGTCAAACAAAATCATTAATACTGTATAAGTGGTGTGACCCAATTAAGGGTGTGGATTATCCTTGAAATAACTTTTTAAGAGGCTTTTTAAAAAAAGTCTATTTATTTATTTTTTTTAGTAATCTCTACAGCTAACATAAGGTTTGAACTCATGACCCCAAGGTCAAGAGTCACATGCTCTACCGATTGAGCCAACCAGGTGCCCCCCCTTTTAAAGTTTGTTTGTTTGTTTGTTTGTTTCATTATGAGGCTTTTAATTGGACCCAGTGGTCACCCCATGGTTATAGAAGCTCGGTGGAAATTCTGGACTCCTACTGCAGCAAGATTTTATTAAGTGGTTTGTGCAGATGCCGTTGTTCCTGACACATTAATTGGTGCCTTCAACTTATTAGTCTAAATCCAACTACAACACTGGTGATATAAAAATAACATAGCAGCATTTCCTTTTTCTCTGTATGAGTTGACTTTCCATTGGTACCACACTCAGGACGTCACTGAAATACGGTTTCCGGCCTGGATTCTTACACGTTGGAATTCATAAGAAGCATGCAGGTACTGCGAGAGCCAATAGTGGTCCATTTACCTATTGCTTTGTAACCAATCACCCCAAAACTCTGTGATGAAAAATGGCTGCCACTTCATTTTATTTTTTTAGTTTTTGTAAATTTTTTTTTTTAAGATTTTATTTATTTATTTGTGTGTGAGAGAGAGAGAGAGCACAAGCAGGGGGGAGCGGCAGGCAGGGGGAGATGGAGGCTCCCCGCTAATCAGGGAGCCCCATACGGGGCTCAATCCCAGGACCCCGGGATCATGACCTGAGCCCAAGGCAGACGGTTGCTGACTGAGCCACCCAGGCGTCCCTGGCTGCCACTTTATTATGCTCACCATTCTGTGGGTCAGGCATTCAGGTAGGGCTCGGGGGATGGCTCACCTCTGTCTGCTACACTAAGTTGGAAGTTTCGGCTGAAGTGACGTAAAGACCCAGAGACGTCCTGATTGGAGTTCAGTCTGGGGACCCGGTTCTTCTATATCGGTGTCAGCTGGGACTAGAATGTCTCCTTTACTCACACGAGTAAAGTGTCTGGTTCCTGGGACTGGGATGGCAAGCATGACTGGGAGTTGGCTGGCACTGCCCCCCTCTCTCTGTACCCTCTTCATGTGGCTAGCTCAAGCGTCCTCACAGCATGATGATCTCAGAGGAGTTGCACTTGTTACGTGGTGGCTGGTTTCCAAGAGGCGGAAGTGAGAACTATGAAGCCATATGAAGCCAGTAAGGTCTATGCCCAGAGCGGGTACAGCATCAATTCAGCTCTGTTCTCTTGGGCCAAGCAATCACAGGGCCTGGCCAGAGTCAAGGAAGTAGAGAGAGGGAGAGAGAGAGAGAGAGAGACTACCTCTTGATGAGGGAGTGGCAAAGCAGTATTTAGAAAACACTGTTGGCCACCAACAGAAATTCCAAAGTGAAGGCCCTTGGGCTGGAATGCACCGCCCTGAGTGATGATTGTCTGAGCTTCTGTTATATCCCAGTGGACAATCAGCAATTGATAAGCCTGGGCAAGAGAAAGTTTAGCAACACCCTCTTTCCCCACAAGAATGGCAGGCAGTTGACTGCAGGCAATGGGGAGAAATGCTGACAAAGAGGTTCATTCACAGTACTTTTTCATCCTGCACCAAATCCCACTCGATCCCAAACTTGAGGATTGAGACAACTGAGGCAAGTGTTCTCCCCAGGGTGTTGGAGTCGGGTTTGGGGGTTCCTTATTTGATTAATACTCAAATAGTTCTTCATTGTTTTTCCCGAGTGTTTTCAAGGAAATTGGTGCAAGCATTTCTTCTGAATGAAGTAACATTAAGTCTATCTTGTGGGTTCTTAGTTCCCTTGGAGGCTGCAGTGAATGCTGAACAAGCATTAAGCATGGGTTTTGGAGTCATAGGTCCCGTTGAAATTTTGGGTTGATTGGCTATTAGTTGTTTGACCTTGGGCAAATTACTTAACTTCTGTGAACTTCAGTTTTCTCAATGGGAAAATTGAAATAATAATTGTTCCTCCTTATTGAATTTTGCAAGAATGAGCATTTGATAAATGTTGAACACCCTTCCTTGGAAAATAACCAGGAAATCTTCATGCTACTTGGGTCAACATAAAGGTCCTGAATACTGAATCTAGGGAAGGAAATAGTTCCTTGCCGAGTAATGTTTGCACCTTCGATCGGGGCTGGGGAAGGGGGCAAAGAGAGAGGAAGATAGAGGAAGAAAAGAAAGCTAAATTCGTGGACAGATTTTGGCAAACTGACGTGAAGCAGAAACAACTGAGTTCATGGATAACTGGGAAATGAGGGTTACTGAAAATGAAAATGTGTTAGGCTACTTATCTCAAAGGTATTATTGCCATTATGTTTATCCTCTGGGAAAAAACACAATAATATCACCATATATAAAAAGTTCTTAGCACATTGCCTGGCATTTCATGAGTAATCATAAACAGCCCTAATGATGCTAATGAGGTTGATTATGCAGGTGATGACAGTGGTAAGAATCGATTAAGTAGCTCCTCATATTAATTGCACTGAGTTCTGATGATATAGACTCTCACGTGTCTATATCTACCTACCTGTTCAGAGGATCAGTAGCGTTTTGTGTGTATGTAAGTGTGTGAAGAGCTTGCTATCTGTATGTGAGAGGGAGCATTTATATTAGAAGGTGCCCTTTTAATTTGTCACATTATCGCAAACATTGTAAAAATGGAACCTTTTCATTGGTTCATTTTAAATGTTGTGGTAGATAGCTTCTAGAATAACCTCACATGATCCCTACCTCCTGGTCCTTATACCTTTGTGTAATTCTCTCCCTTTGAGTTTGGATTTGGCTTTAGTGAATCACTTCTAGCAAACAGAATGCAGCGGAGGTGATAGAATGGCACCTCCAAGATTAGATTGTGATTTCCGAACTGGGTGATCTGAGGGAACCCATCTAGCATGTTGTGAGCTACCTTATGTAGATGTTCATATTGTCAGGAACAGACTGGGTCTTCGGAGAGGGAGGAACTAAGGCCCTCAATCCAACCACGCTCAAGGAACTGAATCTTGCCAACAACGATGTGAGGGAGCTTGGCAGAGGATCCACACCGGGCCTTCAGATGAGACCAGAGCCCTGGCTTGACTGCAACTTTATGAGAGACTCTGAGCTAGAGGCATCCGGTTGGACTGTGCCTGGATTCCTGACTCACAGAAAGTGTGAGATGATCAGTGTTTGTTGTTTTAAGCTGCTAAGTTTGGGGGTGATTTGTTACGCCGCAATAGATACCTACTACAAATGTCAAATATCATTTATTCAAGAGGCACCGTCGAAGGACTTTTTTTGAAAATTTTATCTGCCAGTTGTTGGTCAGTTAAATGGAACAGATGTGAAAGCACACAGGTTGAGCCTTGGAGACAAACTGTCTAGGTTTAGATTACAGTTCTAACACTTCATGACTGGGGAACTAGGTAGACAAATTACTTACATTATTTTAAATTTAACTTATTTATTTGTCAGAGAGCACAAGCGAGCGCACAAGCAGGGGGAGCGGCAGGCAGAGGGAGAAGCAGGATCCCCGCTGAGCAAGGAGTCCGATGCGGGACTCGATCCCAGGACCCTGGGATCATGACCTGAGCCGAAGGCAGACGCTTAACCTACTGAGCCACCCGGGCGTCCCAATTACTTACATTCTTTTGCCTTAGTTTCCTCTTCCATAAATCGGGGGTGGTAATATCTACCTCAAATGACTGTTGTAAGAATTAAAGACCTTTGCATACCATGAGCACTGAATAAATTTTACACTATTATTATCATCAAGCGAGATTGCTGCCCAAGGAAGACAGTAACCCCTGGAGCTACATGTGGGAAGAGTATGCCCACAGGGCTCACGCAGACATCTCAGGGCTGAACTCCTAAGGCTTGCATTTGAGAAAAGGGGCTTTCTTTTTGCAGATGCAAGGAGAGGGGAAGCTTGAGTCTTACTCTTGACTAAAACATGACCCTAAGACCTTTGAGCCTAGATAAGTGTAGCCGAAGATGGAAAGCCTGTTGTTTCAAAGCTTCAAGCAATCTTTCCAGGGGTAGCTTTCTGAATATACTGTTCCTTTGTGTATTCTAGGAAACATTCTTTGTTATGGGAAAATCATTCACATTGAGCATTAACCCCTAATGCTTCTTCTTATAGTCATCTCTTTAGATGTATGACAACTATATATAGTTTTTCTCAATGAAAAATAAGCAAACACAGTTTTGCACAGAAACAACCTTAACGAAGTTTTTTCTTTTCTTTTAAAGCATGATTGTTACCTTTCCTGGTAATATCCATATCCTCTTCATCAAGGGAGTGTTGTGTAGATAACAGGGGGAATTACTGGGGTTTCTTCCGTAGCAGGCCCACAGTACATGATGGAGATATGACAGGAGAGTTCCACAAGAGTCTGGGAGGAGGGACTGATGACACGTTTTCCTGGTTTGACTCAGTTTTTTAAAAAGCCACTTCCAAGGGCCCATCAACCAGTCAGCTAATCCACTTGTTCCAGCAGGAGGTAGGAGGTTGGAGGTGGGTGGGGGGTGGAGCGTGGGGAGGAGCGACACTCCGCTCGGGAATCCTTGCTTCCAAGTGTCGCCCTGCGTGTCACTCCCCCGCCCCTCCCCCCCCCCCCGGCCTCCAGGTCTCCTCTGAGCCCTGCCACCTAAACGCACACCCCCCGGCCTTCTGGGTCACCTCGAACACCTTCCCCCTTCGGACTCCTGGAGATTTCTCCGGCTAAGTCCAGCCAAGAGGGTTCCCCGGACGCGGCGCGAACTGCCCTCCTCCTCCCGCGTCTCCGCCCCCTGCCGGGGCCGCCGGGCGCCGAGGGAGGCGAGGGTGCCACCGCTGTAAAATGAGCGGTGCCCGGAGGGTGGCCGGGAGCTGCAGGTAACGCGCGCCGGAGCTCGGGCCCGAGCGGGCTCCGCGCACGGTCCCCTTCGCGGCGCGGCGACCCTGGGGCTGCGCGGGCGTCCCGGGCGGCTGGGGCGAGGCCAGCCCCGGCGCGGGTGGGGGCACTAGCGCTCCCCGCCTGTCGCGCAACGACGTTCCGGCGGCTGTTCCCGGGAGCGGCGGGAGGCGGAGGCGGCGGGGAGCCGGGGCCGCGCGGAGGGGGCGCCGGCTGCTTCAGAAGATGGAGAAGTTTCTGCAGATCGCGCCTCACTCTCTGGCCATCGTCCTGGGCCCGGCCGAGGGGCCAACGGCGGAGAGGTCCGGGGCCGCCCACCCCGCGCCCCCGGCCCAGCCCCGCCAGCTCGCCCGGCACCACATCGGCTACGAGATCTTCGCCGACTTCAAAGCCGAGAACATGCAGCACTTCTGGAACAAGAAGGTCACGGCCGCGGTGGCCGAGACCTTCTTCCTGGGCTGGATCGACGAGCAGGTCCTGCTGATCCAGGGCAAGGAGGAGCATCTGGAGGCGCTGCGCGAGGGCTGGACGCGCCGGGCGCTGCGGCCGCCCTCGGGCTTCCACATCCGCTGCCTCGGTGAGTCCGGCCGCCGCCCGCCCCGGTCCCGCCCCGAGCCCGCGCCCGACCCCGCGACGCGGACGGGCGGCTTCCCCGGGCGCCCCGCGCCTCCCTCCGCCTCCGAGCCCCGGCCGGGGGAGGGGCCGGCGGGCGTCCGCCAGCGCGGGATTGGGGG
>NC_058404.1:14950059-14998693 GCF_002201575.2 Neomonachus schauinslandi
GGCGGCGCCGCGGGAGGCTCGGCGGTCCGCGGCCGCTCGCGGGTCTGCCGGGCTCACCCTTTCCGCGCTGCCCCGATCGGGCCGGGGAGGCGTGCGATCGCGGGAGAAGTCGGGGGAGGATTCTGGTAGCATCAGGTAGCGACGGGCTCCGCCGCGCCACGCGGCGGCGGCGGGCAGTTCAGGTGCGCGGCCGCCCCCGCTCCGTCCCCCGACGTCCTTTCGGCGGGCGACGACCCTGCCCCTCCGCGCGGCTCCCTGCCAGCTTTTGCCTGGGGCCGGGAGGGTGGGGGGTGGTGGCGCGTCCCGCGGCGCGTCCCGCGGCGCTGGGACACTGTGGGTGTCGTGCGCCGGCTTTTCTGGGCCAGACCGAGCTGTGGATTTCGTTTTAAATGTCTTGCCTCCCGTACATCTTTCTTTAGTTTTGTGTGTTTGAAAGGAAGAAGGGACACGAGGAAATCAGGGGAAGTCTGATCCTCAACAAAAGAAGAATAGTGTAAGGGGGAAGAGAGCCGGATAGGTGGTAGTCGCTGCGCGCTTCCAGTGTTGCCTGACTTGCTGTGTTCTTTTCTTTTTTAATTGCACTCCTATATTCTTAATCCAGATTGCATCTCTTTTAGAATATACTTTTTAGTTTTGCACCTTGGGCCCAGTGGTTAAAAACGTAAATGGTGAATAGTAGCGCTTAATGCAACGATTTCAAGAAAGAAAGCATTCTTTCTAGTACCACGGTTTAGAAATTCTTTCATGACGTTTTGGGAGGAGGTCAAAAGTTCAAACGCTAAAACACTGTAAAGCCGCCTTTTTCGTTGCCCACTGTCGCTGTACTGCTTTCCTCTGACGGATTAGTTTATACCTGCTCCTGGGTCTTCCTGTATGCCTATCGCAAACCCATAGCATTTTTTATTTAGTGGTATTTGTCTGTTTTTGTAGAGCAGAAATCTTTACAAAGCTTCCTTTGAATTGAGTGGACAAAAAACCCAGGAAGGCTTGCATCTTGTGTGTTTTGTAACCCGTGCTAAATTTCAAAAGGTGCTTTAATTTTTTTTTTTCTTTAGCAAAAAACCGTAGTGGACTACCTGTAATGAAGCTGCCTTAGTAAAGGGGCCAAGGTTAATGCCTCTGAGACTTGATCTGCTCTTGGATGTAGGGCTGCAGCACGTCAGGAAGCAGGGGTATATGCAGTTATTTTTATGCCCTGTGTAGATGACAGCGTTTTAATGGTTTTCTTTTAAACTCGACTTCATTCTTAGTTTTCCCTTTTCATTTTTGAAAATCCCAAACATACAAAGGTAACATAATTCAAAAATCTTATATTGAATTCCCATGTACCCATCATCCAACTTTGAAATATATTAGGACATGGCCAATCGTATTTTGCCTCCACCCCTGTTCCCCACCTAATGCCATTTTGAAATCCCAGACATTGTATCAATAGCATTTGATTGGTAAATATTTTAGTTCACTTTTTTTTTTCATTTCAGCAGAATTTGTAAACTCATAGGAATTGGGGATCTGTTCTATTAACCAAAGAGAAATATTTTGGCAATTTGAAAGCTTCCAAATTGCTGTCGTTGATTGACCTTTGTCCCGACCTGGCTGGGTAGCCTGAGCGGTCTTAAGCTGACTGGGGTGTGGAGGGGGGTTAGCCGCTGCATTGCTCAGCTCCGCTGGGGCACTCAGTACCATGATGGGGAGCATCAGGTAAAGGAGCGGAGTGAGGTCTGCTGGGATCCAAGTGGTCACTTTCTTTTGAGCTGCTTTGGGGCTTCAGAATTTCTGCTGGAATTCCAGTTGCATTTCAGTAACGACCATAAAAATGCTGAATTGTTGGGAGAGAGTTTATCTGCTCTAAGAATTCTCTGTGGGAGCCTCCGTGTCTGTTGCAGGATCGAAGGTGCAAGCAATTCCAAATGACTTTTGCCTGTTAAGTCCAAAAGCATGTGGTTCTAACCAACTGTGAAATTTCAGGTGACAGTTGGACAGTGAGGAGGTGATTATGGATTCAAGAAGGAGTGGGGGTTGGGGGGGAATAAGCAAGTCAAAGGAGAAGTTTTGATTTGAAATTGTCACATTCACTCCTTAGAAGTGACCTGCTCTGGGCATATAGAAAAAAAGTTCAGACTTTGGATTTCCAGGACCCTTCAAAGGGACATGTGTGCTCAGGAAAGTAAGGATGTTTCAAAATTGTGCTGTATATTTTGAGTAAATCACGGTAAGTTAAATCCCGTACGTGTTTATTGAGTGTGTACTAACTGCATTCTCTGTATCTCTCCTGAGATTGTGAAGACTAGTGGGGTGTGCAGTCTTTTTTGGGGGAGACTCCCACAAAACTGGGCAGTGCTTTGAAGGGAGCAAGGAGCGGCTCCTTCTGCCTTGTGAGCTGGTGGAGAGGTTTCCCAGAGATGAGGCTTGAGCTAGACCATGTGCAGATGTGGGGCGCAAGGGGTTCGTTCAGAACACAACAGCTTTCCTACGCGGGCAAGAACATGAGCAGAGTTACCAGGTTGGGGAGCTCATGACATGTTTGGAAACTGGCTGGTTTGGGTGGCTGGGGAGAAGGGTGTGATCCAACAATGCGAAAGGAGGCTAGGCCCAAATGTAATGATGTAGAAGCTGCTAGTGGCTTTTGAGCAGGGAGAGGGGTGACATATTTGATTGCTGTATAAGGAGAATTCTGGGGACAGTGGGAGTGGTGGATGGCACTGGGAGGGGATTAGACACAGGAGCCCCAGCTCAGTCCTCGGACACAGTTGTGGGGAGAGGTGATGAGAGCTGTATTAGGTGGTCACTCTCTAAGGTGCATCCTGTGGTCCAGGGTTATTTCCTTAAAGAAGATAGCATCTTAGCTGGGTTGGGTCTGGAGGGCTTTCCAGCCCCAGCTCCTAACCCACCGGCCTTTGGCCTTTGCGTGGAGCCCCCATGCTCCTCCTCCTGGGGCTCATGTGGTTTTCCTACCCCCAGCCTTAGTCAGATCCAGTGGTCAATGCCATAGGGCCTCCTGACTTCATATGTCAGGGGGCATGGGTTAGTTCTCTGTGCCTGCCAGTGGCTCTTTGTATGTTCCCAGCTTAACCTTCGATATTCAAATACTTAGCTCCAAATATGCGATATGCTTTTTAGACTTTAAATCAGAACTTGTAGTTTATATTATAAAGTTGTTTAGAACTTATGGGCATCAAGATTTTATTCTATTTCAAAATATTTATTGGTTTTCTCAAAAGGAGTTGCTCTCTTAAGGTGGTTTCTCCAAGTAGTAAAATTTTAGGACAGAATTGTGTTTTTTCTTTTTCTTTTTTTTTAGAGAGGGGAGTGGGGAGGGGCAGAGGCAGAGGGAGAGAAAGAATCTTAAGCAGGCTCCATGCTGAGTGTAGAGCCCCTTGTGGGGCTTGATCTTACCACCCTGACATCATCACCTGAGCCGAAATCAAGAGTCAGACGCTTAACTGACCGAGCCACCCAGGCACTCCCAGAATAGTTTTTTTTGTTTGTTTTTTTGTTTTGTTTTTAGTATATTCTCCTGGGGCACCTGGCTGGCTCAGTTGGTAGAGCATGTGACTCTTGATCTTGTGGTCATGAGTTTGAGCCCCATGTTGAGGGTAGAGTTTATTTAAAAAAACCACAGGGGCACCTGGGTGGCTCAGTCGGTTAAGTGACCGCCTCTTGATTTTGGCTCAGGTTGTGATCTGGGTCGTGGGATGGAGCCCTGCATCTAGCTCCAGGCTCAGTGTGGAGTCTGCACCTCCTTCTCCCTCTGCTTCTCCCTGCTCTCGCTTTCAAATAAATAAATAAATAAAATCTTTAAATAACAACAACAACAAAACCAAAACCAAACAAAAAACATATTCTCCAAAAAAGTTTGCATAGACTCCCCCAGAAGTTTATTGTGTTTATTTAAGTCAACTTAAAATTGAATAATATTCACCGACTGATGGTTGGGATTGATTCATGAGTGCTATGAAGCTTTTTGAAGGAGAGATGCTGATTCATTCAACAACTGGAACACCTCCCACTTTCTAGGGTCTATTCTGGGAACAGAGGTAGAGCATGGGTCAGACAAGAACAAAAGTCCCTGTACTCTCGGAGGTTCCGTTCTAGTGGGGCAGCAGACATTTCAAAAATTCGACAAAGAAAGAAGTTCATGGAGTTCCAAGTGCTGTAAAACTTATGCAGGTGATGGGCTCAAGAGTGATGAGGAGAGGTGGGATAATAATCACCATTGATCGGTCATTTATTATTGTCTACTTGCTTTATTTTTATTAACTCATTTTTTTTTTTAAATTGAAAGATAGTAGGCACACAATGTTACATTAGTTTCAGGTGTAGGACAGAGCGATTCAACAAGTCTGTATGCTTTGCCCTGCTCATCACAAACGCAGCTATAATCTGTCCCCATCCAACACGATTCCCCGGCCATTGACCGAATTCCCTGTGCTGTGCTTCTCATCCCGTATTGGGCCCCTAACCGGAAGCCTGAACCTCCCATCCCCCTCCACCCATTTGCCCTTCCCCCCACCCCCTCCGCTCTGGCAACCACCAGTTTGTAGTCGGTATTCATGGGTCTGTTTCTGCTTTTTGCTTGTTTGTTAATTTGTTTTGATTCCACATAAAGTGAAATCATATAGGATTTTGCTTTCTCTGTCTTATTAACTAATCTTTAAGACAGCTCTCCCATTTAGGTATCATTATTTTACCTGTTTTACAAATGAAGAAACTGAGGCACAGAGAAAACAAGTACTTCTCCAAGGACACCTAGTTCAGTAAGACAAAGAGCTAGAATCTGGGTCCAGACGGTGGGTTTTGTCTTGCCTTGTCTTCTCCTTTTCTCTTTTTCCCTTCCCTTCCTTTCCCTTTGGTCACATTGTCCTCACCAAAATTTCCTTCCAAGACACACACACACCCTCCCAACAATTTAGGGGAGCAGGCGGCCCAGCGGCAACTGGGTTGGCCAGAAGGGGCTATGTCCTCCTTTTCTCTTAAACAACACAACGGAAAAGAGAAACCAGTGTCGCCCAAGACCCTCATGTTTGAGCTTCCTTTGGGCCACACAGGTGGGTTCATTACTTTGTGTGGTTAATGATCTTCCCACAGGGCTTAGGTAAAGGAGAGCGGCTGCCTCCCTTTCTGCCGCGTAGCTAGGCCCCCGCCCCACCCCCGTGTGTGGAGGGACTGCTCTGTAATAACATCTCCTTCGTGTGGCACTTGACTGACCATCAGTCCGCCAACAATGGAAGAGCCCATGGAAAGCAGCTTGACGTGTTGGAGGAACAGGAAAGAGCCAGCGAGGCTGGGGCTGGTTGAACCAGCAGAAGAATGGAAATGGAAGGCGGGACAGGAGGTGAGGTCAGACAGGCTGGCGGCCTCCAGGCCACATGGGGCCTCCTGGGATTTTATTCTGTGCAGACGAGGCATTGAACATCCAGTAAGTCTAGAGCACTGGGTTGGGGGTCTGTAGAATATCCAGAAAAGTTTCAGAGACGGGCCTCATGCTTAGAGAACCTTACCTCTCGTATTAAAAATCTCAGGATCAAGGCTAAAACAGCGAACGGTGATGCATTTCTGGTTTTATTAATTTCTGGCTGGTCATAAAAAATATTTTTATGAATGACCTCACTCTGGCTCAGAGATATTTTCAGTAGAGGTGTGTCAGTTTCATTGTAATAAAGCATTTAGAATGAACTTCTGAGACTCACAGGCTCGCTGCGATAACTGGGAGACTTGGCGGAGATTTATAAATTTTACCCTGAGCACATGTTTATCTCCCGCTTGCATTAAGAGGTAAATTTGCCAGTTATCCCCAAGTTCTTTTTATTTTTTTTTAAAGATTTTATGTATTTATTTGAGAGAGAGAATGAGAGAGAGAGCATGAGAGGGGTGAGGGTCAGAGGGAGAAGCAGACTCCCTGCTGAGCAGGGAGCCCCATGAGGGACTCGATCCCGGGACTCCAGGATCATGACCTGAGCCGAAGGCAGTCGCTTAACCAACTGAGCCACCCAGGCGCCCCCCAAAGTTCTTTTTAAAGGAACATAAAACTGAAAGGTGTTTGTCTGTGTCTCTCGTTCCGGAGTGAAAGCACTCAGGTGCTTTGGGGTAAAAATCCAGAGAGGTCTGTTGTATACAAACTACTTGCTACAAATCATTTTAAAGGTTTCATCCTGCTTAAAGTATCTCACACGGTGATGTGTACGAGGGGGGCTTTACCATAGTCCCTTGAAGTTTGGAGATGTACTTGAGTCATTATTCTACTCAGTTCATGCATTTGTGAAGTTTTGAACCCTTCCATTCTGTATTATAGCTGTAGACATAATATAATCGCAGACTTGTTTTTTACTTTTTTTTTTTTTAGATTTTATGTATTCTTTTGTCAGAGAAAGAGAGAGAGAGAGCGAATGCATAAGCAGGGGGAAGTGGCAGGCAGAGAGAGAAGCAGACTCCCCGCTGAGCAGGGAGCCCCATGCGGAACTTGAACCCAGGACCCTGGGATCATGACCTGAGCTGAAGGCAGACGCTTAACCAACTGAGCCGCCCAGGCATCCCTGTTTTTTACTTTTTAAATGAATGATCTGGTTTATCTGAATGAGGAGGTTAAATAGAAGTATTGATAAGGTATAAGCTGTGAATATAATCTATTAATATATAAATATTATATATATGCATACATAGAAATAAATTGATCTTTAAGAAGATCCTATGCCAAGGACTTTTTAATAAACTTTAATCACATTGGCATCAGAGGGTGTTTAAAGCAGCTTTTGATATTTTGGTATCAATAGGTCTTTTTTTTTTTTTTCGAGAGAGAGAGGGAGAGAGAGAAAGCGAGTGTGAGCAGGGTGGGGGTAGGAGCAAAGGGAGAGAGAGAGAATCCCAAGCAGGCTCCATGCCCAGTGCAGAGCCTGGCGTGGGGCTTGATCTCACGACCCTGAGATCATCTGAAATCAGGAGTCGGATGCCTAACTGAGCCACCCAGGCGCCCCACAGTCAATCTCTCTTTTTTTTTTTTTTTAAAGATTTTATTTATTTATTTGAGAGAGAGAGAGTGAGAGAGAGCAAGCACATGAGAGGGGGTAGGGTCAGAGGGAGAAGCAGACTCCCCGCCGAGCAGGGAGCCCGATGTGGGACTCGATCCCGGGACTCCAGGATCATGACCTGAGCTGAAGGCAGTCGCTTAACCAACTGAGCCACCCAGGCGCCCTCAATCTCTCTTGATAGAGAACAGTTAATTAGGATGTTGTCAAGGACCAGAACTAGAGGCATCTCTGAAGAATTTGATAAGTGATTAAGGTAAAGAGGATCCATCAGAGTAGTTTTGGGGTAGAGATGAAGGTAAACCCTCCTAGGGGGGCAGAGCCAGCTAATGAGAAGGTCCCCAGGGTGGTGGTGGACACTGTGTGGAACAGAGTGGGTCTTACGACGTTCTTATGATGTTAACAATATGAAAGCATACCTCTGTGCTGTCAGTTTTACTTTTAAGACACAAGTAAACACAATAAAACTCCTCTTTTTTTCAATGTCTTGCAAAGGCCCTAAAATATAATTTTCTAAAGTGAGGGCCCCTCTGTCGATGCACAGTGACTTGTCTCTGAAACCAGGATGTCACCTTCTCCTTTCCCAATACCAAACACGTGGGGAGCATATAAAGACTCTCAGTTTGCTGAATGTGGGCTGATTAGTAGTCTGTCCAAAGTAATCATCTTCTCAAGAATCTAGGGGTCCCTGGAGGTCCCTAAAGGCTTACCGATGTCTTCAAAGGGTGCAGTGCGGTCTGGTGGGATTTCATCTTTTTACCACCTGAGATTACTGCTGCCTGTGTCCTCACAGCCCGGGGCGCTGAGGGGGTGCTGGCTGGAAGCTGCCAGGCTTCTGCTTTGTTCCTTCCTGGAGGAGGTTGCTGTCTCTTAGCATTTTCCTTCGGTGGCTGCCAGGCTTCCTCCAAAGCTGTGTCAGGAACTGCCCCCCCCCCCCCCCAACCAACTTTCCCTCCAGGGTGTAAGGCAAGTTTTCCTTTCACACCTTTGCAGCAAAAGATTATGATTACGTCTCTGCCTTTCTAAGTAGTTTTCTCTCCCCCAGATTTTTCTGGAAACTAAAGTTCCCTTTAGGTATCCATTTATAGGACAATAGAGCTCAGGGCCTGCTCTTCTAAGGAACTTTATCTTCAGAAATTCCGGGCTCCCCCCGCCCCATCCCCACCATGCCACCCTTGAAAGTGACCTTCATGAGTCCTAGAGAGTTTTCTGACTCCTTCATGCTGGGAAAGCGGGGGAGAACTGTCTACATATTTGACCCCTTGGAGGGTTGATAGGATTCTCAAGACAAAATTTTATTTATCTACAGATATTCCCAGACCTTTGGCTCGTGCCTGTTTCGGTTGTGTTCTACGCACGGGAGGGGCATGCAGCTCCAAGCCCCCTGTCAGCGGAGGGGGCTGCACGCCCACTCCAGAGAGCTGTCAGCGTTTGCAGCCACTCCCACACCAATTCTCAGTTCCTTCCCTCTTTGACTTCCGACTGGTGCAGCTGTGCTTTATTCATCAAGTCACAGACCCGCCAGCCTCCCAGCTCAGTTTCCTAATCCTTCCTGCTTGCTTGGCGGTGGCCCGTGGTGGGAGGATGGAGCCGGGAAGAGCTGCTCCTGAGCAGCGTGGGATGGAGCGTGTGTGTGAGGGAGAGGTTGGGAGTGTGGAGGAGGGCACGGGTCCACGGCTGACACGTGCACAGTGCCAGGGGGAAGGCCCCCGAAGAGGGGAAGCCAGGGCACAGGGATCACAAGGAAGCGCTGAAGACCGTCTGGTGCAGGTGAGGTGCAGGACGGTTTCACATTCGACAGTCTTGCGGTGAATCCGGTCCTCCTCTTGGAAGTCTTCTTGTCCCTGTCGGAGAGGGCGGGATGGGGACCGAGCTCTGTGCATTCTCTCTGCTAGTCTCGCCCAGGCCTGAAGTTGCTCATCGGCTGAAATGTGCGGGCCTGCGGTTAGAGGGCTTTCCCCCCGTGCTGTGGGAAGAGGACTGTCCAGGCTGAACAATTCACCTTGGTCCTTTCCCTTAAATCTCTGCTTCTGGTCAACCAGCCAGACTCTTCTGGACTCCTCCTGAGGCAGAAAAGGATGATACAGCTCCATGGGCACTGCCATCCTTCTGGAAAGAAATCCCAACTTTTCAGCTCACTCATTATGTATGCTGCAATCTCCCATTCCCCGTATTCACTCAGATCCTCAAACCTGCTCCCCCCCAAATGCCCTCCGGCCCCCTAGCTTCTGATGGCCTATCCTTTCCCCATCGGTCCTTCTCCTTTGGTCTTGCCCAGCATGGGGAGACTTGGAAAGACTCCTGGCTTTGGAGTTAATATAGAATCTCTGGAGAGATGAACGATTGGTGGTCAGTGGGGGACTTTGTGACCAGCACAATTTGTCTGGGCTGATCACTTTCCTTTCATCGGAGTCTGGTTATTAATTTGTTTAGAAAAGCAAGAAAGAGGCTTTAAGTTAGTAACCGTGAAGTGCTAATGTGGAGGAAAGAAATCAGTACTTCAGAAACCAGGTCTCTGAATGCTCCCAGACAGTGAGGGTTACGCTAGCATCTTCTGCTCTTTCCTGTATCTTTACCGTTTCCTCTTACGCTGCAGAAGGAGCATTCTAGAACACAATCTCTATGCCATATGCTCCTTCATTTTACTAAATGTTTACCGGTTCTACTTCAAGAGTTGGTAACTGGATGGGGAATTGTTCCAAGCACTTTGACACGTTGTCTCATTTAATCCTTATACAGAGGTAGTGCTAAAGTTATTTCTGTTTTGTGGAAGAGAAAACTGAGGTTCGGAGAGTAACCTTGCGTGAACAAGCAATCTCAAATTCAACCCAGTAATCCGATCCCGAAGTCTGAGCTGTCAACCTTTTTAAAACTGGTTGTCATTTCTTTATTTCTTCTTCTTCTTTTTAATCAGACCATTTTAATTTATTGAACTTTGGCTTTGTCCGGGGATCAGTGGAGCTCATAACCAAGCCCACCTTAGCAGAATGTCAGATTACCCTGCAATTATTTCCTAGCTCATGAGTGTGGAGTCAGAATTGATGTCCTCAGCAACTGGGAGAATCTCCAGATTGGCTTCCTGACTCCGGAGTAAGTAGGGACTGTTTCGATGGAGAGAGCCTCGTGGCAGCCCCGGGTCTCTCCACTTCCAGTACGACAGTCAGAAAATCTTTTGTGTCTTTGGAGAAGAGACTCACAGAGATTTAGACTACTCTCAGAGACTTGCAAGATTCAGGATGGAAATTTCTGTCTCATCCCCATTTAACTCTGAAGTATGACAGGTGCAGAATGACAGAGCATCGTGAGCTTAATGAAATAGTGAGTAACATCCCAGCTCCACATTTGGGTCTGGTCTTATTAGGATATATCCATACAGCCGTCGGCACAGTGACCCCCAACTGATAAATACATCTAGTTTGTAAACGTTTCCAAATACAAACTGGTATACGTAAAAAATTTCCACGTACAAAATACATACATACATATGCACACACATATATAGTAAGATTAAAACAAAATATGTGCAACCATGATCCAATTTAAGAATAACGTGTTACAGGAACGGCTTATAGCATCTTTGCGCTTTTCTTCCACGGCGTCCTCTTCTCTCTACGCAAGAGATAATGATTATCCTGAAATTTCTGTTACTCTTTCTTTTGGTTTTCTTTTGTAAGTTCACCAGATATGTGTTCATTCCTGTTTTGAACTTCATATGAGTGGAGTCATACGGCAAAACTGATTGTCATTTCTGCTGGATGCAGGTTTTGGCTTCGTTCACTATCATTGAGAATTTTACCTCTCTTGTACTTGAATGTTAAACAAAGTACTCTCATCTGGATTATGATTTGCGAAACGCCCTTAAACCATACAACAATATCCCACCAAGCAGGTGAAGCAGAGACCTAACGACAGTGGAGTGGTCTTGATATTTAAAATGCAGGGTCAGGGGATAGCCAACACATACCTTTATCGTTAACTTTTGCCTTTTATATGCATATAAATAGACATATAATTATATATTTATCCATATATGTCTAAGTGTATGTACGTTTATATTACATGTAAATATACACTTAACACAAAGTTCTCTCTCATCCTTTTTACCTTGAAATCTTTTTCCAGAATTCATATTGCCACCTCTGTGTTTTGGTTGGTATATCACTGCCACCTTTTTCTTTTTAATCTTTCTGTTTTTGTTGTTGTTGTTTTTTAGAGAGAGAGAGAGAGAGAGAGAGAAAGAGCACGCGAGCACATGGTGGGGGGAGGGGCAGAAGGAGAGGGAGAGAGAGAATTTGAAGCCGACTCCACGCTGAGTGTGGAACCTGATGCGGGGCTTGATCTCACAACCCTGAGACCATGACCTCAGTCGAAACCAAGAGTCAGACACTTAACCGACCGAGCCACCCAGGCACCCAAGTCCTCTTGTGAATTTTTTTTTTTTAAAGATTTTATTTATTTATTTGAGAGAGAGAGTGCACATGAGAGGGGGGAGGGTCAGAGGGAGAAGCAGACTCCCCGCCGAGCAGGGAGCCCGATGAGGAACTCGATCCCGGGACTCCAGGATCATGACCTGAGCCGAAGGCAGTCGCCTAACCAACTGAGCCACCCAGGCGCCCGTGAATTTTTTTTTTTTAATGTAGGCTCCATGCCCAGCATTTTAATCTTTTCTATCCTTCTGCTTTAGTGTGTGTTTTATAAGCAAGATAGAGTTAACGTTTGAATTTTAACTCAAGGTGAAGAGTATTTGTCTTTTAGGTATATTGAGCCATTAACTGTATTGCACTAACTGATAACGTTTGTTCTCGTTTGGAACTTTTCTGATTATCTGGAAGGCCCTACAATATCAGCTTTTTATAAATCATTTGCCTTGTGCTGGAGTGGTGCAATGTGACCCTCAAGTGCTCACTCGCCAGTTTTTCAAATGAAAAATTAAGTCCCTTCTTTGGTGTTTTCTTTTTGACCTTGTAACTAGAACAATGGTTTGCAAACCTGATTATTCTATAGATTAGTGAGCCCGGAATTCTCCACCATCACAGAGAGAAAGAAAACCACAGCTGCTACCTTGCATTTCCTGGGAGGGAGCCAGTGTAGACGCGAGTCGGTAAGACAGCGCTGACTTGGACTAGAGGCGGTTGACAATGCTCCCGCTTGACCAGGCCTCAGAGCAGGGAAGGGGGTGGAGGGTGCATGGCAGTGGCCCCCATTTATCCTAAAGAGGCTACGTCAGTGTCATTTGGAAACTAGATATTTTGTTTTGTTTTTTTGTTCATACTGTGCAAGTATCTTGGATCCAGTATTCAAAGGCGGAAAAGTGAGGGACGTTGGCATTGTTCTGAGTTCACCTGGCTCACAGAGCAGGCATCGCTCTCTGGCATTTCTGCCAAGAGGTTTCCAGATGTTACAAGCAAGCACCAGCTCTTTGGTCCAGGCCCAGCGTGTGTGGAGTGTCCTGCTGTTCTCTTGGGGGACAGTTTTGGTGGTTGTCACTCTCCTCTGCTGTTGTAAATCTTCCATGTTTTTCATGTGGAAGAGATTGATTTATGTTTGCAACTACTTATGCCAATTCAAGGAATAAAGACAAGAAAGAGACTGGAAGCTTCTTGTCACGGAAGCAAGTCTTCAGCTTGGGGAAGCCCACAAAGACAAGATCAGATGGAATTGGCTGGTGGCGTTAACTCCGTCTGTGTGACTAGTGATAAAAGGTTTCCTGTACAGAAAAGGTTTAATCTGATGATTTTTTCCCCTTCTTTCTTTTAAAAATGAGCATTTATATATCGCTTTGGCGCTATTAAAGAAATGAGGCTCAGAAAACTCCAAAATGTCTTTCCTTTTTTTTTTTTTTTTAAAGATTTTATTTGTTTATTTGAGAGAGAGAGTGAGCACAAGCAGGGGGAGCAGCAGAGGGAGAAGCAGGCTCCCCGCAGAGCAGGGAGCCCGATGCAGAACTCGATCCCAGGACCCTGGGATCATGACCTGAGCCGAAAGCAGACGCTTAACTGGCTGAGCCACCCAGGTGCCCCAAATGTCTTTATTTTCTTAAAATAATACCAGTTTATTTTGTTCTGAGGTAGGTGACCGCTCCTTCTGAAGTGGCCAGAAGTAAGAAAGCCTGGATTCCTTAAAGTCCAGCTCTGTGTAGCTACCCTTGTACTGAAAATGGAAAAGCAAATTTAGCCAGCTAATTTACATGAATTTGAATAAACTATTTTAAATTTATATGGACTGAAACTGATGATTAGTTGATAAAGTCACATCGTGCATAATACCTTTTAACGTGTCTACACTTTTTTTTTTTAAGATTTTATTTATTTGACAGAGTGAGAGAGCACAGTAGAGGGAGAGGGAGAAGCAGGCTTCCTGCCAAGCAGGGAGACTGATGTGGGGCTCGATCCCAGGACCCTGGGATCATGACCTGAGCCGAAGGCAGATGCTTAACCATCTGAGCCACCCAGGCGCCCCTGTCTACACTTTTTATATGACTTTAGATCTGAAAAAAAAAGGAAGCTTTGTTGAAATAAGCATTACATTGCTTTCAATGATTCCCCCGCCCTCCACGTTCCTTTAAAATTTCTGGAAATTTATTAGTAGAAGAGGGAGGGATCATTTACATGCCAACAGAATGTGAATTGAAGTTATTTCTAAAGAGCAGTTTGATGTGAATTGGTGAGTTCACATAATTTCAGTGACTGGAAGTTTGCCTCCTCTGTTAGAACATAAATCTGTGTTGGCCAATCTGAGGGTCAAGAGTATGACCTATTCAGAAAATGCTTCTACTTTCAAGGAGAGGGATTTAGAGTACGTGCAATTGTCAGAGAGACTGTGAGTCCTTTTCTCTAAGCCCTGACCCTGGGTACTCAAAAGTTCTGAGGATTTAAGCATGTGCACTCAAATGAGTGAATGAAGTCTTCTGTAATGTCACTAACATATTTAATTTCCTGAGTAGGTGGGTCATTGTGCCAAGTTTGTCCTCATGCCAAAAAGATTATTCAGACATTTCAATTAAGATACTGCCTTCTCAAGTCACAAAAGTTGACATGATCACCATTTATACAATTAGTTTAAAAGAATTGGCATTTGTATTCTACTTGCTTATATTAAGTTTCACTGTGAATGTGTCTTTCCCATTAGATTGTAACTTCTTTGAGTGTGGAGACGGTAAACGTCAGTTTTTATGTCCCAGTCTAATTCTCTGTGTAATGTGGATTTAGAAGTATAACGTAAGTATACTTAGAGGTATAGTTAATGCTAACCGGCTGCTGGTGGCAATTTCTTAAAGTCCCATTTGATAAAATAGTTAAACAAGGAGGCCATTAAAGAGCCTATGTAATAGGCCTTTGGTAGCCTATGTAAACAGATTAAATCCAGAGTCAACTAGATTTTCTTAAATCTGAGAAAATGGAACTCAAGAACAACCATCGTAATAGCTGAATAAATTTTCCCAAGTAAGGCAAAAATTTAAATTATAACCAATTAAGTAATTTCTTTGCTTTGCTTCCATGTCTTCTTTATAAATACTTCTGCTCTACCAGGAGACCCCCAACCCCTTTTTGGTTTTGGTAGTGCCCAGCTGGAATTGTTTGCTCAAAGAAATTTTTAAAAATCTAATGTGTCTCAATTTATCTTTTTATGCATTTTAACATTGGGGAAAAGATGACTCAGGTCTGGTAAGGGCAAGATAAGTCTGATAACCTTAATATATTGCCAATGGTAGTGAAAATGGAAAAAAAAATTTTTTTTGGAAAGCATCTTGTCAGTATGTATCGAAAAGACATCTAAATATTCACATAGTTTGATGTAGTAATTCTACCTTGAGGGCTATGTCTAAGGTAGTAATCCAAACTATAGAGAGCTATATGTAGGAAGCTATTCATTATACAATTTTTTTAAAGATTTTATTTATTTATTTGAGAGAGAGCAAGAGAGAGCACGAGTAGGGGGAGGGGCAGAGCGAGAGGGAAAAGCAGACTCCCCGCTGAGCAGGGGACTCAATCCCAGGACCCGGGGACCATGACCTGAGCCGAGGGCAGACACTTAACCAACTGAGCCACCCAGGTGCCCTCATTATACAATTTTTAAGAAAGATCATCCTACTCTTGTTTTAGCTCAGGTTGTGATCTTAGGGTCCTGAGATCAAGGCCAACCCCCCACCCACCGTGAGGCTCTGAGCTCAATTTGGAGTCCGCTTGAGATTTTCTCTCTCCCTCTCCCTCTGCCCCTCCCCCTGCTTGGAGTGCACTCGCTCTCTCTCTCTTTAAATCAATAAAATCTTAAAAAAGAAGGAAAGATTGTAAGTAACCTAAATATCATGAGTAGAGAACAAGTTGTAGTTCTGCATACTGGATGAATACTATATAACTGTTCACATGTCTGTGATGGTTATGGAACCACATGGAAAATGTCTTATGCTACATAGTTTATGTGAAAGTGTGTGTGATATTTCATAGCAATACAAATCAGAACAAAAATCTCAAATCAGGTGCATAGGAAAAAATGGGAAAGATAACAATAAATACCAGGTACTGAATAATGACTATGTTTTGGGCAGAGTGCCAAGTACATATTCTCACTGAATTTTTATACATGGTCTTTGATGCACCCATTTTATGGATGAGGGAACTGAGCTTTGAGAGATTGGATAACCTTGCTCAGCCATGTTAAGTGATGGGCCCAGGTCTGGGCCCAGGTCTGTGGGACCCAAAATTTGTGCTTGAAACTGGTGATTCACAAAGTTGACTGTGCATCGTGGAACTTTAAATGACGAAATGAATTAATAAATGAATAAATACTGAATGGCTTAACCTCAGATCTGCTGGATCAGGATTACCAGCCAGACAGCCAGGAGCCTGTATTTCTAACACACAAGGCAGGTACTGTTGCCAGTCCATGGCCAGCATTTAGGACCCTCTGCAAATTCCAGTTGCTGTGTAAAAAATACACTGAATATTAATTTGTGAATATTAATAGTGGTTGAATATAGGTAATAAGATTAAGGGTGATTTTGTTTTTTTCCCCTCCATTTTTCAGATTTTCTTCAGGGAGAAATGATGTTTCTTAATAAACACTTAATAAACTCTTAATGAGGACACTTAATGAGGACAGTGTTGAATAAAATACTTCATTTAAAGAGTCTCCCTTTTTGGGGAGAGGATATTATATGGTGCTTCTTTTTTTTTTTTTAATTTTTTTTTTTTTTTTTGCGAGAGAGAGAATGAGAGACAGAGAGCATGAGAGGGAGGAGGGTCAGAGGGAGAAGCAGACTCCCTGCCGAGCAGGGAGCCCGATGCGGGACTCGATCCCGGGACTCCAGGATCATGACCCAAGCCGAAGGCAGTCGCCCAACCAACTGAGCCACCCAGGCGCCCCATATGGTGCTTCTTTTTTAAAGGTCCATTCTGAGAGTGCATAAGTGAGAAAAATGGAATGCTGTTCAAAAGAGGCATAATTTTACAGGATACTACAAAATATATGATGATTACAGTTAACAGCACATATTAAATTTGTTTGCATTGTAACAGTGCCTTAGAAAATAAAACTAAAAAAGAAAATAAATAAATTGGATAATTAGACAAAGCCCCAGAGAAACTGGTCTGTTTAGCATTTTGACGAGCAAGAGAGAAGACTGTGATCACGGAATATTTTTGTTGTCAAGCAAAGGGAAAGGGTTCTTTTTCTCATAGTTGGGAGGAAGGGGTGTGAAATGAGATCATAATTTTACAGGAAATAATGGACTTTATTGTTGTGCATCTTTTTTTAATTGTTATGTTAATCCCCATACATTACATCATTAGTTTTAGATGTAGTGTTCCATGATTCATTGTTTGTGCATAACACCCAGTGCTCCATGCAGAATGTGCCCTCCTCAATACCCACCACCAGGCTAACCCATCCTCCCACCCCCCTCCCCTCTAGAACCCTGTTTGTTTTTCAGAGTCCATCATCTCTCATAGTTCGTCTACCCCTCCGATTTAATGGACTTTATTGTTAACGTGCAACCATGTGATAGTCACATTGGGGAGGTCAACACAGGGCCTTTTTCATTGGTCCCTGTGACACCGAGAACTAACACTTTGGGTCACCCTGAGGCAGGAATAACAATGAGGAACCTTAAATAAGAGGAAAGCAATGCTGACAAGTTTCAGTTTTTAGGAGGACAGAGGAAGATGTCAGAACCAGACAAGTCCTTTGTGCATATCCTAAAGAGTATTCAAAAAGTGATATTGATATTTTCGTATTTATTAGGAGACATGAAATGATCAAAACGTTTGCTTACATGAAGGGGGCCCCCGAGTAGCCTCAGCCTCCAGGGTGTAAGTTCAAGATCTTCTTCACTTTGCAGGTCTGGCCAGTCTTCAGAATTCCTGGGGTGCATTCGGAAGATCATAAATAATTGCATGAGTTTTAAGTCATGTATGGATTCATAAATGTATATTGTAAAGAATAAGTGCATATTGTATATATATATAAATATTTATTTTATTTTAGAGAGAGAGTGCATGCGCGAGCACATGAGTGGGGGTGGGGGGAGCAGAGAGAGAGAGAAGCAGACTCCCCACTGAGTGTGGAGCCCGATGTGGGGCTCCATCTCAGGAACCTGAGATCATGGCCTGAGCCAAAATCAAGAGTCAGGTGCTTAACCGAGTGCCATGGATCCCTGAAGTCATGAGAGAAGAAAATGAAGTCTGTCCTGTATTTTCAAGGGAGGAGACCACCATTAGCGCTTTGAAAGGTAGTGAACTGAACCAAAAGAAAAATCCTATTTTGGGGGCTGGATTAGGAAACAGTGGCCTCCAAAACTGCTCAGTAATCCAGGAGACCTCAATCCACTGATTAGGGGGGTTATTCGCCTCCAAAAGCATGTGCTAAACAACGGATGGTGCACCTTGCTTTGTAAGCCCTTGAATGCTGAACCCAGGGTCCGTCCTTTGCTGGGTTGTCAGAGGGAAACGTGCTCGCCGGATTTGTGAGTAAAAAGACATAGTAGCTCTATTTGGGGAAAAGCTCTGAATACACAGAAATGGATACTTCGAGGGTTAAAGACCCAACATTAGAGTTCATGCCTTTATAGCTGATTTTAAAAATTAAAGCCACCTTTTTGTTTTCTTTAATTTTTCTTTCTTTATTTAAAAAAATTGTTTATTTATTTGAGAGAGAGAGAGACCGAGCAAGGGGAGGGGCAGGGGGAGAGGAAGAGCCCAATCATCGTGTGATGAAGAAAAAATATGTATATTTCAATATGTATATTTCAAGGTTACTATAAATATTTTTCTTTGAAAATACTATTGCTGTGACATTTTGCATTGATATGTTTAATTTTGAAACACCCAGTACAATTAAAAGAGAGCGTGAGATTTTTACGTTTACCTAAAGGAGGATGGCTGTGAAATCTTGCCATGGTCAATCACAAGTGGGAAGGTCAACTTCCTCCATTTCACTCGCTAGCTTTAGGGTTGTGGTTTTGTTCCTGTGTGAACTGCCTCTGGAAGAGAAGATGTGAAGGTTATGCTCTTAAACAGGGTACAAATAGTCTAGAAACAGCTTTGCAATATAGTAGAGTGGGTGGCTCAGTCGTTGAAGCATCTGCCTTCGGCTCAGGTCATGATCCTGGGGTCCTGGGATCAAGCCCTGCATCGGGCTCCTGGCTTAGCGGGGAGTCTTTGAGGTGTGTTCCAGTTGCACAGTTAATAAAGTCTGAAAACTCCATGTTATTTTTATTTCGTTACTAAAACAGTGTCCAGGAGACTGACATCTGCCTGTCCTTATTATGTCCCTCACTTTCTGTTTTTTACCTTAGTCCCTATATTAGGGTCCTATCTGGGAAGGAGGTAGATTACGGTCCCTTAACACCTTTTCCTGCCCAGTGTGGAGAGGCTTTGGGGATATGGCGAGCCGTCCACGTTGCTGTCTGGGTTGGGTGGACACAAGGCTTTGTTGGGTGACACACCGGAGTGTGGCGTCAAGAACCCTAGGAAGGTGGGGGTTCTCATTCCTGCTTTGAGTTTGCCAGCTGTGGGGTCTTGGACGAGTCCCTGTTCTATCGGAGTATTAAAGGAAGTAAAAAAACTACAAGTGTAGCCATCTGTTCTTTTATCCTGTCCTGTTGGTTTACTTACTTTTTTGGTCTGTCTGCTTATTTATACCTTAACAGTGTCTCACTGGGTTCTGGGTCTGGCAAAGGATTGAATTTTTCATCCTTGGTTTCAAAGTATGAGGATTGAATGACAAGCTGTCGGTAGAGTAAAATTTGGCTAATTCCAGTTGTGGTTTTTGAGAAGCTCAAGGTAACTACGAAACTAGAAGTTACAAAAAAAAAAAAAAAAAGAAAGAAAGAAAGAAAAGAAAAAAAATGAAACTAAGGAGTTTTTTTCCCTGCTCCGGGTTCTGCTGATTCCCTGGCCCTCCTTTCATGATGCTAATCCAGTGTAGTGTAACGACTTTATTTTGCTTTTGAATTGTACGCAGAGGCTTGATTAGAGCCCTCCCTTGGCTGGGTGCCCGTGTGCAACCATATGGTACTTCACGGATAATGGCTTCATTTTCGTCTGTGTTGTAATAGGTAGGAACCTGTGCGAGCAGGTAGGAGAGCTTTTATACAAAGTACAAATGAAAGCACTGCACGATATTTGTTCATGCCAGACCACAGCAGACTTAATCTGTCCAGAAATTGTACTTCCCTTTTTACTGGACATCTCACCCATGACTCTGAAGAGAGTTGAGGGTGACCTTGCTTTCAGGGTCAGCGGTCCGAGCTTCAGCCCTTTCTGTGTTCCTGGCTGTGATGTCACAGGTGTTGGGCCGAGGTGGGGTGGGGGCTGCTGAGGGAGGCTGATAGGCAGGGAGGTCAAGATGGTGAGGTCTGGCAGTGCCCACTCCTAGCTGCTGGATTGTACCTGTCCCCCAGCCCCCCGGGGCTCCTGGCGGACCCCCGTCCAGGCTCTGACTAGGGGGAAGGGGGCCTCTTGCTCTCTCAGGCTGCCTTCCCCTCCCCAGCTGCCAAGGCACCCCTACTCCTGTCCCTGTCAGGCTTGATGCCACCTTGTCTCAGGGGTCTGTTAGTGAGTAGGCTGGGGGTCTGGGTCACAGAGTTGGAGCTGAGGGTATTAGATCCAGACGGAACCTCAGGATTCATTGTCTCTCAGCCTGCCCTTCGCTCAACAGGGAACAGAAGCGTGGAAAGATCTGATTTGTGTTAGCATCTCACAGCGTGGGTGTCCCGGAGCTCTCAGCTTTGCCCTCCAGGACAGGATGCTCCTCAGACTCACTTCCCTCCCTGTCAGGTTTTCAGGCTCTGGACGAAGGTGTCTTTACCATCCCCGGCTGACAGTGAAATGGCTTTTCCAATATGGGCCCAGGAGGGTCCGTCCCTGTGCCCTTGTGGAGATGGCAGATGCCACCGTGGCTCAGAACAAGGTTGAAAAAAGCTGTTATTTATGGCAGACTCAGAAGTAGCCCGTTTATATGTGTTGTTGTATTTAATCTGCATAGGAACCCAATGAGCTGCTGCTTCCCTCCACTTTCCAAGAGGCTGAAATTCAGAGAGGGTGAGTGTGTTACCCACCGTCACACGGATAGAGTGGCAGGGTTGAGGCTCTGACCTGCCCGACTCCACAGCCTAGATCTTCCCCTGGGGCCTCCCCCTGCCAGGGGGCACCTCTGCCCCCACACTCCCCTGCTTCCGACCTGGTCTCTTTGGTTCTCCTGGAACCTTCAGATGCTCTTCAGAGCTTCTTCAATCAATTTTTCTTTCCAATATAAATTTCACCATAATAATCTAGTAAGGGTCTTCTTTTTCTTTTAAGGTTTTATTTATTTAATAGAGAGAGAGAGAGAGAGAGCACAAGCAGGGGGAGGGGCAGAGGGAGAAGCAGGCTTCCTGCTGAGCAGGGAGCCCGATGCAGGGCTCGATCCCGGGACCCTGGGATCATGACCTGAACTGAAGGCAGACGCTTAACCGACTGAGCCACCTGGGCGCCCTTGCCCTCTTTCTTTTTAAAATAGATAGTAGATGCACAAAGCATGTACTCATAGTTCCCAAACCAGAGACAGCAGGGCCTAAAACATTTACTGTCCCTCAAGTGCATCCTGCTTCAGCAGGAATGAAAACTTGCTTGATGAGCAGGCCTTTCAATTCCAGTGACTTCTACAGCTTTGCTGGGGTTTTCCCCATCAGTGCCTCTAGACTGTAAACGCTCCAGGGCAAAGATTTTGGTCTTTGGCACATTTTAACAATCGTAAAGGGTGATGTACACCCTACATTAAAAGAGATGTAACAACAATACAGCCTTGTCCTTTAAACGCAGCCTCTGGTCTCGATCTTTTTCCCAGATATGCAGACATGTATAGCCATGTACCTTGTAAAATCGGCTACCATGCTTTCCACGAGAAGTGGTTTTTAACAAGATACATTTTGCTGTGTTCCTGCGCACTTGAGAAGTCATGAAGTGTTAAAGTAGTTTGACAGTTTTATGTAATGGTTTTGTTTAGTTCATCCCCTGAACTGTTACCTACTTGAATATAATTTTGAGATTAAAAAAATCTTATGGTAAATTTAGACTTGCCAGAATAGGAGAATTTATTTTGTTTTTTTTTAATTTTTAAGAGTTTATTTTATTTATTTGGGAGAGAGAGAGAGAGAGAGAGAGTGAGCATGAGTGGGAGAGCGGGGGGAGGGTGGCATGGAGAGGGAGAGGCAAGCTCCCCGCTGAGCGGGGAGCCCAGTTCCGGACTCAATCCCAGGACCCTGGGATCACGACCTGAGCTGAAGGCAGATGCTTAACCGACTGAGCCATCCTGGCGCCCCCAGAATAGGAGAATTTAAACAGGCATACTGTCATAATAAACTTTATGTTTTTTTCCTGCATCATAAAGCTAATAAAATATTTTTTTATTATTCCCAATATTTCCCCTATTTTAACATAATTTATTTCTCACCTATGTTCTACTTTAATTTAGACTATTTTATTCATTAGACTATTTTATTTTCCTAGGCGGGGGGGTCCTTGGGTAGTTTCTTTAGATACATTTCAGTTACATCTAATATGAAACCCCCCCCCCCCCCCCCCAGGAGAGTTAAATGAGTCTATGGCCATACAACCCTGAACGTGCCCGATCTCGTCTGAAGCTAAGCAGGGTTGGGCCTGGTTAGTACTTGGATGGGAGAGAGTTAAATGGAACCGTCAGTCATCTTGTTAATCTTCAACAGCTTCTCAAATAAACAACCACAGAAATACTATCCTGTGTGATTGTAAAAAAAAAAAAAAAAAAAAAAATCCTCGTAAATAAACTAGTTAACAAAAACTCCATTTGTTTGACTTGTGGGATAAACTTCGGAGGGAAGCAAAGAGAGCAAAATGTACATATTTTAAAAATAACAGTATTTTAACCAACCGAGCATTTATTTCATGCATATTATGCAATATGCAGATACGAGACACTGTAGGAGAAAAGAAGGCACTATGCATTTGGCCCCGGCTCCTAGGGGCTCCTGGCTTCACCGGGAGAACATGGAATAGTCGACTGGCCCATGGTGAAGAGCCAAGCGTTTTTTGCCGGGCAAGCTCCGTAGGCTCATGGAAGGGCATGGATCGGTAGAGCTAGAGTGTGGTCCTTACCTTGGACCTACTACGTGTGGGATCCCAAGTTGGCTTTCTACCTGGCCTGTACATCCAGGATGCCTTCCATGTCCCTTCACTCCTCATACGGCCTTGGGCCTGTGGACAGGGGGAGAAACGTGGTGGATCATCTTTGGCTCTTAGAGACTAAGGAGGCTGCCATCCAAGTTGAACGGGAGGGTCTGGGATCCCGCCAAGGTGTCAGCAGGTCCGGGGTGGATAGTCCGCGGTAGCCGGGACATTCTTTGCTACTTAGTATGCTTCGAAGATCTTGAGCTAATGATTCATGGAGGAGGTGGAGAGGCTGCGGGTGAGAAAGAAAATCTAAGGTGGGAGAAGCAGCTTGCCTAAGGCCTCCAGCCTGGTAGGGAGTAGGGCAGGCCTTGGGGGCACCCAAAAGCCAATTCATCCCTCTCTACCCATGTGAATCTTGTGCTGGGGCTGGCAGAGGTCAGCCCCCAGCGTCTCCTAGCGTCCATGTATCAGTGAAATATGCTTGCGCTGGGCATCGAGGCGGCCTTAGAACGGAGGGGAGTCTATATGCCTTAGAGGGAAGCTGGTGCAGGTAACCACCTTTGTTTGCAAGTGCGTGGGTTGGAGGATGCCACCCCCTGGCCCCAGGCCTGTAGAGTCCGGAGCACTTGATTACATTGCTGCTCTCCAAGCGGGGCTTGAGGTCTGAACCTAGGGGCACATTAAGGAGTTTGGGAAATTGGGAGGGATTTTGGGCCTGCCTTTGGTGGAGAGGAAAGCAAGCAGAGGAGTTTAGATTTGACGCCGTAAGCGATGGCAAACTGCTCTGGGTGTGACAAGAGCAGTGTTTGGGGACGATTCGTCTGGCCATAGGAGGGGGTAATGCTGGGGAGAGGGTAGAAGCAGCAACAGGTCAGTTGGGTGGGAGCTGAAAATGGACATCATTTCTCAGTCACTGAATCCTTTGGGTAATCTTTGGCTTCCTCCTCTTCTGTTCCCTGTTTGTCTAACCTGGAAGTTCTCCATTTTTAGTACACAGCAGACTCACCCAGGGAGCATATTAGAAGTGCATATTCCTGGGCTCCCCTACCCCCTGGGACTCCAGGAGTGGGACTGGGAATCTGCATTTTTTTTTTTTTTTTGGCATCCCAGACGATTCTAGTGCGGTGGAACCAAAGACCACCTTTGAGAAAACTGACCCAGTTGGTCGATGTTAGGTTCTCAGTTTTCGTTCTTATTTTGCTTTTGCATTCAGGCCCTCGGCTGCTCCCTCTGGCCTTGCCCCTCACTGTTCCGCTCAGGGAGCCGGTGCCCATCAGAAGGGCTTGCTCACTTAGCCCAGGGCAGGCCTCGGCGTCCGTCTCATTCCTCAGGCTCGGACGCCTCCCTGTCCCCATCAGCGGCCTTGGGGGGCACAGCTCTTCACTCTTCCTGCGAGACCTTCTGTCCTGGCCTCCCCAGCTGAGTAATGGGGGCCTCCCTTCCACTTCTGTGGCCTCTATTATTTACGCTATGTAATTACGATGAAGGGTAACCGACCAGCTTTTCCAAAGAGCAAGGGCTTTGAATCAGGCCGTCCCGTGAGCCTGAGCAGGTCACTTCACCCCCCTCAAGTCCACATTTCCTGGCTGCACCACCCGCCCCCACCCATTTTGGGGGCGGGGGTGTAAATGAGATGCTGCCCGGGAAGGGACTTCACTCAGTGCTTAGTACTTAAGTGTATGTTAGGTAAGTGTTCTTTCGCTTGCTTTTCCGGAAGCGTCCTGAATCCCCAGCTGGACCAAAAGACCCTCAAAAGAAAAAGATTGTGCCTTACCTTCCTCTCTAGTCTCAGCGTGGAGCTGACTGCTGAGTACGTAATAGTAATGCAAAAAGTAGTAATAGTAGTGAGGGTGGTAGCCATGGCAAGAGCAAATTTAGAGCGTACTTATGCTCTGCCAGGCTTCACATAAGCGTTACTCTTTTAATCTTCTCAACAAAGGTAGGTGCTAATAATAACTCCAGATGAGGAAGCAGGGACACGGAGTGAGTGAGTAACCTGCTCAAGGTCACTCAGCTGCTAGGTAGCAAAGCCGGTGTGTGAACTCGGAACGTTTGGCTGCCACCTCTGTATTCTTATAGCACTCGAATGAGAAAAAAGCCCATTTTATTAATGGGAAAACTGTTCATCATATACTACAGAAATAGAGGGAATGTTATCCTGAATTCCCATTTATGCAGCCTCAGTGATAATCAGCGCATGGCCTGTCCTGATTCGTCTGTACCACCACCTACCCCTCTGTCTCCACTTTATTTATTTTATTTTATTTTATTTTATTTTTTTTAAAGATTTTATTTATTTATTTGAGAGTGAGAATGAGAGAGCATGAGAGGGGGAGGGTCAGAGGGAGAAGCAGACTCCCTGCCGAGCAGGGAGCCCGATGCGGGACTCGATCCCAGGACTCCAGGATCATGACCTGAGCCGAAGGCAGTCGCTTAACCAAATGAGCCACCCAGGCGCCCCTCTGTCTCCACTTTAAATGATCTTGAAGTAGATCCCAGACATCATATGATTTCATTGTAAATACATATATACATATGGCTCTAAAAGATGCCTTTTTTTAGTATAATCGCAATGCCATTATCACACTTAAAAATATTATCAGTTGTTCCTTAATATCAACTATCCAGTTTGTGTTTAAATGTCTGCAATTGGTTGCATTAACTTTTTTTTTTTAGAGAAAGTGGGGGTTAGAGGGAGAGAGGGGGAGAGGCAAAGGGAGAGGGAGAGAGAGAATCTTAAGCAGGCTCCACGCCCAGCGAGGAGCCCGATGTGGGACTCCATCTCACGACCTTGAGATCATGACCTGAGCGGAGACCAAGAGCTTAACCGACTGAGCCACCCAGGCGCCCCACATAAACCTTCTTTACAGTTCATTTGTTCAATGAGGATCCAAACAAAGAGCTTATTTTTAGTAATGATTTTTAAAGCGGGGTACCTGAAAACTTGTCCTTCTTGGACTTCATTCAGCACATATTTATCGCATGTCTGCATTTTGCAAAGATATTTCCAAGGAACTGTCAGCTAGCGTGGCAACTGACTGGATTCAGAAAATGGCTGGTGGTATTGGCTCATTTTGCCCCCAAGGTTATAAGCGTGGATGAGTAATGCTAGAGTAGAGCTCTTGACAGAGATAGGGAAGGTGGAAGGAAGAAACAGCCCCAGGAAAATATGATGGGTTTGGCTTGTGGTTCGTATTTAGAATCTAAAGTCATATTCTGTCCTACATGGGTATTTTCTGCATTCCACTCTTCATCTCTCCCTTTGCACTTGATCCTTCTTTTATTGGCAATTTGGAAGTAATTATGTTGGCTTTTTTTCCCTTCCCCTTTAAAAAATTGATAGAAATTTGGGGGATGTGCTAAACAACAGGATCTTTGTAAAATTAATAGACGTGGTGGGGTCAATCCATAGACGTCAGTGGCATAATCCCAGTGGTGACAGATTTAAGTTTCTAGATATATGCTTTCATTGTTCGGTCTGGCCCTAACATCCTGGAAAATGCCTTGTCAAATGAGCAAGCATTCAGAGAACAGGAAAGATGAAAGTCTATGAAATATTTCTGTTTGCTTTGAAATTACTCATCTTTTTGTTTTGGGGACCTTGCTAACTTCAAAGTAAAGTGTTGTGATTTACCTCGAGTTTGACAGGAATTTTTTTCTGTTATTTAACCAAGACCACACTTTAAAACTCGACGCGGAGTCATACGCATGCTATAAAAATCTGCTGAAACCATACGAGTTTCATCAAGTAGATTTAAGTTGAAACAGGCAAACGAGAGAGCAATTTGACTTTGGTGCCAGCCAGGAGATTAGAACAGCAATTTGCTTATTTCGGCTTTTTCAAATAGCATTTATAAAGTTGACTAATTTCCTCCACAGATATTTTGCCAGCTAGCACCGAGAAACAAGAGATTTTAGAAATAAACTTTTATTATACTTTTTTTGTCCTGTCTGAAGAGGTGGTATTCAGTCTTTTAAAATCTATCATCTTTTTCTTTGGTTAGAGATACTCTATTTGATGCATGTCAATCATTTTTCATACTCGTTAGAAGTTATTTTCCAAAGTGCATCATGAAACTACTGGATTTTTTTTTTTTTTTGGTGAGTAGTTTAAGTTAATCTGCTTTGCTTTGAATTTAACTTCATGCATACAGCTTCTGATTTTTGAAATATTAAAATTTTAATCTTTATATTCGATATGCTTTCGGACTGCCGCGGGATTGTGAGTTGTGATAGTAGCAGAGAAGAAAGAGGAGGAAACATGGAAGCACCCTGTTCCCTTCTTGTGAAAACTTTTAGTCCATTATCATCTTAATTGCCTTCCTCACTGTGCAGATCTTTCCAACCTCAAGAACCCACCAGTATACTACATATAACTAGAAAATTATTTATAGTGAGAAAGTTTCTGCAAGCGAACAGATTATTTATTGTTCCTCATTCTCTTGTGTTTCTGGGTTATAGTATGAGTCACGAGGATAAGTAGCAGTACACATTTTAAATTTCGTATGGACATTGGTCTCTGAGCCAACTGGGCTGTGCTCCTCCTGATTCCAACCCTACCCCTGGAGTTTGTGTAATATGAGCCAATAAATTGCGTGTTAATTTTAAGGCATCTTGACTTGGGGTTTCGTTACTTGCAGCCCAAAACACCTAACTAATTCTAATTGTAATGAACTTTATAAGCAGATCTTCTGTGTCCTCTTGAAAATGAAACAGAGCTGTTTTCCTCTGTGGGCCAAGGATTTCATACTCCCAAAGAGTAAGAAGACAAGTCAACAACTATTGAGCATCTGCTGTGTGTCAGCATGGTGCGAGGTGTTTTCATATTTTCTTAGTTAATCCTAGAGATGGGCATGATTGTGCTTGTTTACCTCAGGCTCGGACGCCTCCCTGTCCCCATCAGCGGCCTTGGGGGGGCACAGCTCTTCACTCTTCCTGTGAGACTTTCTGTCCTGGCCTCCCCAGCTGAGTAATGGGGGCCTCCCTTCCACTTCTGTGGCCTCTATTATTTATGCTATGTAATTACGATGAAGGGTAAACGACCAGCTTGTCCAAAGAGCAAGGGCTCTTTGTTCACGCAATTATGAGTGATGTGGATGGGATTGGCAAAGTCCTTTTTACTGCTTTTCCCATTGTTGCTGGAGTGATGGATTTTTACTTGATTCTGGGCACCGTGCCTCAGGGAGGTGGTACTCTTCCCAGTGTCTGTGTGAGAAGAACTCACCTCACTCCTATTCTAGTATCAGGCATTTTGGGTCACCTGGCGCATTCTTGTTTGCTTTAAGGCCAACTTGTTTTTGTTGCACATGGTAGAAAATTGGGCCAAATAAAACTTCATGTTCTGACTTGAATTAAAAAAAGGCTTTCCTCCCGTTGGCCAAAGGCAAGCAGATGTGGTTTATTAAATTCTCCGTTGGCTGGAGTACATTCTAGATGCACCGAGAGAGGATGACTATGGGTGATGACATTGTTTCCTCAATTCCCCAGGGCTAGAGTGGTAGACTTCGTCCTTTGGGAGAAAGGAAGTTGTCTAGTGGAGGTCTAAGTGGCGGGCTTGACAGAAGCAGTGACCTTGTATTCTGACCTTGGCGTTGGTCCTGCTCTCTCCATATGTGCAGGGCTGGTCTGTCCTGGCCGTTTGTCATTCCTCCTGCGGAGGTTAGATGAGGATGTTTGCGGGTGACGTACGGCTTCCCTGTTGGTTGAAATTAGCTGGAGTGGAAAGCATATAGCTTTCCTCACAGGCCAGTGGCTCAATGAAAAGAAATTAGTCATGAGCTTCACTTACACCTGAAAAGCAATCATTAAGGGTCTGCCTCTGAGCATAGGGAATTTGTCATGGTTTCAGCGTCGCCTGATCCACCATGAACACATTTGGGAAAGTCACGATAATAGGGGACTATTGAATAAGAAAGCTGTGCAGAATGTTTTAGAAGGTTCTTGTCACAGGCAGGTCTGTGGTTTTAGAAAATACTATTTTGCTGTTGTCAGCTGCATGTAATTAAATTATTCTCGGTTTAAAAACTGTACCTTCTCCTGTTTCCATCACACTTAGGCCGGCCTTAGGAGGGTCGTGGGATTCTGGGTCAGGCGCTCTGAGTGAAGATGCCCAAACGCTGGGCTGAACTTTCGGCCTGAGCAGCTGGGTTGGAGGGTGTTGGCTTCTTTCTGGGGGGAGGGGTGGGCGGTGGAGGATTTTAGTGGGAGTTGTTTGCTGCCCGAGGTCTCCAGGAGACGCAGGATATAGAAGGTTAAAAAGGTTGTCCTGTGAAAAACACACCCACAATTGTACAAACGTAAGGAAAAATTTGACAGGACAGAAGCTTGGCTCCTTTGCCGGCACTCATTTCTGCCCCCCGCCCCCGTCCTGCCTTGAACTTGGAACCTCACTTTGCTTGCCTTGCCAAATTCCAGCCCCTGTCAGGAAACAGGTGGTCACATGTGGTTCCTGAAAATGCCAATAATTGTGTGGATCATGAGTGTTAGCGTTTGAGGACCCTGATGGAAAATTTAGAAATGGGTGAATGTTTTGTGAATATCCCAGACTTAAATCACGGGGAAAAGGGTGGTCTAGAAATATATTGTTAGGTGTATTGTCATATTGTTGGAATCTGGTGGTGCAGTGAAGAATGAATCTACTACCCTGTGAAAACCGTACTGTGTGGTAAATCAGAGGAACGTTGAATGGATTTTGTTAACCCAGTTCTTTGTCACTTTCTTTTTTTTTTTTATTATGTTATGTTAATCACCATACATTACATCATTAGTTTTTGATGTAGAGCATTCTGTCCCCACCTCCGAGTCTGTGCTCTGCCCGTTTCCTTATTACTCTGCCCACATACTCCCCGGCCCCCAGTCCTCTCTCAGAGCCAACTCTAGCACTTCTGGAGCTGTCGATTTCTGTTTGCTTTCGAGAACAGTGGCTTTACCTATTCCTGTCATCCATTCTGACATTTAATCGTCTTTCGTCACCTGCCGGAGAATACCCTATTGAAACAATCTAAGGCGTGTAAGAATTCATGCAATTTTTTAAAACTGCAGAAAAGTAGATTCTGCAGGTCTTTACCAGCCCATTACTTGATTCTTACGTTTACTGTGATTATATTCCCCCCCCCCCCCGAATCTTTCCTTAATGAAAATGAAGGCAAGGTCAACTTCATGCCTAATACCAGTACTCATGCTTAAGGGATAATAATATCTCCTCTTACTTGACACTCTGCAAGAGCAGACACTACAGTTTTCGTTACTTTAAAACTTTCTGCTATGCCATACTGTCTCTTTTTCATCTGAAATGACTTTGGAAGATCAGTCCGTTATTAAGACTATTTTGCTAATTTGTTACCAGATTTAGATTACCCAGGGTGACTGTGTCCCCAAAATTTCTCCCTTGTGGCGGATATGGTTCAGTAAGCTTTAGCATTGATGAATTTAGTTCTTAATAAATCTTTTAAAATTTAGCTAAAGTTCATTTTGCTGCACCTAATAACCGCCTACAAAACATCAGGTCCGGACAAAAAGTTCAAAATCTCTTTCCGATTTTATGGGAGCTTTTGTGCTTTGCAGCCGGATCCAATTTTGTGTGACGTGTCAGGACTCTGTTCAGGGTTCCTCAGCAGAACACTTGGGTCCAGAATCCTCCAACACTGTCCGACTGTATTTCGTGATGATGCCGCTGGTGGGGAGTTGTTGAATCACTCTCACAAAGTGGTTTCCCCAGGTAAGTGCCTCAGAAGAAGATCGTTTGTCAAGCGTTCCTTCCTTTAACGCCATCAGGTCACGGAGAGAATATCCCGAAGACATCCAAGCACAGACCATGCTAGCCCAGGAACAGTTGTCCCAGATCGTCCCATCAGAGGAGCAGCAGGTCAGGGGTGGAGACGGAACTCAACAAAGTGCCGTAGGCAGAAGAGGACCTTTGTATTTTCTGCTGGATTTTTTTTTCCCCACCCCAGGCGTACAACAGTTTCACCCAAGCAGGTCGGAAGGATGGGAGAATGTGTCATCACAAGATCCTCCACTTTAGGACCAAGGGAGCCTCCTCACACAAGCCATTTGATCTGGTCCAGTCTCAACTTTCCCGTCTGTAGAATGGGTACAAGAGCGTTATTTGCTTCCCGGGAGAGAAGCACCTCCTAAGCAGGAAAGCGTTCACCAGCCTTTGTGTTAGTTCCTTGTCACAGCCTCGAAGGATCCCGAACTACTGTAGTATTGAATTCCATGGGTTTCTGAAGGCTTCACCCGTTTCATCTGAGCCAGTTTGGATCTCTGAGGTTTGACACGGGGAAAGCTGTTGAGCTGTTGGCCAACCTGGGCCTGTGTTGGTTGGCGGTTTGTTCCCTCTGGACCCGGTACAGCTGGGGTAACGGGGAATCCCTGAGCTGAGAGGCTGGCACCCTTCCTGACATCTGCAGGGGCACGAGGCAACGCGGAGCCGGGGGAGGTATTGGAGCTGGGGTCTCTGCTGTGCACTCGGGAATGAAGGCCGGGGGGCTCTAGAATCCCTAGAGTCTTCTAGAGCCTTCCACTATGTCTCAGAATAGTCGTGAAGATCCTGCCTCTATCTCTCGGTCTTTTTGTCTCCTGATGATGCTACTCTAAGGCAAGGAGAACACACAGGCTCTTGAGCATTAGCTGCTTGCTTTGAATTTCAGTGGGAGGCGTTCATTTGGTCATTCAACAAACCCATGTAAGCACTTGTCTGTGTCGGGCACTGTGCGAGCGCCTGAGCGCTCCGCCCCAAGGAGTTGTACGTTTCTGGTGGAAGAGGCAGAATCTTCTCCTGACAGGGCTGGGGTGGATGGGAAGCAGGTACAGAGCAAATGATCTTTAGAGTTGGGTGCAACACTGTGGCGTGGAGAGGAGACGTGTCTTAAAGCAGAGCATGGCTGACTGAATTTCAGCTCCTTGTAACACCTGTGTGCCCCTCAGGCAAGTTTCCCTCCCTCCCTCCCTTCCTCTTCTCTTCCTCCCTTCCTCCCTCCCTTCGTTCTTTCCTTCCTTGAACCTCAACCTTTTCATCTGAAAATAGGCAAAAAAGATGATAATGTCTAAAGACCGTAGCATGGTGTTTGGCAGCCAATAGGTTTTTAATGTATTAATTGAAAATTAATTGGTTAGGGGCACCTGGGTGGCTCAGTCAGTTAAGCATCTGCCTTTGGCTCAGGTCATGAACCCGGGGTCCTGGGATGGAGTCCCACATCGAGCTCCTTGCTCAGCAGGGAGCCTGCTTCTCCCTCTCCCTCTGCTGTTCCCCCTGCTTGTGCTCTCTCTCTCTCCCTCTGTCAAATAAATAAATAAAACCTTTAAAAAAAGAAAGAAAGAAAATTAATTGGTTAGTGTCCCTTTGTTCCCACTTCTTTCCTCTTACCGCCCTTCATGTTGTTACTGGAGGAACATTACTGTGGTAGAAAGAGCACTGCAGTCGGTGGATTGGACGTCCTCGCTTTGCCCAGCAAACTGCCATCTCTCTGCCGCGGTGCAACTCCTGGGGTGTGATCTGGTCGCGCCCGCCCGCAGACCCTGTATGGGATCCGGGGGAGAAGAACCGATCCGGGCTCTTTCCACTCTCTGGCTGGAATGAGTAGTGCTGCCGTGAACACTTACGGACAGGTGTTTGTGTGGACGTAGGTCTTCGTGGCTCGTGGGTAGATATTGAGGAGAGGAAGTGCTGGGTCGTACGGTAGCTCCGTGTTGAACATTTTGAGGGGCTGCCAGATTGTTTTCCATCTCACATTCTCCCCAGCGGGGCTTATGTGTTCTCATTTCTCTGCATTCTCACCAACACTTGTTATCGTGCATCCTTCTTGTTTTAGCCATCGTAGAGGGTGTGAAATGGCATCTCATGGTGATTTTGATTTGCGTTTCCCTGGCAACTAACAATGCTGAGCGTCTTTCCGTGGGCTTATTGGTCAGTTATATGCCATCTTTGGACAAATGTCGGTTCAGATCTTTTGTCCGTTTTGAGATCCAGTGACTTTTAATATTTATTGTTGGGACTGATTTTTATCCTCTGAGGCTGCATGGCAGGTCCTGTTCTTTAAGGTGGTGAATATGGTGGTGATATGGGGACCCCCAGCAGCAGTGGTACCTGAGGTCAGCAGAGGCGGAAATCAGCATAGGCAGAGTGTCTGTGTCGGTCAGTCTGCTGTTTTTGATGATGTGACAAACAGTCCCAACATCTCAGGGGCTAAAAGTCTTAAGCCTTACGTCATTCTCATACAAAGTCCACCACCCAGTCTTATGGCTCTACTCAGCTTTCCATGAAGGGGAACGACTAGGAAGTTGTTCAAGGACTGTTCATGGCCTCAGCCCAGAAGTGATAGACATCTGTTCTGTTCACAAGCCATTGGTGAGCCCCGACTCCTGGCTGCATCCAGTGGGGTGGGATCTAGGGAGTGTAGCCTTCTCTGAGCCCCGAGGTTAGTGAGTGCTAGCAATCTCATCTAAGGAGTGCCATCACGTGGACATCTAGACTGGTGTTTGACCATCCCCTAGCCAAGTGGACACCATCACGCCGATCTGAAACGTTTGGGTACCACTGAATTTAATGGTCTTCGACGAATATGCAAAAAAATATTTAAAAATTACTTGATTTTTCCCTGGAGCCACTGGAGGGCACTGTGAACTAGGGAAACGGAAGATGTGGCTCATCTGCTGTTTTCTTTTACAACAATCAACTTGGGCGGTGCAGGAAGCCCTAGGGGATTTCTCTCCTTTTCCCTACTTTTCTTCTCTACTTTTCCTTACCTTTACAGCTGAGAAAGTTACTTTCACTGCCTGAAAGTTTCACTGCAAGGTTACAGAGTCAATTAGTGATGGCGGCTAGAGATAGAACTGTCGCTTTTTGACTTTACATCTCATGCCATTCTAAAAATTTCTATTAATTGCCTAATAATGAATATAAATGGATAATTAATGATAATTAATTAAGTGGAAATAATTTGAAATACAAATACGTTACATATGATGAAATGGCACATATATGTTATGCAGATTATATGAGTATAGAATCCATATAACTTTTTGGTATGAATTATGAAATGATAAACTTTCAGGATACCCCGATTGTGTTGGTATTGAGTCCATAGCTAGTTTTGATGAATACTCTAAGGGTTTTGCTTATTTTTCTTTTTAAAAAAATAATACTTTTCAAGGAACAGAGGGGGTTTGAGGCACAGGAAGACTCAACACACAAAGATTCTTTTTCCTGGTGTGTGTGTGTGTGTGTGTGTGTGTGTGTGTGTCTGTCTTGTCTGTCTGTCTGTCTGTCTTAGGGGTGGGGGAGTTTAGGGGAAGGGAGGATGCCCAAAAATAATTTTACTTTTTGGAATCAAATCCTTGGTACCTAGATTGGAATGTTCTAATATCTTTCTTGTTAGAGGTAGGCATTGCATATGAAAGGTGGAATTTTTTGAGAATGGATGGGTGATTGAAAATAATGATTCCTACCCTATTTGGAAAACTCTGTGTTTGTCTCAAATGTCTTTGCTTTGTCCTTGTCCTTGTCGAGCGAAGTCTTGTTATCTGAAGGATGGATTTTCTTGGCTATTTTTGTCTCCCCTGCAGCGGGCAGGCTCATGTTTGGTTTCCCCACCAGGGGGCAAGCGAAGAAAAGCAGTCAGTCTGATCCTGCACAGGCCCTGCAGAGATGCTTTCCTAGCACAAGTGTGAAGTTTTATGTGTGAGTGTGTGGGTGGCAGGTGTGGGGGGCATTATTTGCTGTATTTTGACTGTATAAAATTGCCTCAGTTTTCACTTGGCTTCTTAGAAGTCCTTTAAAAATGGTTGTAATGTAGGGGTGTCTGGCTGGCCCAGCCGGAAGAGTGTGTGCGACTCTTGATCTCAGGGCTGTGAGTTCGAGCCCCATTCTGGGTGTAGAGATTACTTAAATAAAACTTAAACAATTTTTAAAAAAATGATTATAATACAGTTAGCAGTTTCGGTGGAAATTCTAGCACTGTGGGGCTTGTCTAATCTGCATATTTCAACCTTGCCAGAACCCTGCTTTCATGCCCTGAGATTTGGTCTTAATCTATTCATCTGGCTACAAGATATGCTTAGGAATGTGATTGCAGTATGTTCTTAGAGACATTGCATACGGTAGATCTGTGGGAGAGAGTTTTTAATGCAACATCACTAATCATCAGAACGCCCTGTCCCTCACTGGTCCCTCCCCAGCCTCTCTAACTGCCTAACCTGTTTCTCAGTTTATTTTATTTTTTTTTTAAAGATTTTATTTATTTAGTGTGTGTGTGAGAGAGAGAGAGAGAGCACAGGCAAGAGTGGGGAGGGTGGGGGAGAGGGAGAAGCAGACTCCCCGCTGAGCAAGAAGCCCGATGTGGGACTGGATCCCAGGACCCTGAGATCATGACCTGAGCCGAAGGCAGACACTCAACCAACTGAGCCACCCAGGTGCTCCCTGTTTCTTATTTTAAAGCAAGATTCACTTGGAAGTTGCTTCCCTCACTATTTTGGAACAGTTGGAACAACATTTTATTCATGTATTTATTTAGCTCCAGTTTTAGGGAGATATCATTGACACACAGCCCCGCGCAAGTTGGAGTACAACATAACGATTTGACGATACACATGGTGCGAAGTGTACCACAACTTTTTTTTTTTTATGATTCAATTCCATTTAATTCTATTTGCATTTTCTGTATTTACAGCAATTTTGTTACCAAATACATTAAAATAATACAGATATAAGCAAAAATTTGTCTTCTAAAATAATGTAGAACTTTTTCTGCTTTAGTTTTATTGCTATTATTTAAGTGGTTATACTGTAGATGAAATGGAAATGTGATAGGATTATACTTCTTAAATAGTTTTTTTTTTTATTATTCTTATGTTAATCCTCATACATAATTAGTTTTAGATGAAGTGTTCCATGATTCATTGTTCGTGCATAACACCCAGTGCTCCATGCAGAATGTGCCCTCCTCAATACCCATCACCAGGCTAACCCATCCTCCCACCCCCCTCCCCTCTAGAACCCTCAGTGTGTTTTTCAGAGTCCGTCGTCTCTCATGGTTCGTCTACCCCTCCGATTTCCCCCGCTTCATTCTTCCCCTCCCGTTACCTTCTTCTTCTTCTTCTTCTTCTTTTTTTTCTTAACATATATTGCATTATTTGTTTCAGAGGTACAGATCTGAGATTCAACAGTCTTGCACAATTCACAGCGCTTACCAGAGCACATACCCTCCCCGATGTCTATCATCCAGTCACCCCATCCCTCCCACCCCACACCCCACTCCAGCAACCCTCAGTTTATTTCCTGCAATTAAGAATTCCTCATATCAGTGAGATCATATGATACATGTCTTTCTCTGACTTATTTCACTCAACATAATACCCTCCAGTTCCATCCACGTCATTGCAAATGGCAAGATCTCATTCCTTTTGATGGCTGTGTAATATTCCATTGTATATATATAGCACATCTTCTTTATCCATTCATCTGTCGATGGACATCTTGGCTCTTTCCACAGTTTGGCTATTGTGGACATTGCTGCTATAAACATCGGGGTGCACGTACCCTTTCGGATCCCTACTTTTGTATCTTTGGGGTAAACACCCAGTAATGCAATTGCTGGATCATACGGTAGCTCTATTTTCAACTTTTTGAGGAACCTCCATACAGTTTTCCAGAGTGGCTGCACCAGCTTGCATTCCGACCAACAGTGTAGGAGGGTTCCCCTTTCTCCGCATCCCCGCCAACATCTGTCGTTTCCTGACTTGTTAATTTTAGCCATTCTGACTGGTGTGAGGTGGTATCTCATTGAGGTTTTGATTTGGATTTCCCTGATGCCGAGCGATATTGAGCACTTTTTCATGTGTCTGTTGGCCATTTGGATGTCTTCTTTGGAAAAATATCTGTTCGTGTCTTCTGCCCATTTCTTGATTGGATTCTTTGTTCTTTGGGTGTTGAGTTTGATGAGTTCTTTATAGATTTTGGTTACTAGCCCTTTATCTGATGTCATTTGCAAATATCTTCTCCCATTCTGTCGGTTGTCTTTTGGTTTTGTTGACTGTTTCCTTTGCTTTGCAAAAGCTTTTTATCTTGATGAAGTCCCAATAGTTCATTTTTGCCCTTGCTTCCCTTGCCTTTGGCGATGTTTCTAGGAAGAAGTTGCTTCGGCTGAGGTCAAAGAGGTTGCTGCCTGTGTTCTCCTTTAGGATTTTGATGGACTCCTGTCTCACATTGAGGTCTTTCAACCATTTGGAGTCTATTTTTGTGTGTGGTGTAAGGAAATGGTCCAGTTTCATTCTTCTGCATGTGGCTATCCAATTTTCCCAACACCATTTGTTGAAGAGACTGTCTTTGTTCCATTGGACATTCTTTCCTGCTTTGTCAAAGATGAGTTGACCATAGAGTTGAGGGTCCATTTCTGGGCTCTCTATTCTGTTCCATTGATCTATGTGTCTGTTTTTGTGCCAGTACCATGCTGTCTTGATGATGACAGCTTTATAATAGAGCTGGAAGTCCGGAATTGTGATGCCGTCGGCTTTGCTTTTCTTTTTCAACATTCCTCTGGCTATGCGGGGTCTTTTCTGGTTCCATACAAATTTTAGGATGATTTGTTCCATTTCTTTGAAAAAAGTGGATGGTATTTTGATGGGGATTGCATTGAATGTGTAGATTGCTCTAGGTAGCATTGACATCTTCACAATATTTGTTCTTCGAATCCATGAGCATGGAACGTTTTTCCATTTCTTTGTGTCTTCCTCAATTTCTTTCATGAGTATTTTATAGTTTTCTGAGTACAGATCCTTTGTCTCTTTGGTTAGATTTATTCCTAGGTATCTTATGGTTTTGGGTGCAATTGTAAATGGGATTGACTCCTTAATTTCTCTTTCTTCTGTCTTGTTGTTGGTGTATAGGAATGCCACTGATTTCTGTGCATTGATTTTATATCCTGCCACTTTACTGAATTCCTGTATGAGTTCTAGCAGTTTTGGGGTGGAGTCTTTGGGGTTTTCCACATAAAGTATCATATCGTCTGCAAAGAGTGAGAGTTTGACTTCTTCTTTGCCGATTTGGATGCCTTTGATTTCTTTTTGTTGTCTGATTGCTGTGGCTAGGACTTCCAATACTATGTTGAATAGCAGTGGTGATAGTGGACATCCCTGCCACGTTCCTGACCTTACGGGGAAAGCTCTCAGTTTTTCCCCATTGAGAATGATATTCGCTGTAGGTTTTTCATAGATGGCTTTTATGATATTGAGGTATGTACCCTCTATGCCTATACTCTGAAGAGTTTTAATCAAGAAAGGATGCTGTACTTTGTCAAAAGCTTTTTCTGCATCTATTGAGAGGATCATATGATTCTTGTTCTTTCTTTTGTTAATGTATTGTATCACGTTGATTGATTTGCGGATGTTGAACCAACCTTGCAGCCCAGGGATAAATCCCACTTGGTCGTGGTGAATAATCCTTTTAATGTACTGTTGGATCCTGTTGGCTAGTATTTTGGTGAGAATTTTTGCATCCATGTTCATCAGGGACATTGGTCTGTAATTCTCCTTTTTGATGGGGTCTTTGTCTGGTTTTGGGAATCAAGGTAATGCTGGCCTCATAAAATGAGTTTGGAAGTTTTCCTTCCATTTCTATTTTTTGGAACAGTTTCAGAAGAATAGGTATTAATTCTTCTTGAAATGTTTGGTAGAATTCCCCTTGGAAGCCATCTGGCCCTGGGCTTTTGCTTTTTGGGAGATTTTTGATGACTGCTTCAATTTCCTTAGTGGTTCTAGGTCTGTTCAGGTTTTCTATTTCTTCCTGGTTCAGTTTTGGTAGTTGATACATCTCTAGGAATGCCTCCATTTCTTCCAGGTTATCTAATTTGCTGGCATAGAGTTGCTCATAATATGTTCTTATAATTGTTTGTATTTCTTTGGTGTTGGTTGTGATCTCTCCTCTTTCATTCATGATTTTGTTGATTTGGGTCATTTCTTTTTTCTTTTTGATAAGTCGGGCCAGGGGTTTATCAATCTTGTTAATTCTTTCAAAGAACCAGCTCCTAGTTTCGTTGATCTGTTCTACTGTTCTTTTAGTTTCTATTTCATTGACTTCTGCTCTGATCTTTATTATTTCTCTTCTCCTGCTGGGTTTAGGCTTTATTTGCTGTTCTTTCTCCAGCTCCTTTAGGTGGAGGGTTAGGTTGTGTACTTGAGACCTTTCTTGTTTCTTGAGAAAGGCTTGTATTGCTATATACTTTCCTCTTAGGACTGCCTTTGCTGCATCCCAAAGATTTTGAATAGTTGTGTTTTCATTTTCATTGGTTTCCATGTATTTTTTTAATTCTTCTTTAATTTCCTGGTTGACCCATTCATTCTTCAGTAGGATGCTCTTTAGCCTCCATGTATTTGAGTTCTTTCCAACTTTCCTCTTGTGATTGAGTTCTACTTTCAAAGCATTGTGGTCTGAAAATAGGCAGGGAATGATCCCAATCTTTTGGTACTGGTTGAGACCTGATTTATGACCTAGGATGTGATCTATTCTGGAGAATGTTCCATGGGGACTAGAGAAGAATGTGTATTCCGTTGCTTTGGGATGGAATGTTCTGAATATGTCTGTGAAGTCCATTTGGTCCAATGTGTCATTTAAAGTCTTTATTTCCTTGTTGATCTTTTGCTTAGATGATCTGTCCATTTCATTGAGGGGGGTGTTAAAGTCCCCCACTATTATTGTATTGTTGTCAATGTGTTTCTTTGCTTTTGTTATTAATTGCCTTATATAATTGGCTGCTCCCATGTTAGGGGCATAGATATTTACAATTGTTAGATCTTCTTGTTAAAGAGTCTTGTAGACTCTTTAAGTAGGATATAATGTCCTTCCTCATCTCTTATTACAGTCTTTGGTTTAAAATCTAATTTGTCTGATATAAGGATTGCCACCCCAGCTTTCTTTTGGTGTCCATTAGCATGGTAAATGGTTTTCCACCCCCTCACTTTAAATCTGGGGGTGTCTTTGGGTCTAAAATGAGTCTCTTGCAGATAGCATATCGATGGGTCTTGTTTTTTAATCCAATCTGATAGCCTGTGTCTTTTGATTGGGGCATTTAGCCCATTTACATTCAGGGTAACTATTGAAAGATAGGAATTTAGTGCCATTGTATTGCCTGTAAGGTGACTGTTACCGTATATTGTCTGTGTTCCTTTCTGGTCTATGTTGCTTTTAGGGTCTCTCTTTGCTTAGAGGACCCCCTTTCAATTTTCTTGTAGGGCTGGTTTCGTGTTTGCAAATTCCTTTAGTTTTTGTTTGTCCTGGAAGCTTTTTATCTCTCCTTCTATTTTCAATGACAGCCTAGCTGGATATAGTATTCTTGGCTGCATATTTTTCTCATTTAGTGCTCTGAATATATCCTGCCAGTCCTTTCTGGCCTGCCAGGTCTCTGTGGATAGGTCTGCTGCCAATCTAATGTTTCTACCATTGTAGGTTACATATCTCTTCTCCCGAGTTGCTTTCAGGATTTTCTCTTTGTCTCTGAGACTCGTAAGTTTTACTATTAGATGTCGGGGTGTTGACCTATTTTTATTGATTTTGAGAGGGGTTCTCTGTGCTTCCTGGATTTTGATGCCTGTTTCCTTCCCCAAATTCGGGAAGTTCTCTGCTATAATTTGCTCCATTATACCTTCTGCCCCCCTCTCTCTTTCTTCTTCTTCTGGGATCCCAATTATTCTAATGTTTCGTCTTATGGTATCGCTTATCTCTCAAATTCAGCCCTCGTGATCCAGTAGTTGTTTATCTCTCTTTTTCTCAGCTTCTTTATTTTCCATCATTTGGTCTTCTATATTACTGATTCTCTCTTCTGCCTCATTTATCCTAGCAGTTAGCGCCCCCATTTTTGATTGCACCTCATTAATAGCCTTTTTGATTTCTACTTGGTTAGATTTTAGTTCTTTTACTTCTCCAGAAAGTGTTTCTCTAATAACTTCCATATTTTTTTCAAGCCAAGCTAGTATCTTTGAAGTGATGATTCTGAACTCTAGATCTGACATCGTACTAATGTCCGTATTGAGTAGGTCCCTGGCAGTCGGTACTACCTCTTGTTCTGTTTGTTGAGGTGATTTTTTCCGTCTTGTCATTTTGTGCAGAGGAGAATAGATTAATGAGAGAACAAAATGCTAGCAGAGTAACAACGTCCCCAGAAAATATACTCTGAACAAATCAGAAAAGACCTGAAGCAGTGGAACAAGAAACGGAAAGAGAGAAAAAAGAAAAAGAAAAAAAAGAAAAAGAAAAAGATAAAGATAAAAACAAACAAAAACAAACAAAACAAAACAACAACAACAAAAAAAACCAGAATGTGATCAAATATGATCAGGCTGGTATATAGATCAGTGCCACACACTAGATTTGGGGTGTATTTTGGTCTTTTAGAAGAAAGTGCCTCCCAAAATTTTAAAGAAAGAAAAACTTATATATGTACAAAAATAAGGGTTGATATGATGAAGGGATGGAATATGACTGTAAAGATGGAAATTATAAAAAATTTTATAAAAGGAATTGATAAGTTGTTTGAAAAAAGAAAGAAGAGGATTTAAAATAAGAAAAAAGAAAAAAAAAGGGAGAGAATGTGATCAGGCAGGGGAGTAGAAAACACCATATACTAGAGATTTAGGGTATATTTTAATCTGTTAGAAGAAACTATCTCAAAATTTTAAAGAGAGAACAACTTATATATATATGCCAAAAATACGGGTAACTACTATGAAGGAATAGAATATGACTCTAAAAATGAAAAATAAAAATGTTTTTTAAAAAAAAGGGATTGATAAGATGTCGGTTGAAAAAGGGAAAAAGAAAAATTCAAATAAAAAAAAAGAAAAAAAGACAGTTAAAAAAAAATTAACTTTGAAAGACTACAGAATCATGGTAAAAAAGCCATGAATTCTATGTGCAGTAGTCCCCTAGAGCTGGAGTTCTGCCGTTCTCATTGATCGGTAAACTTGGTCTTGGCTGGCTGTTCTCACTGATCTTCTGGGGAGGGGCCTGTTGCCGTGGTTTCCAAATGTCTTTGCCGGAGGCAGAATTGCCCCGCCCTTGCCCCCTCCCAGCTAAGTAATCTGCTCAGGTTTGCTCTCCGGGGCTTTTGTTCCCTGCGAGCTTTCCGTACAGCTTTGGAGGCAGAGAGTCAAAATGTTGGCCTCCCAATCTCCACCCTGGAGGAGCCGAGAACTCGGGCCCCAGTCCTCAGTGTGCCCCCAGAGAAAAGCCGTCAGTCACTCCCGTCTCCCCGGTCTCCAGTCGCACTCCGTGCTCACCCGGGCTGTGACCGCGCGTTTCTATCTCTGGCACCCGACCCCGGGTGGAGTCTCCAAACCCAGCAGATCCCTGCGGTGCACTCCCGCGCGGCTCCTCCGGGGGAGGAAGGTGAGTCTCCCCGGATCTGCCGCTTGTTGGGTCCCTGCTGGAGGAGCAGGGGCCCGACTGTGCCGCGGATCACGGTTTATGGCAACCCCGAGCGGAGAGCCCGCGCCTGGGCTCCGCCTCTGCAGCCGGCTTCCCTGCTCCGATACCTGGGAGCTCTGCTGCACTCAGGGACCCCCGGTCTTCCTATGACCCCAAGGGTCCTGAGACCACACTGTCCCTGAGGGTTCCACCCCCCGCTTAGCCACCAGAGTGACGTCCCTCGGCGGAGCAGACTTTTAAAAGTTCCGATTTTGTGCTCCGCGGCTCTATCACTTGCCAGAAGCGGCCGACGGAGGCCCCGCCCCCGCCGTCTATCCTCCCGAATATCGCCTCGGATTCACTTCTCCGCACGTCCTACCTTCCAGAAAGTGGTCGCTTTTCTGATGAGAGAGTTGTTGCTCTTCTTTTCTTCGATCTCCTGTTGAGTTTGTAGGTGTTCAGAATGGTTTGATCCCTATCCAGCTGAATTCCTGAGAGGAGACGAAATCCAGGTCTCCTACTCCTCCGCCATCTTGCTCTGCCCCCCTTCGCGTACCACAACCTTTTAGAACAGGTAAGAGGTTTCGAAAACAGGAGCAAGAAAAACAAACAGCTCATTAAGGCGTTCCGAACTACATACCAGAGGCTAGTGGAGAACAACTGTGTTTTAAGAAGTTATTACTGGATGAGCAGTGAAAACAAATCCTCGAGTTGATCTTGCATTAATCAAGATTTTGAAAAATCATGGGCAAGATAAATATGTCTGTCAGGCCATCTATTTTCCCACGAAGGCATAACAATTTCAGAGAGTCCTTCATATGGAAAAAAACGTAACCGTGGAGCTATGAATATTGGCATCGCTTTCCGCAAATGCTCCGTTCTTGCCGGTGTGTGGCTTCTGTAATTAATTTCCTCCTATAATCCCTGTAAAAAAAAACACAAAACAATAACAACAACTAGATGGGTAATGAAGTCACCTGATCTTTTCATGCTCATTACAGCATACAGTCATTAAAATATAACACAGAGGTAATTCCCCGTTTCCCTAGTAGTTCTTCCTGCTTTCAATGATTGGAGTGTTTAAGAAGCCCACCTTGGATTTGACGGCCCCTCGGCCTTCTTCGAGACTCCGTCTGTAAGAATGTACTAGAACTGCTTTTTTAGATGGAACCTAGCCCATATCAGTTTACTGGTTCCCTACTACATGACTAAACTAATTTTTCAGATGCTTTGAATAGCGTATGGAAGACTATTGGTTTCCTACAAAAGCAAACACGAAAACTCCAAGCCTTATGGTTAACTGCAATCAATTTACCTTTAATTACCTCTTGAAGTAACTGTTAATGATTCATTACTTATAAAAAGGAATTATAGGTACTCTGCAGCCCTGTTTGTAGTTTCTTTAAAGTTTTGGAAAATGGGCGAGTGGCAAAAATGAGGACATGTGAACCAAATTGTTTTGTAATTTTATATATTTAATAAGTATATTACAGGGCCGTAGTATAAACCCATGGGGTTAAGCTGAGGTGGAAGAAAGTGCTTTAGGACACAAATCACGGCTTCCTGTAACACATCGTGTTGGCTGCCCACACTGTGGCACGTGACCTGCACGCAGCAGACAAGGCTAATTGGCTTGCTGTCCTGGTTTGTGGGGTTTTAGATGCGTGATGGTTTCTTTCATTCATGACCTTTGCAACTGGCCTCAGTTTGCAGTCATTTCTCAGAGACAAAATAGGTCACAGTGAGTTCCAAACTCCTTTTCTTTTCCCCCCAAGAAAACCCCTTTTCAAATAGAATGATGCATGGTATCCCAATATATAAGGATGAAAGCAAAAGCACCCTTTTAGGGAAGAGGGATAAGAGTCTCAGAAGCTTCAGAAGCTTGTCCACATGTCTCCCAAAGAGGCATCACCCTGATCTAGAGGACTCCTTGGAACCCAGCGTGAAAAACACTGAGATAGAAGATTAAGTTGTTTTTGCCTCTAAGTGCCGTGTATTGCTCAGTCACGTATGCATTTCTGGGCCTTCGTGGGCATGAACGTTAGTTCAGGGATTGACAAACTTGTTCTATAAAGGGCCAGAGAGTAAATATTTTCAGCTTTGGGGGCCATATGGTCTGTGTCACAGCTTCTCGGTCCTGCCACTGTAATTCCACGGCCACCAAAGACCTACGTGATGGTGGTGAGCGTGGCTGTGCGGGAAGGCTGTACTTAACGGACACCGAAATTTGAATTCCAAGTGATTTTTACACGCGATGAAATATTATGGTTTCAGTTTTTTCCAACCATTTGAAGATGGACAAACAAGTCTTGGATCATGGGCCACGGAGCTGGATTTGGTGTGTGGGTCATAGTTCACTGGTTCTTGCTTTAGTCGTTCTATAGCTATTTTGGGGAGAAAAAAAAAGAGGAAGTTATATGTGTTTAGCTGAAGTTCAGATAAAGGCGTTTGTAGTTTATTTCAGCTTTTCTGACAACCTCCTTCCCCTGTTCTGAGACCACTGTAGATGTCTGCTTTATGTCTCAGAGGCTGCTAATTCCTGATACAAATGTTCTCTTGCGTACGTGGCTAAGAGGCAGTTAAATTTAGGCCGGGGTGGTAGGCCATCGACCTGGGTTACAAAATAGCTAAGCTGCCGGGTGTTAAAATTAAAAAGCTCTTATTTTCGATTTAGTATTTGCTTTCTTCCCAGTGTCTTCTGTTTCCTTCTTAATAGACATTTTCTCAGGAATAGATTTAAACTCAGGCTAGAGAAATGTATGGTTGGTCTCCTAAGTTTCTCACCCGGGCTGCACCTGTTCCGATCTCAACCTGAGTGTGGAAGAGTTGGAAAAGTGCAAGACGAGAAGGAAAAACACCATGCACCATGGATCCGCACACACACACAGACAGGCTCTGTGAGCCCGTGCACGCATGCACTAGGACCTTTACAGCTGAAAACAAGAATAATGCTCTTAGTACTTGCAGGCCACCCTGATATTTGATATTCCATTTTCTTCCTCCTTTTTTTTCTCATCACCCATGCCAACCAATGAAATCGATGTGATGACTCACAAAGGATCAGGAGGATGCCAGGTTGGTGAACATGCCCTCGTGTCTTGCGTTGCAACGAATCTGAATCTTCTCTTCATGGCTCTGGGGAACAGTTAAGAACTTCTACATCAGGGCCGACACCTCCATTTGTGTGCGTTTTATAAAGATGGCTCTGGTTGTATCGTCTGAGAAAGCGATGGGCTCAAGAGCAGATGGAGGGACCAGCGAGGCAGCGGTTACAGCGTCCACCAAGAGTTGGTGGCCATTCTAAGTGAGCTGTGGAGGTGCAGAGAAGGAAGGAGCCAGAAGGTGGGTGTGGGGTGGAGAGGAAGACTGTCAGGATGCAGGCTCGACTTCCATGTGAGTCTCCTCTTTGTGTCTCCATGCCTGACCTATAACGCGGTAGCAGGGCAGGTACCCGTCTCCTGAGTTGTGTGAGGTTTGCAAAGATGGTGGCATAGGGTAGACATTTCCCCCTTTCCTCCCCCAGGCAGAGGTGGGCCCAGATCCCTGCAGCTCAGCTCCGGCAAGACCCTGAGCTCTCTATTGGGACCCAGCTCGTCGGGTCCTTCACCTGTCGTGTGGGGACAGGAACAGCGTTTCATAGAACAGCTGGGAGGATTAAATGAGAGGATATTGGCAATGCCCTTTGTAAGTGCTCCCTGAGTGGCAGGTAGAGAGGAGGAGCTGCACGTGGCCTGTCCTTGGCCATCTGTAAGTGCCAGACCCCTCCCCTTTGAATCTTTCCTGTTAACGATGGCTACTTAAATCATTTTTATTACTATTTTTTTTTTTTTTGCATCATCTGTGTATTAGTCTGCGTGGGCTGCATAGCAAAATACCATTGACTGTGTGGCTTAAACAACAGGAATTTATTTCCCGCTGTTCTGGAGGCTGGGAAGGCCAAGATCAAGCTGTGGGCACAGCTGGTTCTGGCTGAGCGCTCTCGCAGTGGCTTGCAAACGTCTGCCCTCTTGCTGTGTCTTCATATGGAGGACAGAGAGCCAGCTCTGGTCTCTCTTCCTGTTGTTATAAGGACACTCATCCCCTCATGGGGGCCCCACCCTCATGACCCCATCTAAACCTAATCACCTCCAAATACCATTACATTGGGAGTTAGATCTTCAACACAGGAATTTTTTTGGTGGGGGGAGACACAAACATTCAGGCCATAGCACTCTCAAATTTCTTTGTGTCCGTTTTTATAGAAGAGCAAAATGGAAATTAATACTCTCAGAGGTTTAGTGAGTTCCTGTATTTGCTCTTGTCAAGATCCCACATTGTTGTCACCAAAAAGGCAAATCCCAACCAGAGTTTCTCTCTGAGCTGAGCAGCAGGTTTTAAAGACAGGAAGAGGGATTGAAAAGGAGAAGACACAGAAGCAAGGGGAATAGCTCAACCAGTTGATATGCAGGTTGAAATTTACTTCTGTCGGTAAATACCCATGCAGAAATTTGCATCTTATGACTTGTCACCTATTCGTCCTATCCAACCACCCCAAGCACAGCTATATTCCCATGATGGTAATGATGTTTGGCGGTAATAGTGTGTGTGTGTGTGTGTGTGTGTGTGTGTGTGAGATAACTGCTGTGTTCTTTGCTGTTCGGTGTTGGCTAGTGTTATGATATGATGCTGCCCCACCCCCCATAGTGATCAGGACCAGAAGTGTGGGCCGTTGGGCAGACTTGCTCAAGATCACATCACAAGTTAGTGACAGAGATGAGATTGAACCAGGCCTGATACTCAAGTCCTGTGTAATTGTCACATCTTGCTACTTCCTACAACCCCCTGGATAGTTGAAAAGCACTTGTCTAAACCTTATCTCTGAGGCTGGATAAGAGTTTCCTGTTTCAGCTTCCCATGTCCCGCCAGCTCTGTCATATTTGATCTAGCTATTTTGTGTCTCAGTTTAAGTGTTGGGGAAATTTTAGGGGGTAAATTCTTTTTCCTTCCTCTAGGGAAGTGTCACCATTCTTTGCCCATCATTTAATGTTAAATTCTGTAGGATGTTAGGGACAAGCTTATACTGGTTAGGAAATTAAAACTAATTCTTCAGTGCACTGGCCAATGCATTTTAAAATTTAAATTTTGCTTTCTTGGGATGCTGTTTGAGGCAGAGACTTGTATAGGAGAGTAAAGAAAGAATGGCTGATAGAAAACAATTTTTAAAAAAGCAAGACATAAAGAAGTCATTTTCTGATCCTTGAAAATATCAGGATAAGTATTCAGTTCTCTTTTGAGGCTTACATCTCGAGAGTATCTTCCCATTTATGAAATGACATTATTTTTCTAGGCTGCAGCTTCTTACAGTGTTTAGAGTTTGGGAATTGCTTTTGTAGAACTACATTCTTCAGGTCAAGTATGTTTAGCTCATCAAAGCTTGGAATACAGGTGCCTGGACCCTGGGGTGGCCACTTGGCCTTGCAACTCAGTTTTTTGGTTTTTTTTTTTTTAAGATTTTATTTATTTATTTGAGAGAGAGAGAGAAAGAGAGCGTGCACATGAGCAGGGAGAGGGGAAGGGGTAGAGAGAAGCGACTCCCCACTGAGCAGGGAGCCCAACATGGGGCTCAATCCCAGGACCCTGGGATCATGACCTGAACCGAAGGCAGACACTTAACTGACTGAGCCACCCAGGTGCCCCAGCAACTCAGTTTGTTATGGGAAAAGACACAGGGAAATGCTGGTCTCCTTGATTTTCATGAGCTGGGAGACTAGTCTGGGAGCAGCCTCCTCAGTCTTCTAGGCTCCTAAAAAAGGGTTGACATGGGTCTCCAAGAGTTGCTTAAACTTTCTGAATGGAGGGACCTGTGATGTCACCAGACAGGCAGGAAACCTGCCACAGAACTACGTGACTGGCTGGATCCGGATCTGGGCTTCTCCATTGACCTTGCAGAAACTGGCTTTTCAATGACTCCCGGTTATTTTTTTTTTAAAAGATTTTATTTATTTATTTGTCAGAGAGAGAGAGAGCACAAGCACCAGCAGGGGGAGCCGCAGGCAGAGGGAGAAGCAGGCTGCCTGCTGAGTAGGGAGCCTGACGCAGGACCCCGGGATCATGACCTGAGCCAAAGGCAGACGCTTAACTGACTGAGTCACCCAGGCACCCCAATTGTCTCCCAGTTATAAAATCAGATGTTTCTGTTGCTTCTGTCTGGGCATTGTTGGTTCAGTGCATGTTCATCATTCCTGACTACAATTGCGTGTTTAATAGTTTATCCTCCTCATGTGACTGTAAACCTGGTGAGGGTAAGGACCGCGTTCATCTCAGTCATGCATGTTGAGTGCCTTGTATGTAGTCGTAAGAGTGATTGACTGGGGGATGAGTGTGGAACATTGTGCCTTGGCCAGAATACAGTATGGATTCAATTAATGCCTGTGGAGTAAATATGTTTTTTTCTTACTTTGAAGTTGTGTTTATTTACTTAAAAATTGAGGGCTAACATAATACAGTGAAATACATAAGGTGCATTAACCTTAAGTATACAGCTCAATGATTTTATAAATACACACTCACTATATATATATATATATATATATATATATATATATATATATATATAT